>NC_041384.1:353913071-353944845 GCF_002162155.2 Triticum dicoccoides | reverse complement strand
AGGTACCCCACTATCTATCTTCGGGTCCAGGGTGGGGGCGGTGGTCACCGACGGTGGTGTGGGGATCACCGGAGAAAAAGCTCAGCGGGGAGGGGGGCTAGAGGGATGGTTGGGGTGGCGGTGGACCGGCGGTGGGGAGTGGTTTCAGGGAGGCGCACCACCAGCTGTGGGCGGCGGTTTGGCCGGTGGTGGCTGGCAGCTCAGGGGGTGGAGGTTGAAGATGAACTGCAGGCCCTTGATTTTGTATCCAATGGCTAGAAAATCGACTGACCAGAGATGAAAAAGTTAGTCGACTGACGTGTAGCATCAACCTGATGCTGCTACACGACCAGCTGCCTCGGCTCTCGCACGCATTGCTGCTCCAGGCACTGCTACTGCTGCTACTGCTTTTCTGCTATTAGTGCATTCAGTTTCGACAGTAAAATTTAGTTTCGACAGCAAAATTCAGTTTCAACAGTTAAGTTCAGTTTCAACAGTTAAGTTTATAGATGAGCGGCTGATGTATTTGACATCTAGCACTTTGTGGTGATGTATTTTACGTCATCTATTGGAGATGCTATTAGAATTCCAGTCAGGTTAACATTGTCACTCTTGTCCTACTTCAGCCTTGGCGTCGTACAACTCACCGGAGCTACTCCAACGACGAAACCCTCCATCACAGTAGAGCAGTACCCCGGGCTCCATCTCTAAACGCCTAAGATCTTCCCCTCCTCCAACAGCCAAGTCAGTCGGAGCATCGTCACCGACCAACCCAATCACGCTGATATCGACATGGCTTTGCCAAAGAGGTTTTACACTTGTTGCATCTCTTTTTTACTCTACATGTTATATATATTGTCCACTGAGCACACATAGTAACATGAAATATGATTATTTTATCCTACTATATGACAAGCAGTGAGGTACCAGGAAACTTAGCTATCTGTGATGGACTCTCTTGAAAGCCATCATTATTTTATCTCTACACATTTGAGTTGTGCATTTGTCGATGGCCCTGGGAGTTGAGCTAGTAGGGCAGTGGCCTGGGTCCAAAGTAGTAGAAGTAGCACACAAACATTTTTTGAGTGTAGGATTTTCCTTGCTCAAGCATGCCTACTAGAATCGCCAGTGCTTGCAAGGAAAAGTGAAGGAAAAACATAGGAATGGGAAAGTTTCCTATGGTACTACTATTCATGCATTTGATTCAAAGGAATGGAGCAAAGGAAAAATGTAGGATTTGTTCCTTTAGTGCCTCCTTGAAAGAAAAACTGTAGGAATTTTAATATCCAGTTGTCCTCCTTTTCAAATTCCTATTCATGAAGCACAAGACTAAGAGATAGTTACTTTTGTTCCTGAGGACATGGGAGAAGTCTTGCTATTACTAGTCATGTGAATTTGGTATTCGTTCGATATTTTGATGAGATGTATGTTGTCTCTCCTCTAGTGGTGTTATGTGAAAGTCGACTACATGACACTTCACCATTATTAGGGCCTAGAGGAAGGCATTGGGAAGTAATAAGTAGATGATAGGTTGCTAGAGTGATGGAAGCTTAAACCCTAGTTTATGCGTTGCTTCGTAAGGGGCTGATTTGGATCCACATGTTTCATGCTATGGTCAGGTTTACCTTAATACTTTTGTTGTAGTTGCGGATGCTTGCAATAGAGGTTAATCATAAGTGGGATGCTTGTCCAAGTAAGGACAGTACCCAAGCACTGGTCCACCCACATACCAAATTATCAAAGTACCGAACGCGAATCATATGAACGTGATGAAACCTAGCTTGACGATATTCCCATGTGTCCTCGGGAGCGCTTTACATCATATAAGAGTTTGTCCAGGCTTGTCCTTTGCTACAAAAAGGATTGGGCCACCTTGCTGCACTTTATTTACTTTTGTTACTTGTTACAAATTATCCTATCACAAAACTATCTGTTACCTATTATTTCAGTGCTAGCAGAGAATACCTTGCTGAAAACCACTTATCATTTCCTTCTTCTCCTCGTTGGGTTCGACACTCTTACTTATCGAAAGGACTACAATAGACCCCCTATACTTGTGGGTCATCATGAAACCAAGTTATCGAACCAGTAGGAGGACCAATGAGCACTATGTAAACGGTATCTGCACACAAATAACAAATAATTGCAACCCAGCGCATAAGAGGGGTTTTCAATCCCTCATGGGTAAAAGATAGATTGATTTGTATGATTTTGGATAAATAGATCTCACAATAAAACAAAACTAAATAAATAAAGAAAAAGTGCAGCAAGGTATTTTTTGATTTTTAGAATAATAAATCTATGAAAAAATAAAATAAAAATAGATCTCAAAGCAAATATAATAAATAATAGACCCCGGGGCCGTAGATTTCACTAGTGGCTTCTCTCGAGAAAAATAGAATATGGCGGGTAAACAAATTACTGTTGGGCAATTGATAGAACTTCAAATAATTATGACGATATCGAGACTATGATCATTATATAGGCATCACGTCCAAGATTAGTAGACTGACTCCTGCCTACATCTACTACTATTAGTCCACACATCGACCGCTATCCATCATGCATCTAGTGTATTAAGTTCATAGAGAAACGGAGTAATGAAATAGGAGCGATGACATGATGTAGACAATATCTATTCATGTAGGAATAGACCCCATCTTGTTATCCTTAATAGCAACGATCAATACATGTCTTGCTGCCTGAGGGAGTCCTGGATTAGGGGGTCTCCGGACAGCCGAACTATATCCTTTGGCCGCTGTTGGACTATGAAGATACAAGATTGAAGACTTCGTCCCGTGTCCGGATGGGACTCTACTTGGCATGGAAGGCAAGCTAGGCAATACGGATATGTATATCTCCTCCTTTGTAACCGACCTTGTGTAACCCTAGCCCCCTCCGGTGTCTATATAAACCAGAGGGTTTTAGTCCGTAGGACAACATACAATCAGACCATAGGCTAGCTTCTAGGGTTTAGCCTCTCCGATCTCGTGGTAGATCAACTCTTGTACTACTATATTATCAAGAATAATCAAGTAGGACGTAGGGTTTTACCTCCATCAAGAGGGCCCGAACCTGGGTAAAACATCGTGTCCCCTACCTCCTGTTACCATCCGCCTTAGACGAATAGTTCGGGACCCCCTACCCGAGATCCGCCGGTTTTGACACCGACATTGGTGCTTTCATTGAGAGTTCCTCTGTGCCGTCACCATAAGGAAGGATGCCTCATCTCGTTGTTAAGAAAAACATCACCGCCGGGGGAGCCCTGGCTGTCGGCCAAACTCTCCGGCTAGGCAGTTTCATCATGACCGCCCGTTCGGCTGCTGCCCCGACGATGACTTCTCGGGTCATCGAAAACAACCTCCACGTCGGCTCGGAATTCGCCGAGCAGATGGATCCAATGGAGCTCTCTTCCCTAAATGAGCTCTTGGATCGCATCACCGCCTTGGGAATCGCTACGGGATATGATCGGATTGGGCTTAAACCCGATCAAAGGGAGATTAACTCTCCACCGGTCACCCACCATGTTGCGGTGGTGGAGGAAAAATGCGGCGATTCCTCTTCTATCTTGAGGACTAACTATGTCCGGATTCTTGAGCTCTCCGAGCCAGATACCCGTTTATGGGAGGACACCACCCAGGCCCTGAACCTAGAGTCAGGCAGCGGTCCAGACTTATGGGGCAACATACCGGAACCCGAAATTCCACTATTGGAAACACCTCGGCCCTTGGGTCTCAGATTGGGCAGGGGTTCAGACTCAATTCCACCCACCCACCCAGACATAAACGATCTTTCCCACATCAGGCAAGAGCCCCATGAAATAGTACATCATTATTGGGCCAGATTCCTCCTTGTGATGAACAAGGTTAAGGACTGTCGCGAGGAAGACGCGGTCTCATTTTTCTGCAATAATTGCACAGACAAGGGAATCCTTAACACCTTAAGTCGTCGTGACATATCACGCTTCGCTTACTTGGCGTCCATAGCATGAAAGTACTGTGTGATGGAAAGCGCTTGGAAAACCGAAACCAAATTTTGGGATAATCCGGCTAAGAATATACACCCAGTCCGAAATAAAAGGGTGCACTATCATAAGACACCCGAATTTGTTACAAAGAAACAAAAACCCTCTATAGGGCATGGAACCGTATTGGAGGGATGGCTTAACGGACCCTACAAAATTTATAGCACAGCGGATACCATACCAATGCACAGCCTTAGAGCATGTTGGATACTCCAGCAGGTGGCCAAAAGGAGTAAGGATCTTCTTATCCCAAATGCCACAGAGCACCATCCCATGGATAACAATACGGTATTAACAGTTTTTGAAACCTTCGCATCAAATAATAGGCGCAAGCGAACACTCCGCAGCCTCGCCGAAATCTGCCACGTAGCAGCAATGAATCCATGGAGTGACACGGCTATTACCTTCAATTCCAGTGACGAACCTAAATTCTGAACGGCCCGAGCACTGGTCCTCAGTCCAATTGTGGACAACTTTCGACTCACCAAAGTACTCATGGACGGCGGCAGTGGATTAAACCTCATCTATGAGGAAACTCTTCAAAAAATGGAAATAGACTGGAACCGCATTGAGCAAAGCAGCACAACCTTTAGAGGAATCATCCCTAGTAGGGAAGCACGCTGTGCTGGGAAAATCACACTAGATGTGGTATTCGGCACGCCAGAGAACTATAGGTCCAAAGAAATTACATTCCAAGTGGCCCCGTTCAGTAGTGGATACCACGCCTTTTAGGACGGGAGGCGTTCACGATCTTCCAAGCCATACCCCATTATGGGTGCTCAAAATTCCCGGGCCCAACGGAATCATCACTCCCGCTAGTGATCCGGACACAGCACTCTACGCCGAAAACAAAATAGCCGCATTGGCCCTCGAGGCATTATCCAAAGCCCTCTCGGCCGAGGAATTAATTGCGCTACGCTCCACGGTGGACAGGGACGATGTAATACTTGACAAGAGATCCAAGTCCACCTATTTTAAACCAGCGGACGAAATAGTCAAATTCCAAGTCCACCCAACGGACCCTACAAAAACAGCCTCCATCGAGGCACAGTTAAACCCCGCCGTGGATGCCGCACTACGAGGGTTCCTGCGCGAGAATTGGGACATATTCGCCTGGCACCCCTCAGACATGCCAGGAATCCCACGCAGGCTAGTCGAGCACTGTCTCAATATCCTAAAGGGATTCAAGCCGGTCAAGCAGGCTCTTCGGCGTTTCTCTGAACCTATGAGACAGGCTATGGGAGAGGAACTAGCCAAGTTATTGGAGGCCGGATTCATTAGAGAAATAAAACACCCGGACTGGCTAGCAATCCCGGTGATGGTACCAAAGAAGGACAAATCCTGGCGCCTATGTGTCGATTTCAAGGACCTCAAAAAGGCTTGCCCAAAGGATCCCTTCCCCCTCCCCCGCATCGATCAAATTATCGATGCTACCGTAGGACATGAGTCATTGTGTTTCCTCAACGCATACTCCGGCTACCACCAAATCAAGATGGCGGAGTCCGACCAAGCCGCAACGGCATTTATCACACCATACAGCCCTTTCTGTTTCAACACAATGCCTTTTGGGCTCAAAAACGCCGGCGCAACATATCAGCGCATGATCCAGACATGTCTGGAGAAACAGATTGACAAAACAGTAGAGGCATACGTAGATGATGTGGTCGTTAAAACCAAACACGTCGACTCTCTAATAGAGGACTTGAGGATCACATTCGACAACCTCCGAACATACGACAAGCTCAATCCGGAAAATGCGTGTTCGGCATACCAGCCGGAAAGCTCCTGGGCTTCATTGTCTCCAGTAGAGGAATTGAAGCTAATCCGGCCAAATCCGAGCTCTGTCACAGTTGGCTACCCCAACGGACCTCAAACAAATCCAGAAACTAACTGGATGTGTGGCGGCTCTAAGCCGCTTTATCTCCCGCTTAGGAGAAAAGGCATTACCCCTTTATCACCTCCTTCGGCGCACCGAACACTTCGAGTGGACGGACGTTGCAACAGCCGGATTGGAAGAAATAAAAGCCATACTAGCAACCAACCCAATCCTGGCCGCGCCAAACATCAGCGAACCAGTGTTGTTGTACATTGCGGCAACTCATCAAGTTGTAAGCGCAGTGCTCGTCGTCAATCGAGAAGCTGACGGACATAAATTCCCTCTTCAAAAGCCGGTATACTATGTATCCACTGTCCTCACTCCATGCAAATCACGGTACCCATATTATCAAAAGATAGCCTATGCACTATTCATGGCATCCCGAAAGCTGCGACACTACTTTCAAGAGTGTTCAATTACAGTAGCCTCGGAAGTGCCACTTAATGATATTATAAACAACCGCGACGCCACGGGCCGGATTACCAAATGGGCCATTGAGCTCCTCCCGTTCGACATAACATACAAACCTCGGTGAGCCATTAAATCGCAAGTATTGGCCGACTTTGTCGTGGAATGGACGGAAGCCGAACACCCTAAAGAGTACGGTGCATACTCCAATTGGATCATGCACTTCGTCGGCTCCAAAATGCTGGCTGGTCTGGGGGCTGTCGTCGTCTTGACGTCCCCAATAGGAGATACCGTTCAGTCCGTACTGCAGATACTGTATACAGACTCCAACAACGCAGCCGAATACAAAGCCCTATTGCATGGTCTTCGGATGGCAGTCTCCATGGGCATTGAACGTCTGGAGGTGCGTGGGGATTCGAACCTCGCAATATCCCAAATAAATGGAGACTTTGATGCCATGGATCCGAAGATGGCAGCCTATCGAAACGCCGTCCTAAAGATGTCAGCTCAGTTCGAGGGGCTCGAATTTCACCATGTGGCTCGGGAAAATAATCAGGCGGCGGATATCCTCGCCCGCATCGACGCAAAACGCGATGCGGTCCCCCCAACATCTTTTTGGAGAGGTTGTTTAAACCATCAGTGGTATGGGAAGGGGACACTGGTAACAACAGTCCGTACCCAGCCAAAACGCTCGATACCGAACACTGACATAACCGGAGGCTCTACCACCGAAATAACACCTTCAGCCCACGTAATAATGGTCATCATCACCCCGTGGACAGAACCATTCCTAGCCTACCTAACTAGGCAGGAACTCCCCGAGGACCAAAATGAGGCACGCTGCATAGTGCGGCGATCTAAAGCCTACAGGGTCCACGAGGGAGAGTTGTATAAGAAAAGCACTACCGGAGTCCTTCAAAGGTGCATCTCCGAAGAGGAAGGGCGGAAGCTTTTGGCAGAAATTCACGCCAGACTTGGCGGCCACCACACCGCAGCCCGGGCCCTTGTAAGCAAGGCCTTCCGCACAGGTTTTTATTGGCCGACGGCCCGGACAGACGCACAGGACTTGGTCTGACGCTGCGCCGGTTGCCAGCTATTTGCAAACCAAAGCCATATGCCACCCACCGCCCTCCCAACAATCCCCATTACCTGGCCTTTCATGGTCTGGGGGCTTGACATGGTTGGACCCCTTAAAGGGGGAACCCATAAGAAAAAAAACTTATTGGTCATGGTAGATAAATTCACCAAATGGATAGAAGCCAAACCTGTTAAAACAGCTGAATCCAGACCGGTGATAGACTTCATATCCGGGGTTGTACACCATTATGGCATCCCCCACAGCATCATCACGGACAACGGCACGAACTTCACGGTCGACGAGGTAAAACTCTGGTGCAGTAACATGGGCATCAAGCTTGATTATGCTTCCATCTATCACCCACAAACCAACGGCCAAGTTGAGCGAGCAAATGGTCTTATCATGAGCGGCATTAAACCCAGATTAGTGCGATCCTTAAAGGAGTCTAACACACACTGGGTAGAGGAGCTCGACTCCGTACTTTGGGGGCTGCGGACCACGCCGAATCGCACTATCGGATATACACCCTTCTTTATGGTGTACGACACAGAGGCAGTTTTGCCCTGCGACATAATTCATGACTCACCTCGAGTGCGCATGTACGAAGAAAGAGAAGCCGAGCTCGATTGGCAGGACAGTCTGGACACCCTTGAGGAGGAGCGCGACGTGGCAAAAGCCCGTTGTCAGGACCCCGACTCAATGCCACATCGATCTAGCATGTAACACCTCATATCACTTTGCGGCCTCACGCACGGTATTCCCACGGGTGTCGCCTTACCTTTGCCCGGGACCGTTTGCGCCTTTTGGCACACGTATATGATAGTGTCGCTAGCATCCATATGATAAGGAGCCTGGGCTGACATGGCTAGTCGTAAACCCAAAGTGGCACAGACTTACAGGGACAGGCATCCATGACCCAGCATCGAACGTGTCGGTCATCAGCGAGTGAATCCAGGCTGTAGCACTGGGCTAGCAGGACTCCGGTGAACTGGGCTGTAGCGGGCTAACAGGACTCCGGTAGTCATCGCGTGACATTTCCCTGAAGGGACAGACACAGAAACGAAGAAGGACACATGCCGGCCAGCCTAAGTGTTCCGGAGCAGTAGCAAGCTACCATGGCTCAGTGGAAACACTAGGAGACATTTCCCGGTAAGAGAGGCTACTAAGGATAAACAACTAGATAGTCAGATCCCACACATACCAAGCATTTCAATAACATACACACAATATGCTCGATATGTGCAAATACAACATGGCATCACAACAGGACTCTACGACTCAAGTATTTATTCGATAGGCTCCGAGGAGCGAGATATTATAAACAGGGGTCTCATGACCCAACATTCAGAGCATACAAATCAAGGTACAGGCGGAAGCTATCATGCTTGAGTACAGACATCTATAAAAGAAAAAGGCTGAGTAGCCTGACTATCTACCAGATCCTGCCGAAGGCACAAGATCGTACCTGAGGTAACAAGCTAAACATCGAAGTCCATGCGGAACTACTAGCGAGACCGAAGTCTCTCTGCAAAAACATAAAATAGGCAAACGTGAGTACAAATGTACCAAGCAAGACTTACATCGGAACTATCTACATATGCATCATTATCAACAAAGGGGATGGTGGGGTTTAACTGCAGCAAGCCAGCTTTGACTCGGTGGCTATCCTGAACTACGACTGCAAGCAACTCTTTTGAGGAGGCGCACACGAGTCCACATATTCACCAACCAATACACCACTATGTAACCGCTCCCGTCTCCCTACGAGAACGCCATCCATAGCACTCACGCTTATCTTGCGTATTTTAGAGTATCCACTTTCACTTGTCTATGAACTGATATAGGCAACCTAGAAGTCCTTTTCCGCGGACACGACTATTCGAATAGATGATGTTAACCCTGCAGGGGTGTACTTCTTCATACATGTTTCCACCACTTAGCGTCTGCACACGACATGTGCTCGGCAGACTTCAAGCGAAAGCCGACGTGGGTGTAGACCACGACCTACCTAAACACTCAAGTCTCTAGTCCAGGTTTATCGCCTATTCGGGTTCCATCCATGAGGAGATCCGGCCGGAGTTTCGCTCACAGCCCCAAACGATGTGTGCAGGGTTCCCGAGACACCAAACGGGCGCCCGGTACACCGTGCCACGTGCCTACCGCATCACAGCCCACCCCTCCGGTCAGCGCTGTGCACAGCCTCCAGCATACTACAAACACCAGAAACTACTTGCAACTCCTGGACAGAGGACTTGGGTGAATAAGAAGTCGAGCGGGGTCATATTTCAGGGCCCAATGTATGGTAGTAGCTGAATCATGGATCACAAACACAGAACTCAGTTCCTAAGGACGGTTTCAATGAGACAACCCACCATGTACTCCTACATGGCCTCTCACCGCTACCTTTACCAAAACGTGTTCACACACTTAGCTCACACACAGTAGGACATGTTCACACACCTCTGATTCATTCCCGATGAATCAGACCTAACTCAACTCTAAGCAGTAGCAGGCATGACAAACAAACATGAATGAGTAGGCACAACATGGCTCAAACAACTCCTACTCATACTAGTGGGTTTCATCTATTTACTATGGCAATGACAGGTCATGCAGAGGATAAAGGGGTTCAGCTACCGCAGCAAGTAACAGTTGAATCGTTGTTGTCCTAACGCAGTAAAAGAGAGTAGGAGCGAGAGAGTAGGATTGTATCGGAATGAACAAGGGGGTTTTGCTTGCCTGGCACTTCTGAAGATAACATTGAGTCTTCATCAGTGTCAACGATCACATCGTCGGTACAACGTCTACCGAGGGGGAACAACACCGGCAAACACAGAAGAAACACGATCAATGCAATGCACAATATGATGCATGCTATGACATGGCAATATGAATGTGTTTTGGGCTAATGCACCTAGCTATGATTTAAATGAAGTTGGTTTGAATACATGATTCAAATTCCAACTCCATATATGGTTATTTAAATGCCCTTTATTTGTTTTGTCCAAAACAGAGGACAAACATTGTTCAAACATGCATGAAAATGGTACAGATGGATTCCTTGAATTTTTCTGATAATTTTTCATATATAAATTATTTCATTCTGACTTGCGGTTGATTTTCTATGATTTATTGAAGTTTGGGGTATTTTCTGAAATTTATAAATCATTTCCTGATTTATTTTAATTCCAGAAATACTTACTGCGTCAGCATTGCGTCACTATGACGTCAGCAGGTCAACAGACGCTGCTGCTGGTCAAATCCGACCAGTGGGGTCCACTGGTCAGTGACTGGGGCTGGTTAGTGCCGCTGACGTGTGGGCCCAGTCAACGGCCACGTCAGCACGGTCAAAACTGACGCGTGGGGCCACTGTAATTAGATTAAACTAAACAGAAAAATAAACTAAGATTAATTAAAGCGTGGGGCCCAGTGCCAGTGACACGGTGCGGTGTTTAGTGGCTAATTAAGCCAGCCACGTCAGCAAGTGACGCCGGCGACCACGGCGACGACGAGACCTCGCCGGAGTTGCTCGGGACGGTGCTACAGCCCGCGGCTAGTCGCGCTGAGGGCACCAAGAGGGAGCCCGTGCTCCCGTGCATCTAGGGGCGCACGCAGCTGGGCACAGGGAGGCCGGGGTCGACGGCGGCGACCACTTAGGCGGCGGCCAGAGCTACGGCAACGACGGGTTAGGCGATGCGGGGCGCCAGGGGAGGCGTTGGTGAGTGCTATGTGCTCCTGGGACTGTGGTGAGCACGACGGTGGGCTCGAGAACGAGCTGCGGTGGCTGTGGTCACGGCCACGCCATGGCCGGCGGCGAGAAGCTCTCGGGTGCGGTGGAAACGGCGGCTACGGAGGGAGATAGAGCACGGGGAGAGAGGGGTTCGGCAGAGGAGCTCACGGCGAGGTCGACGAGCAGCTCAGTGGGCTCGGGGAGGTGGCGGAGACGGCGAATCGACAAGCGGCATCCGGCGGCCGTGCGTGAAGAAGACGGCTCGATGACAGCGATGCAGGGCGTCCGAGGTCGCTTGACTCGGCGGAGAGGATGAGGGCGAGGTAGCCGAGCTACTGGGCACACCGAGGGGTCGAGGGGGAGGCTCTGGGTGCGGCAACGGCGAGCAGCGGCGATGAGCTCTGCTCGGGCTGCGCGAGAGAGAGAGCAGAGGAGGGGGAAGGGGTCGAGAGAGAGCAGAGAGCGAGGGGAGAGACAGAGGGGGCTACGGGCGTATCCAGACGCGTCGGGGCGCCTCGGTGGCAAGCAGGAGGTGGCCAGGGCGGCGTCGGCGCTCGCCACCGAGCTGCTTCGGTGCGAGGGGAGGAAGACGACAGGAAAAGGGTGGGCTGGGCCGCGCTGGGCCGGTCCTGTTGGGCTACCAGGTGGGCTTCACAGGTAAGTCGCCAGGTATGTGCTCTGTTTTAATTCCTGTTTATGTTTTCTATTTTTTTTAAATTTGTTTTGCCATTGTTTTGAATTTAAAAATAATTCAAACAATGCCAAAAACTCCTCTGAATATTTTTGTTTTGCTAGATGGACTTTTCTAAAAGCTCATAAAATATTTCAGGGGTATTTGAAATTATATTCTAATTATATGAATATAATTCAAATTCAAATAGCTAATGATTTAAATTCAAAGTCCAAGATTAAGTCCTTAAAAATGTTCAATATTTTGGTTGGGACCAGAACCCTTTGCCAAAATTATCAAACATTTAAGAAGATCATTTAGGAACAATGAATGAGATTTTAGGGTTTTTGCCCTTCTTTTATTTAGGGTTTTGAGGCTTCCAAATTTCCCCAGTTCAAATTCAAAAATTTAAACATGATGCAAACACTAGGCAGCACCAGAAGCTAGGGATGTGACACCCGTTCCGCATTTTATCAACAACAGGCTCGCAGATACCAAAGCAGAGAAGTACGAGCCAAAACTTATAACATTGTCGAGTTAGTTCTATGCCTGCCGGAGAAGAAAAAGTCCAAGCTCGAGCCCAAATGGGAAGGTCCCTTCATTATTAACCAAGTTCTGACTGGTGGAACGTACTCTCTGCGGGATGCATCGAATAATAGACTTGAGCCGAACCCATGGAACACCGCCAGACTCCAAAGATTCTATGCCTAGTGTCGGACTCTATGTTCGTCTCCTTCCTCTGTCCATTTTTTGCATATACATTATCTGTCTTTTTTCTCTTTCTTTCTTTTCCTCTTTCTCTAGGCCTTCAAGGGCCACATTGTGCCTCGCTTGCACATTACAGATGCGCTAACCGCGCTCATTATACCCGGGGGCTTCTTACACAGAAGCTTAATTATCTATCCGGGCTTCAGGCCCCGCACATGTGTTATTCTTCCGCATGTACCTTTTCTTCGCCACTATATGCATCGATATGACTTAAGTTTTGGCCAAGTTGGGTTGCCTGGCTCTTGTATTTATGCCCTATGTTCCCGTTAATTCGGCTAGGGCATAGGGGGAGCACATCTGTGATTGTTACTGCCGGGTCAGCTGGATGTGTACCTCAGACTGGGTGAAGCTGAAAGCTAGCGTTGTTAAGGGAATATTCAGTCGGCGAACAAAAGATGATTTTTTTATTTCCAATATATACCCCCAGATGTTTTTTCCTGCATTTCCTCTCACAGTCCGGACATGCACTTTAGGGCATGCGTACCCAGGGAAAGGAACCCTTAACGGAACTATTCTCCCTGGAAGATGTTTCTTATTACCGATGTAATATAACATAACTAGTTGGGCACTTGTCTGTTCAAGCGCTAATGACCCCTACGCATGTTCTCCATGCATACCCCGGTTCTTATATAACTGAGCGGGTATTCAGATACACTCCGGACTATCGGGTCCCGAGGTTGAAGCGAAAAGGTTCGCCATGACAAATGATCTACAACCCGGCTAGAAGGCATTATACATGTCACTTTAATTACATAGTCATGTAGACTGACTAAATTCCTCTTTTATACCGTCCAACAGGCGGTCTAGCCTACAATCCTGTTGGGAATATTTTGCGGCTAATTCTACTTGCCCATAGACTAAGCTAACGGGGATCTCTTTCCCGTCGGGCCCCACAGGTCCGACCTCGGCCATGTGATTTGGGTTAGCCTTGGTATTCCGCGTCTTCACCATGGTCCAAGCTTCCCTGGCACCTTGACGGCGGGCAGATATCTTCCATAATCGGAAGTGCCGCCGCGCTCCCTTGAGCTTCTCCACAAGCTCTCTAACGCCTTCTGGCAGGGAGACGGATGGCCACAAGGCCTGGGAAATGCCTCGCATCACCTGCCGAACTTGTTCGTGTAGTTGTGAGAGCTCGGATAGAAGATCACCCGCAGACCCGGGCATCTCCTCCACGGGACGACCCATCAGCATACCTGCATACATAACTCTGTTAGCTGACTTCTCCGCCGTCCCCTTTATTAAGGGTTTGTTCAAGCACTTACTAAATATGCCGCGTTGAAGCCGCTTATTCTCCTTCTCGGAGTCCGCAAGCTGGGCTCGAACATCTTTCAGTTCCAGGCTCAGCTTGGTATTGGCGTCTTGGAGATTGTTTTTCTCCCGCCTCACCTCAGTCAGCACGCGTTCGCTAGCCTTTAGCTGTCGTACGGTGTGCTGCTCCTCCGGATTCATCTGCAAACATCTATTGTTAGACCTGCAGCCATGCCGCATGCTATACGGTACCTGTTATTCTTTAAAAGAAACGTTACCAACTGGGTACTTTTTCGGTTCCTTCAATGCGGCAACAGCGGCCCGAAGTTTGATCTTGCATTCCTCCAGCTCCTGTGACAGTCGACTATTCTTCTCTGTAAGAACCTGCATAATATGATGATCCTTAAATCAGTTCTGCTAACTATTTCAAGTCTTAGGGGCTACTAATACATATAATTATCAGATTTACTTACCCGTACATCCTTTACATACTGGTCCATGGCTCTGGCTAGAGCATCTTGAGCAGCACGGAGGTACGCCTCTCTAGAATTGAAGGCATCAAATTCCTCTGGTGAAATGCAAGCATCGCGGAGTACGGCCCGGCGGCGCCTATGATTCATGGCGCTCTCCACTTCTGAATTTGTAGCGGATAGCATATCCGCATCCTCTGTAGGGAGAGTATCCAGCGTCTGCCCCATGTCGGCTTCCGCCTCTATATCTGATCCTGGAGCCTGACTGGTGGAAGCGTGATCGGCAGCCTCACCGGACATATTCCAGCGAGCGTTTTTTCTGTTGAAGAAACATGGACGTCATTACATTTCAAGAAAGACGACAACCACGGAGCGGGGTTTCTGTCATACCTCTGCGCCGGCGTCTCCGTCCTGACTGCCTTCCTTTTTGGCCTGCCCGGCCTCGGTGCCTCTTGTGGGCGAGTTGCTGCGGGTTCGGCATGGCGTCCTGAATGCCTTCCCTGTAAAAACACCATATGTATATGGTAGGTGAAGTGTCTAAATGGGGATCCTAGTTTTTGGAGTTGGGATTTTTGGTTTTTCTTACGTGCGATGCAGGAAGCAGTCCGGGATAGTCGGCCGTAATGGCCACCATGGCGTTATCACAGCTTAATTGATAGAACTGCCGGTTTATCAGCTCCATGAATATGTCCGGATCTTCTTCGAGTATGGAACCGAGGGCCCGGTCAGGGTCCTATGGTTGAGGAGATGGGCTCCTGACCTCCCTTATGGCTTTTCGCAGTTCCTGCCGCAAAATGGCAAGGTGAGTACCTATGACTGAGAATGCGGGAAGAAGGGGAGTAAGGAGATATAACTCACCTAGCTTGGAGGGTTGTACATGGAGAATCCATCCCGTGGCTTGAGGCGGATGAACTCCTCTTCCTCTCCCTTGAACAATTCAGACATAATTTTTGCTAAGGCAGCAGCGTTGTCTGGGACCTTACGCCCGCAACGGGTGGCGTCATCTTCCCCATTAAAACACCATAAAGGGTGCCCTCGATATTGAAGCGGTTGCACTCCCCGCATTATGCATATTGACATAACCTCGATTACTGTCAATCCTGATTGAGCCAGTGCTTTAAGCCGGTTCATCGGGTAGAGGACTTCTCCGTTGTCTTCCTCCTGGGGGCTCCGCGGGCGCCAACTTCGGCGTTTCTTCAGAGGAGCATTGCTGAAATCAGGAAGACCCCGCCGAACAGGGTCCGGAAGGGGGACGTCCTCCATATAAAACCATTCTGAAGGCCAGTCTTTGGACGTCTTCTTCGGAGTACCGGACAGGTATCCGATTTCGGTGATACGCCATATCTCGGCTCCACCCACTTGATAAAGTGACCCCTTCTGTGTGCGAGGGACGAGGCAAAATAACCTTTTCCACAGCTCGAAATGAGCCTCGCAACCCAGGAATAACTAGCAGAGGGCAACATAGCCGGCGATGTGTAAAATGGAAGCATGGGTGAAATTATGTAGTTGGAGGCCGTAAAACTCCAGGAGCCCGCGGAGGAACGGATGAATCGGAAATCCAAGTCCCCTCAATAAGTAAGGGACAAGGCATACCCGCTCCCCCGTAGAAGGGCCGGGGAAGCTCTCCGCTTGCTCCCCGCCATTGTAAGTGGCGAGCCCGGCTCGGACGGCACCATATACGGCAGAGGGAGAAATCCCTTAGTCTTTAGTTCGACTAACGACTGTGTGGAACTGAACACCTCTCCCAATCACCGGGCTTAGGGCTACGGGGGCGGGAGGAGGAGCTGCAGAGGTCAGCCATGCTGGAGTGGATCTTTCCGAAGCATGCTCCGATGGATTCTCGCTGGGGGAGGATGGTATGGATTGGATCTAAGGATCCCCATCCCTTTAATAGACAATTTATTTATCTGGCTAGGGGGGCGAATGTAAAAATGCCCTAGCACCTCGCATTCATTCGACGCGTGGAAGATAGCCCTTATTGGGCGCAGAAGCCAAGAGGTTCAACATTTATGGGACCGGACACTGCTTTGCAAACGTTCAAAATATGGAGAAGAACCCGCCTTGCAATGCCGAAGACAACACTGCGCACCGGACTCATCGTCATTGAAGCCTGGTTCGGGGGCTACTGAGGGAGTCCTAGATTAGGGGGTCTCGGGATAGCCGGACTATATCCTTTGGGCGGACTGTTGGACTATGAAGATACAAGATTGAAGAC
The DNA here is from genome assembly GCF_002162155.2 of Triticum dicoccoides. Classification (NCBI taxonomy): domain Eukaryota; kingdom Viridiplantae; phylum Streptophyta; class Magnoliopsida; order Poales; family Poaceae; genus Triticum; species Triticum dicoccoides. The sequence continues at coordinate 353,928,379 of NC_041384.1, read as the reverse complement.
TTCGTCCCGTGTCCGGATGGGACACTACTTGGCATGGAAGGCGAGCTAGGAAATACATATATGTATATCTCCTCCTTTGTAACCGACCTTGTGTAACCCTAGCCTCCTCCGGTGTCTATATAAACCGGAGGGTTTTAGTCCGTAGGACAACATACAATCAGACCATAGGCTAACTTCTAGGGTTTAGCCTCTCCAATCTCGTGGTAGATCAACTCTTGTACTACTCATATTATCAAGAATAATCAAGCAGGACGTAGGGTTTTACCTCCATCAAGAGGGCCCGAACCTGGGTAAAACATCATGTCCCCTGCCTCCTATTACCATCCGCCTTAGACGCACAGTTCGGGACCCCCTACCCGAGATCCGCCGGTTTTGACACCGACACTGCCCCTTCTATCATTTGGAAAGAACACCACACGACCGAACCCATCACAAAGAACCTCTTCCCATGGCAAGAAAAATCGATCTAGTTGGCCTAACTAAACCAAAGATTAGAAGAAGAACTACGAGGCTATAAGTAATCATGCATATAGGAGATCAAAACTCAAATAAATTTCATGGATAAAATAGATCTGATCATAAACTCAAAGTTCATCGGATTCGAAAAAACACACCGCAAAAAGAGTTACATCAAATAGTTCTCCAAGAGACCATTGTATTGAGAATCAAAAGAGAGAGAGAGGAAGCCATCTAGCTATTAACTACGGACCCATAGGTCTACAATGAAATACTCACACATCATCTGAGAGGCACCAATGAGGATGATGAACCCCTCCGTGATGGTGTCTAGATTAGATCTGGTGGTTCTGGAACTTGTGGCGGCTGGAATTATGTTTCATTGACTCTCCTAGGGTTTTTGGATTTTTGGGGTATTTATAGAGCAAAGAGGCGGTGCGGGAGGCGGTCGACGTGGGCACAACCCACGAGGGCGCGCCCAGGTGGGTTGTTCTCCCCTCGGAGCCCTGCTCTGGTACTTCTTTTGCCCAACAGATGTCTTCTGGTCCAGAAAAAATCTCCAAAAGTTTTGTTGCATTTGGACTCGGTTCGGTATTGATTTTATGTGAAATGAAAAACAAGGAAAAAACAACAAGTGGCATTGGGCACTATGTCAATAGGTTAGTCCCAAAAAATGATATAAAGTTGCTATAAAATGATTATAAATATCAAGAATGATAATATAACAGCATGGAACAATAAAAAATTATAGATATGTTGGAGACGTATCAGGCCCGAATGAATTTTTTCCTGTCATGGCTATGACACTTCTATGGCGATAATTGTGACAAAAACACGTATCATCATAGATGTGGTGGGCTCCTACTTCTATGACAAAAAATCATGACAGAAAGTGGGCTTTACGTCCTCGGTGGGCTAGGGAGGCACCTTCATGACATTGTTTGGCCCGTCCCTGACATACAAATTCATGGTAGAAGTGAGGGAGAGAAATTTTTGCGCAGTTCACGGTTACGGCGGGTGGTCGGGGCTGCGCGATGCTGTGTGGTTTGCGCGTTTCTCACTTGTACATGTGCGAGGTGCGAGCCGTGTCGCTATAACTGAATCCGAGCAAGATGTATTTGCTTACTGAACCCGAGCAATCGCACTGCTATGTACTGAAGCCAATCAATCGACCCCTTCGCTCCTAACTTAACCCGACGACTCCTTCGCTGCTAACTGAACCCAATCAATCGCTTATGCTGCTTACTGAAGCCGATTGAACCCCCGTGCGATACGTAGCTAGCCGGTTAGGTTGCTTCTGGATGAACGTTGTCCGTTGCTGCTATGCGCATGATACGTAGAACGAGTCAAGACGTGGTGAGTCCAGCCAGTTGGTTGGATGTGGATGAACAGTTCCGGTGGGGGTTGAATGAACAGGACCCCAACAGTGTGTAAGCAGTTGCCACTGTATGAACAGGACCCCGTGGTAGTATGCGGTTGCCGCTGGATGAAGAGGACCCCGAGGAGGCCGTGACACACAACAACCGGTTGTGGGTGGATAAACAGGACCCCATGCAAGCTGGTTGAACAGTAGACAGTGGAGGCTGGATGAACAGTAGCCCGTGGATGAATAGTGTCTGGTGCAGGCTAGATGAACAGTAGCCCGTGGATGAATAGTGTCTGGTGGAGGCTGTAGGAAGTCGACGATTGATGAACAGTCAAGGTGGAGGTTGGAGGAAGTCGATGATAGATGAACACTAGTACTTGGAGGCTAGAGAGTTAGTTAGCGGTGGATGAAAAGTAGCCTATGGAGTTCTATTTTGCGGTACACCACACCCCTCTCGATCAACAGGACCCTGTTTTGACCGTAGGAGGTTGGAGAGAAGTCCATTTGCAGTACGCCACACCCCTCCCGATGAACATGACCCCGTTTCGACCATAGGCGGTTGGACAGAAGGTTGTTTCCTTCGTTTTGTGGTATGCCACACCCCTCCCAATGATCAGGACCCCGTTTCAATCTAGGCGGTCGAAGAGAACTCCATTTTCTCTGTTTTGTGGTACGCCAGACCCTGAGTTGATGAACACGGCCCTGCTTTGGCTATTCCTTCCAAGCCGGTTGAATCCTGATGATCACGACGTATTCCGACCCTATCGGTTGGCTCCCGATGAACACGACTTTTTTTCCTCCGTTCCGACCTAGCCGGTTGGCTACAGACGAACATGACGCCATTGCTGTACGCATTCGAGACCCTACCTGTATGTACGTATGTGGCCATATTTACTCTCTTGCAATGTGGCTGTGTACACGATTTAGATAGGACTACCTGAACTGCTACGTCGGGGCTCTACTATGACACGCGACACTGCTTTCTCGGCCAATGTTCATCCTTGGAAAGAGACCGATCCACCAGTATGTACGCACATGTTTGCGACCAGACACATAACACTACGTACACTTTGACTTGGTGAGTCCCAACTGTCAGGGGAGTTATGGGGGCACTTTGTTCTGTCCGAAGATATAGTTGGTGGGTCCCATCTGTCAGGGGATGAATCATTTTTCACGCGTAATAAGGACGCACTTCCTTGCAAGAGAAGATTTAGCTGGTGGGTCCCACCTATCAGGGAGAGGAAACATTATTTTTTCCGCGTAAAAAGGATGCAGTTGCATGCGTGCGTCCATGGACGTGGTGCGTCCCCACTATTAGCCTCTCCACGTATAGTCATCTTCCAACGACTCTTGCTTGTTGACCATGTTGACCGTGCCACGCTGAGTGCACCAAGGTGGTGGACGACGGCAAGGCTCGGAGATGGGAACAATCTAGAGATGGGGAAGACGTGACAGCGGAGTCGCAGACAGAGAGGAGTGTGAGACTTGACTGGTTGGGGTGCGGGCTGGGTCTACACTCGGCGGAGAATAACAACAGGTGCGGAGGAGTGGAGGGATGGTCCGACCGTCCGTGGGGTAGTGTTTCACTCTGAGGTGCATGAAGTAGCATTGTTGGATGCTAGAGGGTAGATCAGGCGGTCTCGCCAGCGCTGGAGGAAGAAGACGATAGATTGAAGAAGAATGCCGCCCGTTGGATGTAAATCCAACGCCTTACTTAGGCTTCTACCTATTGGCCCACATGTCAGCTAGTCCATTTGGTGGGCTGGGTGAAACAATAATGTAGCATCTATGCAACTCATTTGTATGTTACGTTAGAATTTACAGCCCATTTGCAAAAAATTGAAATACACGGATTTGATGGGTTGGGTTATCATGTTGGGCCGGACGGAGAAATGTTATAAAAACGTAAACACGTGGTTGCACGTCTATTGCTGCATTGGTCAGTAAAATCTTAGCAATCTTATGTTCACTAGGAATTAACTTGCAAGCTTATTGTTAAACAATTATTATTATTATTATTTTGTAAGAACTTATCATTTACGAAATAAAATATTATTTAATTTGATGAGTTAATAAGATGTGGGGTATTATTATCTTTTAGGCTAGAGGCGGGGAAGTTGAGTTAGTTCTAGGGAAAACTAGTGGGAAAAAATCGGAGATATGATTAATAAAAAGGAAAAATAACGTAAGTGGTAAGGTCTATACAAAGATTGGACGAAGGACAAGTCAAACGGGAACCTTAGGTTGTTTAAAAAATATATGTAATAAAATTATATATATATATAATATTATAGAAGGGAAAACATAGGAAAGGAAAAACCGCATTGAAAAAAATGATACACCTGCTGGATCCCCATGATCATGTTGTGGGCCGTGGATGTCCTAAGAAAGAAACCTGCGCTGGGCAGCCACGACCCAGTTGATACCTACTGGACCTTAAAAAAGGAAACATCGCATGCCAGTGAACTAGTTACATACATAGGCAAATAGCCACTAAAAAATAAAAGGCAAACAGATTAATGGGTTCCTAGACGAAATATTTCAGATAAAATAGATAATTACGACACATAGGATAATGCATGAAACACACAGATTATAAAGGTGCTTAAACAGACAAAGTACACCATCTAGATCTTCCTGGCATGCTTGATCATGACGCTGCGGCTGTCCGTGTGCTCCTCGGTTATGGGAAGCAGACACACACTCATGTCCAAGATCCGCGTGTATATGTCGTAGCATACGTATGCGTCCTTGGCCGCGTTGGTGATGTAGGCTAAAATCAGAGGTACCTCCCACCTGTTTAGGCCTATTGTATCCACGTCTTCTTTCATGTTGGCGTAGCAAGGGTCGATGATGGCAGCAACGAGGTCAACCACCAAGTTCTTCTCCTGCTCGTTGCCGATGATCTTTTATTGCTTCTGGATGTTAATGAGATTTTTGCACCAGATGGCCGAATCGTAAAGCACAATGGCGTTCTTCCTTCTCTCCACCATAGCGAAGGTGCAGTCGGCGGTGCCGATGAAATGTGGGAGTGCTCCAGAACCTCTGATGGCCCTACAGTTATGGTAGAGGAGAACCTTGTCCCCCACACATACCTGGGCGACGGCAATCCACTGGTCCTTGCCAGGAGATGGATTTATGGTCACAAGGTCAAGTCCTGCGACCTTGTGCTTCTCCTCCTGTAGGTACTACTTGAACTTGGTGAGGCAGAGCTTCACCGAGTCCGAATCGTTGGTGTACATCACATTCAACTTTAGCACCAAGTCTTTGAATGGCGGAGTCAAAGGTGAACTCCTTGCTAAAGTCCATATCCAGCAGGCTCACCCCTCGAATCGCCATTGGAGTCTCTTGTCACGTAGAGTTTATGTGGCGGTTCTCATTTTGTGGGGATTGGGGGCAGTGGGAAGATGAAGATGATGGGGAGATATGGAGAGCGGAGGGCTCCTTATTTACACTAGGGATGTGTGTGTAGTGGGGTACTAGGGGGTGGCAGCAGCAACTCATTTTTCCAATCTTGGGGAACTACAATCGCCAGTGAACGTAGCGGGTATGCAGCGGAAGTAGCTAGTTTTTCAACTCTTGGGAACTGCAGTCGCGAGTAAACATAGTTGGTATAGGCGGCAACACTTATACTACCCATCCTCCCTCGCCCTTTATACGCCCGAAATAACATGCCTCCTCGACGCATTCAAAGGCATCCATTAAACCAGCGTGGAAGCCGAGAAACCTATTCTTCCCACACGTCCGTTCATGAGCGGGTAACTTGACATAAATTTTATTCGTTTTATCTTAAAACAAGCAAATCATTGGTTCTTTCTATCAGCGCAACAGGATCAACATGCAAAACAATTAGAAATATTATTCTCAAGGCGCACATGATCAGCTCATTTGCCACACTTTCACAATTACAATACTACCAAGTTTGAACAACTTGTTATGGTTGCTATCCTCTGCATCATCATGCGATGTTTCCCAGCTTGCAAGATTCACAACCAACACATAAGATTCAAATAATAAGTACAACAAAGATGCCTACACATCTGAATGATTCACATATCAGAGCCAATAGTTACTGTACAACTAAAACATTGTGAGAATGTGAACAAATAAATAAAAATCGATCAATTCTTCGTGTAAGCAATTTGATTCAAAGATTCTCTGAAACATTGAAACAATTCCTATTTACGGCCATGCAGGTCAAACACTGGCAGATAAAATGTTCTGCATCACTGGTGGCACTACCACTTCCAACTTCCGCATCATAGATTTTGAAGTAGTGTGGAGCCTCATCCTTAGTATTTAACAAATACACATAGCACAATCTAGTGGAATCATCAATCAAGGTCATGAAATATTTCTTTCAACCTTTAGTCAAGGCACCATTCATCTCACACATATCTAAATGTATGAGTTGATGAGATCTAATGGTGCCAAGTGTCTCTCCTTCACAGACTTGTGAGGCTAACGAGGTTGCTTAGCTTGCACATGTGTTTGGCCCTTAGAGCCTTTGGCTAAAGTGAAACTCGGGTTTAAATACTTGCTGGCTAGCCGTGTCATACAACCCAAGACCATCCCCACATCTGTAGTTGAGTACTCATATTAGCACAGATAAAGAAAGAGCATGATTACTATAATAGTGGCACTAGTTGAAGCAACTTTATTTTCAAAATGAGAAAATATTGCGATAGAATAGCTTTATTAAAAAATACAACGTTAGCACAGTATGACAAAGCACGATCATGTGGATAAAGGACAATACTGACCTATGTGAGATGACTTTGGGAGGTCAAGTTATTCTCCAGGTCCCCTTATCTTGCCATGGAGCCGATAAATTGACATTTATTAACAACCTTAGTGTGGCAGTAGAAGGAGGAGTGTCGACTCATCCCAATCTATTTTTTGTGCAGTTCAACAAAAATTATGTCGCCCGCCATGCCCCAAGGGAGAGAAGGGCCCGTGAATCCTCAACAGTAGGCCTGATGGACTCAGCTAGTCCAGTGCACATGCTATGTGATCGATGCAGTGCACATGGACTTGATTTTGCTGGGTACGCCTTCTGCAAGTTATCTACATTGGAAATGAAATGGTAGCTAATACAGTAGCTCTAGTACTATTAGTTCATTTTATCAGTGGCAATAGCAGTGCCAAAACATTGCCTCAAATTATTAGTGGCATTAAATGGAGATGCAAAAACACTATCAGTCTTGCTTTCTCATGGCAGTGCCAAAACAATAGCACTAGATCATTAGCTAGATGTAGAGTTAAAAACAACAAAAAAGGAACATACATGGTCATAGGAACCATAACTGAGAGAGGGGCCCTATGCCACCACGATGGTAGGCCTAATGTACTCAGCCAATCCAGGACTCAATTCTCCTGGATACACCTTATGCAAGTGGAGAACGTGCAGCTCCACTTAGATGATTCAATTCATGCCACCTTTTTGTGCAGTTCACCTAAAATGAAGCAATGTTTGGATCAGATAGCTAACAAGAAGTAGTTGGTCTCATGAGCTGGCAACTTCTTCTTTATTAGTTGCACTAAAATTGAGCAACATTATGGTTAGCTGTCATGCTCATGCAATGTGCAACTATAATTTGCTTATACATTTGTGGAGTTCCACCAAAATCAAGTGCCATTGTGGTGACGGTGGCAGCTAATCTTCCAAAGGCAAATAAACTGTTGCACGAGATTACCCATGGAGTTAGCCAAAGAGGTTAGGAACTCCAGTCACCCTTTGCGCAGTTCCACTAAAATCATGAGAAGTTGCCCATGTGACATTTTAGTAGAACTACACAAGACACTCTTTAAAATAAGTGTTTTGTTCAGTTCACTAAAAGGTCACAATAGCAACAAGGTCAAATGGATATCCCTATTTGCACAAAAAATATAGAAAGAAAACAATTACTGGTAAATAACTAGATATGAAACATACACGAAATGAAAAGAAGCATCTTCATTATCTTCATGGCAATCACGCAAGGACAATATAAATTTTAAAACTGTAGCATTGCTTCATATTGCCGGAAGCATTATGATCAACAAAGACTTTAGTTAAATATGGCATTACTTTAAAGGTGGCATTCCTTGTTTTACCAGATACATTAGATTAACAACAGCTAAAGAGTTGGTACAAGGGCATGGGACAATGGGGATAGTGGGGACACCAGGACATTCACCAGCGTAAAGAAGCAACTTATCATAATGGGAAAATAGCAGAAGAGTACCATTTGTAAAATAGATTAATTGCATCATATTATTGGAGGCATTAGATTAGCAATAACATTGGTTAGACATGTCCTTATTGTAATAGTGCGATTGCTTCATTTTACATGCGCCCTTACATTAACAACATAAAAAAGTTGGTATAAGGGCACGCGACAGTGGATGCATCAGCACCATGTACCTACAGGGAGGCATAAAGTGGTGATGCCAACATCCAATCAAGATCTGGGATGATCCCAAATTTTGTTCTCTTTACCCACCTTTTACTCTGTGAGGGCAGCAAATCTAATCCTATACATACTCTGTTGACTTGTCCCCTAGACGCCACTTTCATTCCTTTTTAACCAATAATAGATCTATTCCTTATCCTGTTTGTACTATGTTTTCCCTTTATTTCCCTCTTCAACCAAGAGACTAGTTGGGTATCCAGTCTCTACTACTTTCCCCCTTTTATTTCCTCTTTGAATCAAGTCCTCTATTCATGCTATGACTTTCCCCCCTTTCTTCCTTGTTTGAACCAAGTCCTAGATTCGACTACATGAAGTATCTTTACCACTAATAATACTAAAAATTTAGCTGACTTTGGAAGAGATGATGGAAGTAGAAAAAGATCTGCATGCAACCACGTGGGGAGCTAGGGCAGTAGAGCAAGGCCATTTTCGAAGGAAGTTATACCTGAGGGTCGTCTAGATGTGGCTAGGAGGGCAGTGGGAGGGCGGATCTGGCCACAATATGGCAAGGAGGAAGATGGGGTCAGAGGACCTCCTAAGTCGGCACTGTGTCAGAGAGAATGGCACGGGCAACCGATCGGGATGCACCGACAGTTGTGGGTTTCTTCCCACGCTGCCGATGACTGCATGAAGGATAGACCTACTCCCATACACCCTAGCCGATGGGATCCGGCCAGATCTATGACCAGTAGTGGGCAGAGAGAGGATGTGGCCACCACTGTCTTGTTTAGACATGGAGAGGGTAAGAGAGTGAAGAGAGCAACCCTAGTAAAGCAAGTGCTCAGGCTCCTGCCTATATATAGAGTGGAGTGATTTTTATTTTTCTCTCAACAATAGTAGTTTCAATGTGTGGACGTGACATTAAATAAAATAAACTCTTTATTTAACGTGACTAACTGCACGCCACACTTTTTACCGTACTTTATAGGTTTCATAACTAACCTACATGTATAAACATATGCTCGGTTTACATTCCCAATCTCTAGCTAGAGCTTGAACTATATTTGTTTACATGTACCACCTTTTTATTTTGTGTTTTTGCATATGCTCAGTTTACATTCCCAATCTCTAGCTAGAGCTTGAGCAATTCATCGATACAAAACGAGAAAAGTACTCCCTTCGTCCCAAAATAACTGTCTCAACTTTGTACTAAGCTTGAGGCACTTATTTTGGGATGGGGGAGTATAAAATAAACTTTAAACTTGTACTCTAGGACTGAATTGAACCCTAAACTTCAAATCCTCGAAATTGGCACGCCCTCCTTACTTATCCTGGTTGATCCTGGCCATTTTTAGCTGAAGGCTCATTTGGTTTTTTGGGATTGTTACATGGCAAGGGGAAATCTAGTGTGCTGGCTGTACTCGCCATTGCCTTGTAAATGATGAACCCTGGCAGCGAGCTAAGCTCGATGTTGCAGGCTTGTGTGAAGATGGTCATGACAGACGACATCCGGTTCTTATCGGTGCTGGACACTCTTGTACTATTGTTCGTCAGCACCTTTGCGCAAGTTGCTGAATGCCGAGGTAGACGATGAGTGCATGGAACGGGGTGGGTGGGCACTCGGGCATTGGCTGGGAGCACCTGTAGCGCCGTGCATCCTGCTAGAACACAGTGATCGCGCTCTCGTCATAGTGCATGCTGAGCTCCACCTCAATTAAGTATGAATTGAAGGTTTTATTTAGACTTTTTCCATACAAAATTGTAGGAGTGTTTAAAAGTCAAGGGTGGGGCTTTTCCCAGGCGATACGTGTTGTGGGTTTGTCATGGCAGATGTCCTTGTGAAAGGACTTAGTCATGGAGCCATCGCTACGGGTTAGCTTAAGGGGTTAAACCGGACAAGGGACACGTGGAATTTTATACTAGTTCGGCCCCTTCGAGGAAGGTAAAAGCCTACGTCTAATTGTGATTGATATTGCTAGGGTTTCGAAGGCCAGGGAGCGAATCCGCTTTGTCTGGCTCTCGTGTTGTTGCTTTCTGTCCCTAAACCGATGTCGGGTCGTCCCTTTATATACATAGGTTGACGCCTGCCGGTTTACAGAGTCCCGAGCCGGATCATAAACGTATCCAGTTCGGTCTCTATCCTTCCTATCTTACAATACAAGTTACATGACTAACCCGGTTTACATTTACAGGCTTTAACCCGCCTTTGGGCCTTGGGCCTCCATGAAGCGCCATCATCCTTGCATCTTTATGGGCTTCTAATCTTCAAGGAGTCAACCTGGCTACATAAGGCCGGTTTACCTCCAGTAGTAATATCCCCAACATTAGGCCCCAGATTGGTTTGAACTGTCAATCTTCCACACTTAAAAAAAATCTTCTCCTATCTTCACTCTTGATCTTGTAAACCGTCGTGACGTCATACTTCAAAATTATGATAAACCGCCCTGATGTCATCCATCCATTGATGTTGGAGATTACCTTCATTTAATATATATTCAGTCATCGAGGCAACACCTTTATTAACTTATCCATTTTTTGGGCTCCTCGATTCCCGTGCTTGCCGTTTTATCACTTCGCCTTATAAATAGGACCGAGGGGTCATTTTCACCTTTTCCCCCCATGCCTCTTTGCGTCGTCTTCCTCGCGCCGCTCAGCCTCTGGAGCTCCGCCGCCACCGTCGACCATCGACCGTCGCCTCTGCTTCGACCTTGGCCGCTGCATCACCCTGAACGCACCAGAATACTGCGGCGCCTTTCCGCTTCCTCACCAGCTCCGGTAAGTTCTCCACTTTTTCCGCCACAGATCTGTTCTAGGGTTTCGACATTCTTCACAGTTCTTCGGAAGTTCATCAGTGTTGTTCTTCGCTTTCTTCCTTTAGTACGTAGATGGATACTTCATGGTTGACGCATCTCTTGCCGTAGCTAATCTACCATGGTCACCATAAATCCTTATGTGCAAAAAAACTGATCTAGTCTGTCATAAATTGCTTTAATTCTGCACCCCTTCAAGATCCAATTATTTTTGTTTTTCTGTCTTACCTTAGATCCGAAAGTTTTATCTGTTACTGTGAGATACATTTCTCCTCGCACCAATATAGGCGGTTTGACCTTGTATAACAGTCTATGCCATTAGCCCTCTGATAAACCGGAGGAGCATTTTACCTTCATAATTATGCTCTGATTTAACAGTGTCTGAGCCATCATGTGCTAGTATACCCTTGTTCTCTTATTGCATTAGTCTCCGGGTTGTACCATTTCACATATCAGTATGTTTCTTGCTCCCTTGTCTCTTGTATATAATCATACGTAACTTATAAACCGACCTTTCATTTTCAGTTTGTTTGCTTTGCAATGGCCAAACAATTCACTGCCTGCAACTGGGCTTGTTCCTGGGTTACTGAAGCTCAGTTGAATGAGATGGTTGGCATCGGCTCTCTGCCTAAGAAAACTGAGATCAAATGGCGAGTACCAGGAACAGAAAATCCTCCAACCCCTATGTAACACCCTCGATGCGACTATATCTCCCACGTGTCGAGGCACGACTTAGAGGCATAATCGCATTGAAGGCATATGTCGCAAGTTAGGCAATCTTCACAACAACCCATGTAATATAATAATGAAAGGGGATATAACATAGTTGGCTTACACTCGCCACGTCAATAAATTACATAAATAACATTACATCATCCAAACACTCATGGCCCGACTACGGCGCCAAAATAAAAGAGAACCCAACATGCGACACGGTCCCAATCACCCCCAAATGGGCACCACTACTGATCATCGGGAAAGGAGACATAGTAACGTTGAGAGTCCTCGTCGAACTCCCACTTGAGCTCATACGCGTCTCCTAGAGCGGAATCATCAGGCCCTGCATCTGGTGTAATAGTAATCTGTGAGCCACAGGGACTCAGCAATCTCGCACCCTCGCGATCAAGACTATTTAAGCTTATAGGTAAGGCAAGGTAAAATATGAGTGGAGCTGCAGCAGGCGACTAGCAAAATGGTGGCTAACTTATTCGCAAAAGAGAGCGAGAAGAGGAGGCAAAGCGCGAGCGAGAATCTAGAGAACAAGCTGCGCAAACATTACTCCAACACCGTGTCCACTTCCCGGACTCCGCCGAGAAGAGGCCATCACGGTAACACACTCAGTTGATTCATTTTAATTAAGTTAAGGTTCAAGTTATCTACAACCGGACATTAACAAATTCCCATCTGCCCATAACCGCGGGCACGGCTTTCGAAAGTTCAAATCCCTGCAGGGGAGTCCCAACTTAGCCCATGACAAGCTCTCACGGTCAACGAAGGAATAGACCTCCTCCTAAGACGTTCCGATCAGACTCGGTATCTCGGTAATTCAAGACACTTCGACAGGTTAAAACAAGACCAGCAACACCACCCGAATGTGCCGACAAATCCCGATAGGAGCTGCACATATCTCTTTCTCAGGGCACACTCAGATTGTCTAAACTTCCGGTAGGCCAGCCCAGAGTTGCCCCTGGTAGCCACCGGCGGCTAACTGTTTGGACCAACACTCAGAGGAGCACTGGCCCAGGGGGTTAAAATAATGATGACCCTTTTGTCTGCAGAACCCAAGGGAAAGAAAAGGCTATGTGGCAAAAGGTAAAACCAAGGTTGGGCATTGCTGGAAAAGCTTTAATCAAGGCGAACTATCAAGGGGTACCCATTATAACCCAACCGCGTAAGGGCAAAATCCGGGAACATAACACCAATATGACGGAAACTAGGGCGGCAACAGTGGAACAAAACACTAGGCGAGAGGCCGAGCCTTCCACCCTTTACCAAGTATATAGATGCATTAAGATAACAAGATAATATAATGATATCCCAACAAGTAAATAAAAGATGTTCCAACAAGGAACGGCCTCCAATCTTCACCTGCAACTAGCAACGCCATAAGAGGGGCTGAGCAAAGCGGTAACATAGCCAATCAACGGTTTGCTAGGAAAATGGTGGGTTAGAGGTTTGACATGGCAATTTGGGAGGCTTGAAAGAAAATGGTAGGCATCGTAGCATTGGCATAGCAAAAGAGCGAACAAACTAGCATAGCAAAGATAGTAGTGATTTCGAGGGTATGATCATCTTGCCTGCACAGTTGTCAGAGTTGACTGGATCCTCGAAAGCAATCTCAATGTGCTCCTCGTTAGCGAACTCGTCTCCTGGCTCTACCCAAACAAGACAAACAAGCAACAAGGATACAATCAACCACGTGCAAGGATCAAGCAATATGATGCAATGATAATATGCTATGCGGGATGCGATGCGGGATGCAAAAAGTAAGATATGACAGGAAATGCATCAACCTGGCCTCAACTTGGAAATCCAAGTGTGCCACTGGAAATATGAGATGAAATCGCTTGAAAACGATATAAAGAACGCCGGAATCGGAGTTACGGTTTGGAAATGGCAAGCGATACAAAAATGACTCCGGTCTGCGATTTACAGCAAGTAGCCATCTAAATGCAATGAGATGAACATGCTACAGCACCCAAACATGAAAACAAAATACATGGCAGGGATGCACACAAGATGCTTAACAAAAGTCTAGCACTGAGCTACGGCCAATTCATCCATTAACAGGTTCAAACAAGCATGGCAAAAATGCATATGACAAACAGATTTCAGACTTAGTGAAATTAACACTTGTCTGGAATTTCAGATCAGGTAGCCCTCTTCGGAGCAACAAAACTATATGCTACAGGATCTGAACATGGCAAAGTAAAGCATGGAATGGAGCTACTCAAAGATCTTAACAAAAGTCCCTTAGTGACCTTGAGCCAAAAGGGATCAAAAAATACAATTGCAAGCATGTGAACATGGCAAAAACATAATCAGTTCTCAGACTTGGTAAAAACTGACACATGCTGAAATATAACTCAAGTGGGCATGTTTACGAGCTCGATGCACTCACTACGATGCAAGTCATGGCAATACAAGCATACAAGCTAGACATGGCAAGAACAATAGCATAGCATGCACAGATCAACTTCAGCATCATCGGCAAAATTGCAAACAAGTTGACAATCTGCCCAGATTCACAAAGTAGAAAAAGTAGAGCTCGATTGACTCAATCTAGGGTGCTCCATAATTGCAAGCAAAGACATGGATGGATAGAGCACTACAATATTAACAAAACATCCTTACAGTTTATCCTCAAAAGAGGCACGGATCACTAGGAAACAACATGAACATATGGCATCATGAGATAAACAACTCCAGGACTTAGTAAAATTACTAAGTCCCTGAAAACAGAATTAGCAAGTGCACCACTTTCCAAACTTGCACAAGACACCACACACATCACAAAAATACATGGGTTGCACCTCTCGAAAGATGACAAAACCCTTAACAAAAATATGTAGAACTCACGGGCATAACACGCACACATTAATCATGGCAAAAATGACAAAAAGCTAAAGGGAGTAGCAGATCTGACAATTAACTCAAGTAGCCCTCTTCTAACAGCATTTCGAGCATCAAGATGAGATCAAATGAAAATGATGCAATGGAATGAAATGATGTACTCTCTGAGATGAACATTTTGATATGCTATGTGCATGAATCGGAGCTATGGATGCAAAGTTACGGAGCTATGAACAGGGGCACTTGGACTGAAATTATCAGGGACTTAGAAAAAAAAACTACCCCGAGATCTAGGGTTTCGGTGGCACGCGGCCCGAGGCCGGATCCGAGCTCGCCGGCGTCGATGGCCGGTGCGGCGGCCGGAGCGGGAGGAAGAGGCCGGGCGGCGGAGAGGAGGCGAGGCGGCGGCCGGACGGCGGCGGCGGCGGCGGCGGCTTGCGCGGCGGCGCGTCGCGAGGTGGGGAGGAGCAGCGACCGGGCGGCAGCGGCGGCGTTCGCCGGCGGCGGGGCGGAGCAGGCGGCGGCGCGGTGCCGGAGTGGCGGGCGACGGCAGCACGACGAAGGAAGAGCGGGGTGGCGAGGGGAAGGCGGCGGCCGGGCTCGGGGGCCGGATCTGGGCCCGAGCGGGCCGGCGAGGTGGACGGCGGCGGGAGGCCACGTGGCGGGCACCTATTGGCCCGGGGCGGCGGCAGCGGAGTGCCCGGATAT
>NC_041384.1:353891838-353912481 GCF_002162155.2 Triticum dicoccoides | reverse complement strand
TGGCGCGGGGACGATTTCTAGGGTTTCGAGGAGGAAGGAGATCCGAAAATCGGGGGGGGGGTGTTTAAATAGGCATAGAGGGAGCTAGGAGAGTCCAAATGAGGTGCGGTTTTCGGCCACGCGATCGTGATCGAACGCTCTAGATGATGGAGCAGGGTTAGGTGGGTTTTTGGGCCAAATTGGAGGGGTGTTGGGCTGCAACGCACACGAGGTCTTTTCGGTCCCTCGGTTAACCGTTGGAGTATCAAACGAAGTCCAAATGGTAAGAAACTTGACAGGCGGTCTACCGGTAGTAAACCAAGGCCGCTTGGCAAGTCTCGGTCCAATCAGGAAATGTTTAATCCCCACACACGAAAGAAAGCTAGAAATGGCCACCGGAGGAGAACGAAGCACCGGAATGCAAAACGGACAACGGGGAAAATGCTCGAATGCATGAGACGAACACGTATGCAAATGCAATGCACATGATGACATGATATGAGATGCATGACAATGATAACAACACACCGAGACAAAGACCCGAACCCGAGAAAATAAATTAACTTAACGCCGGAAACGGCAAGAGTTGGAGTACAAATTGGGAAAGTTACATCCGGGGTGTTACAACACTCCACCACTACGAAAAGATCTCTTCCCGAGATCTAGGACTGAAAGAACGCCGGGTACTTAGAACGAAGGTGATCCTCGCGTTCCCAGGTAGCTTCACGGTCGGAATGGTGTGACCACTTGACTTTGAGAAATTTGATTGACTTGTTGCGAGTCTTGCGTTCAGTCTCTTCAAGAATAGCAACTGGGTGCTCACGATAAGAGAGATCTTCTTGGAGCTCAATGTCCTCGAAGTTGACGGTGCGGTCAGGAGTCTTGAAGCACTTTCGAAGATGAGAGACATGGAACACCTCATGAACATTTGCAAAGTTTGAAGGAAGCTCGAGTTGATAGGCGAGGTCGCCTCTCTTGCTGACAATCTTGAAAGGTCCCACGTATCTCGGGGCAAGCTTCCCTTTGATACCGAAGCGACGAGTACCTTTCATAGGAGAGACACGGAGGTAAACATGATCTCCGATCTCGAAAGCCAAATCATGGTGCTTACTATCATAGAAGCTCTTCTGACGGGATTGGGCTGCTTTGAGGTTATCACGAATGACTTTGCACATTTCTTCTGCCTCTGTGATTAAGTCATTACCCAAAAGCTGACGTTCACCGGTTTCAGACCAGTTGAGAGGGGTATGGCACTTCCTGCCATACAGAATTTCAAAAGGGGCCTTGCCCGAACTTGCTTGAAAACTGTTGTTGTAGGAGAATTCAGCATAAGGAAGACAATCCTCCCACTTCATGCCGAAGGAGATCACACAAGCCCTGAGCATATCTTCAAGAATCTGGTTGACACGCTCGACTTGACCGCTAGTTTGAGGATGGAAAGCTGTGCTGAAGCGGATGTTGGTGCCCATGGCCTTCTGAAAAGAATCCCAAAACTTCGAGGTAAAGATGTTGCCACGGTCTGAAGAGATCACTTGTGGAATACCATGCAGAGAGACAATACGAGAGGTATAGAGTTCCGCCAATTGAGCTGCAGTGATCGACTCTTTGATAGGCAGAAAATGAGCCACTTTGGTGAGTTTGTCGATGGCAACGAATATAGCATCATTGCCACGCTTGGACTTTGGAAACCCAGTCACGAAGTCCATTTCAATGAGGTCAAATTTCCATTCTGGAATGGCAAGAGGTTGGAGGAGACCTGCTGGCCTTTGGTGTTCTGCCTTCACTCTTCTGCAGACATCACATTCATTCACGAATTGAGCGATCTCGTGCTTCATTCGAGTCCACCAATAAGCCTGCTTAAGGTCCTGATACATCTTCGTGCTCCCAGGGTGGATGGAGAGGAGAGAATTGTGAGCCTCGTTCATGATCACTTTACGGAGGTCACCTTTGGGTACAACAATACGATCCTCGAAGAAGAGAGTGTCCTTGTCATCAAGGCGGTAGCACTTGTACTTGGACTGGCTCTTGGCAATCCCAATCTTCACCTTTTTCACCATAGCATCAAGAAGCTGGGCTTGGCGAATCTGGTCTTCCAAGGTAGGAGAGACTTGAAGGTTGGCGAGGAAACCTTGAGGAACAACTTGCAGGTTAAGTTTGCGGAAAGCTTCACAAAGCTCGGGTTGATAAGGCTTGAGAATCAGACTGTTGCAGTAAGCTTTCCTACTCAATGCGCCAGCAATCACATTGGCCTTGCCTGTAGTATACTCGATACTCGGATTATACTCTTGAATCATTTTGACCCATCGAGTTTGCCTGAGGTTGAGATTAGGCTGAGTGAAGATGTACTTGAGACTCTTGTGATCAGTGAAAATGTCCACTTTTCTTCCCAATAGAAGATGTCTCCAAGTCAAAAGAGCATGCACAACTGCCGCCAACTCGAGATCATGAGTGGGGTAGTTCTTCTCATTAGGCTTCAACTGGCGAGAGGTATACGCAACAACTTTCTTCTCTTGCATCAATACTGCGCCAAGACCTTGGAGAGAGGCATCACAAAAGACCTCGTATGGCTTGGATTCATCAGACGGAGTGAGAACTGGAGTAGTGATCAATTTCTCTTTCAAAGTGTTGAAAGCAATGTCACACTCCGGAGACCAAACGTACTTGACGTGCTTCTGGAGAAGATTTGAGAGAGGCTTCGCGATCTTAGAAAGTTTTCAACGAATCTTCGGCAATAGCTTGCGAGACCGAGGAAGCTACGGAGTTGCTTCACATTCTGAGGAGGTTCCCAATTCACAATTGCAGACACCTTCTCAGGATTCACGGCAATGCCCTTGGCAGAGATGATATGACCAAGATAAAGAACCTCATCGAGCCAAAATTCACACTTGGAAAACTTGGCGTAGAACTGATGTTCTCTGAGCTTATCAAGAACCAAACGCAAGTGCTTGGCATGATCTTCCTTGTTGTTGGAGAAAACCAGAATGTCGTCGAGATAGACCAAAACGAAGTCATTGGTGTAGGTGTTGAAGATGAAGTTCATCATGCGAGAGAACGTTGGAGGAGCATTGACGAGGCGAAAATACATGACAGTGTATTCATATGAACCAAAGCTTGTCCTGAAAGCCGTCTTGGGAATATCTTGCTCACGGATACGAATTTGATGATAACCCATACGGAGATCAAGCTTGGAGAATACTTGGGCACCTTTAAGTTGTTCGAACAGCTCATTGATGTTGGGAAGTGGGTATTTGTTCTTGATGGTCTTCTTGTTCACTGGACGGTAATCAACACAAAGTCGGTCCGTTCCATCCTTCTTCTTCACAAAAAGAACACCACAACCCCGTGGAGAAGAACTAGGCCGGATGAGACCCATTTTCTCTTGAATATCGAGTTGCCTCTTCAGCTCCTTCAACTCTTCAGGTCCGAGCTTGTAAGGACGTTTGCGCACAGGTTCCGTACCAGGATCAAGATCAATAACAAATTCAACTGGCCGGTGCGGTGGCATTCCTGGAAGCTCTTCTGGAAAGACATCTTGATACTCGCAAATGACTGGAATTTGAGAGATAGCATCCAATTCACCCTTCTCATTGAGAGAAAATAGATGGATGGTATCATCACGAGCGGCAAAGACAATTACATCCTCAGACAAATGAGTCAATTGAATCTGCCTGGCTGCACAATCAAGCTGAGCCTTGTGCTTAGAAAGCCAATCCATACCGAGAATAAGATCAATATCCGAGTTACCAAGGATCATTGGGGAAGCCAGAAACTTGAAATCACCCATCGAGATGGAAATATCCGGAACTTCGTAGTTAGCAAGCAAGCATCTACCCGGAGAGACAACTGCTAATGGCTTATGCATAACTTGAGAAAATCACCCATGCTTAGATGCAAAAGGTCTCGAGATAAAACAATGCGATGCACCAGTGTCAAAAAGAACTTTTGCAGGAACATCGTTAACAGGAAGGTTACCCATGATGACATCTGAAGAATCCTCTGCCTGAGCTGCATTCACCATATTGACCTTGGCGTACTTGGGGTTATGCTTGACCACAGTTGTACTTGCCGATCTGACAGGAGGAGGAGGGGGAAGACGCCTCTGGTTGAAACACTTGTTGGCATAGTGACCCTTCTGTTGGCACTTGTTGCACGTGACCTCTGAAAGCGGATGGTGATACGAAGCACTCGATCTTGGAGCTTGAGACGAAGTCTTGTTCTGAAAGCCAGGGTTGGGTGGGTGGGAAGAACCACTGCCACCTTTGCTCTTCTGCTGATACGGATGACGGAACGGAGGAGGAGGAAGCCAATACTTCTGCTGCTTGGCCACTTGAGTAGAGGAAGAAGGAGTAACGTCTCTGACTCGCTTCTTGGAAGCATCACACCTCAACTGAGCAGCCTCTTTCTTCAGTGCCATGTTGTAAAACTCATCGTATCTCAAGGGCTCGAAGAGAACAAGAGCTAGCTGAATTTCTTCTCTGAGACCACCCCTGAACTGGTATATCATGCTCTTCTCATCAGGGACGTCCTGCTTGGCAAAGCGGGCAAGCTTCTGGAAGAACTTGTTGTAGTCATAGATAGACAAAGAGCCTTGCTTCAGGTTGCGGAATTCCTCACGCTTGCTTTCAACCACGCTCTGAGGAATATGATGAGCTCGGAAATCTCGACAGAAATCATCCCAAGTGATAACACGTCCACCTCTGGAGTCCTTGTACTGCTGGAACCATTCTGCAGCTTGATCTTTGAGTTGAAAGGAAGCAAACTTAACAAAGTCTCAGGCCTGACGTTACTGCACTCGAAATGCTTGCACAGATCCACAAGCCAATCATCAGCATCGGTTGCCTCAACACAATTGCTGAAAGTCTTTGGCCCATTAGTAAGGAACTGGTTGAGTGAAGCAAAGTGATTATGATTGCTGCCTTGATTCCCTTGGTTGCCTTGATTGCGCTCTTGAAGAATTTGCATGATCAACTGTGTGTTTGCATTGGTTGCGGCCATCACAGCTTGCCATGCCTCCGGAGGAGGTGGAGGTGGTGGCGGATCAGGATTCGGAGTTGTGCGCACTGGAGGAGCCATCCTGAAGAGGTTGACCACCATTAGCACATTTATAGATAAATATTGAAGCTGAATCCAACGGAATGAAAATTGCAACATATAGTCTTCACATCTGAACAAAATGAACAAATGCATTCCTCTTGAAATGGTCACATATCCATAAATTGGGAAGCCACGTAGAATTAAGGTAGAGAAATAAATCAACAAGGTACGGATCAAGAACGAATAATCGGTAAGAAATCCCAATCTCAAACCAATATCCGTGGAAGAAGAACTAGAGCTACTAGAATTCCCACCTATGAAACCCCCGAACCTTTCCGGTTATGCAATCAGGTGTTGGGGATACAGGGGAAGCATAATATCTCACCCAAACTAGCAAATCCTACATCCAGCTGTATCCATCCTTCAACACATAACCAAGAAAACCTTCGGAAACCATCTACCTCAACCTTCGAAAAGCATCCGTTATACAAGTTATGGCGATACTCCCGAACTCCTGCCCCGGTACTGGGTGGCGTCGAGGTTATCTCACCAACGAACTGCATAAAAGAGATTTTCGATGTCGGCGTACTAATCTCAGGTATTCCAGAACTGCAACGATAAAATTATGATGACAACACCTCAGAGCTCAACTCCACGGGACACTTCCACTAAACCCCTGACAGGAGGCACCAAGACAATGTTCTCATCATAAAACCATCGGAATGATTCTAAGATACCCGCGTGATCCTAAAATTTTTTTTACTGATATTTGAGAAGAGAAGAGTCAAAACTCTACGTCAGGATGCCTTACCAGAGCGATGAGGAGACTGGGAAGTAAAAAGAATTCCTAAACTCTCCGATATATAGTTCCTAAATGACTCAAAACATTTTTCTAGACACAACTCGGCCGCTAAAAACGATCAAGCAATGGGGCTCCTAAGGTTGGGGAAGGCTCTGATTACCAACTTGTAACACCCTCGATGCGACTATATCTCCCACGTGTCGAGGCACGACTTAGAGGCATAATCGCATTGAAGGCATATGTCGCAAGTTAGGCAATCTTCACAACATCCCTTGTAATATAATAATGAAATGGGATATAACATAGTTGGCTTACACTCGCCACGTCAATCAAGTACATAAATAACATTACATCATCCAAACACTCATGGCCCGACTACGGCGCCAAAATAAAAGAGAACCCAACATGCGACACGGTCCCAATCACCCCCAACTAGGCACCACTACTGATCATCGGGAAAGGAAACATAGTAACGTTGAGAGTCCTCGTCGAACTCCCACTTGAGCTCATACGCGTCTCCTGGAGCGGAATCATCAGGCCCTGCATCTGGTGTAATAGTAATCTGTGAGCCACAGGGACTCAGCAATCTCGCACCCTCGCGATCAAGACTATTTAAGCTTATAGGTAAGGCAAGGTAAAATATGAGTGGAGCTGCAGCAGGCGACTAGCAAAATGGTGGCTAACTTATTCGCAAAAGAGAGTGAGAAGAGGAGGCAAAGCGCGAGCGAGAATCTAGAGAACAACCTGCGCAAACATTACTCCAACACCGTGTCCACTTCCTGGACTCCGCTGAGAAGAGGCCATCACGGTAACACACTCAGTTGATTCATTTTAATTAAGTTAAGGTTCAAGTTATCTACAACCGGACATTAACAAATTCCCATCTGCCCATAACCGCGGGCATGGCTTTCGAAAGTTCAAATCCCTGCAGGGGAGTCCCAACTTAGCCCATGACAAGCTCTCACGGTCAACGAAGGAATAGACCTCCTCCCAAGACGTTCCGATCAGACTCGGTATCTCGGTAATTCAAGACACTTCGACAGGTTAAAACAAGACCAGAAACACCGCCCGAATGTGCCGACAAAGCCCGATAGGAGCTGCACATATCTCTTTCTCAGGGCACACTCAGATTGTCTAAACTTCCAGTAGGCCAGCCCAGAGTTGCCCCTGGTAGCCACCGGCGGCTGACAGTTTGGACCAACACTCAGAGGAGCACTGGCCCCCGGGGGGGGGGTTAAAATAATGATGACCCATGAGTCTGCAGAACCCAAAGGAAAGAAAAGGCTAGGTGGCAAAAGGTAAAACCAAGGTTGGGCATTTGTAGCGACCCGACCCGAATGGATCAAGTGCTCTGTGCTCAGGTGTCATCCCTGGATCAGTAATACTAACACCACACAATACATCGAAGGATTTATAGCAGAGTGGCAATCACACACTTATTACATCGTTGTCTCAAAGAGAACTTTTACAATGAATATGGCTTAAGGCCATCTAATAACGATAACAGCGGAAGACTTATGGGTCCATCAACTCCAACGGAATCACTGAGTATAGAACCACGACCTAAAAGCACCTTACTCATCGTCTGAAAAGTCTGCAACATGAAAGTTGCAGCCCGAAAACGGGTCAGCACATGGAATATGCTGGCAATGTAACACATAGAGAGTAATGGAATGAAACAGCTATACTATATGCATATATGGCTGGTGGAAAGCTCTATGGTTACAGTTTTGCGTAAAGCCAATTTTTCCCTACTGCAAAGGAATAAATTTATTTAACTATCATGGTGGTTGTTAAACATTGAGAATGGTTGACAGCATTCCGATCCCAATTAAGTGAACAATTAAAACCCAACAACATTAATTAGAAGTAACATGATGAGATTCACATGATATTCAAGTACTAGATACTCAAGTTGTCCATAACCGGGGACACGGCTAATCATGATTAGTTTGTACACTCTGCAGAGGTTTGCGCACTTTTCCCCCACATGACTCGA
The DNA here is from genome assembly GCF_002162155.2 of Triticum dicoccoides. NCBI lineage: Eukaryota > Viridiplantae > Streptophyta > Magnoliopsida > Poales > Poaceae > Triticum > Triticum dicoccoides. Next base: position 353,904,667 of record NC_041384.1, on the reverse strand, counting down.
TCGCCTCCGTTTGTTTTCTCGCACTACAAGGTGTTTGAGAAACGAATGATCGAGACATAGTCTTTCAGAAGCGCTAGCACCTTACATGTGGGTAGACCGGTACACCTACTTTCCCCTACATCTGCTAGTCTACCCGTAAGAGTTCGCACGACTTAGTCAACTATGCTAGAGCCCATAATAGCATGTGGCTGCACATGGAAGTTTCTAGCATGAAAGATCTTATGATCCCTTTGAGCCTGGGTGGCGGTCCAAAATAAAACAGGCAAGTCCTGATAGACATCAGGTACCTCAATCCACCCAGATGTGTGTTTAAGTTGCCACCTTAGATAAACCATTAAATTATCAATCTCACATCTGTCATGGATATCACTCACCCAATCCACGTGTACTAGCATAGCATGGCATAATAAGCAAACGTAGAAGTAACTCCCAAAGGTTTCATAATAAACAGGTAATAGGTACTACCTCATCTACTTCCCATCCCACAATTTAATTAGATCCTAATCATGCAATGTGAGAGGATTGATCTAATGCAATAAAACATGGGTTGTAGCAAAGGTATGATCAAAGTGTTACTTGCCTTGCTGATGATCCGCGAGACCTAGGGTTTCGAAGTAACAAGCGGCGCAATCCGGGTGATCTATCGCAGACAAAACAACAAGCACACAATAAGTACTCATCTAATGCACGGGTAAAACTCGAACAAGAGAACGAACCAGGAAGTTCAACTTAAGAACTCCGGTTGCAAAGAAAGAACGAACAGAACAAAGAAACGGAAAACAAAAGGCGGAAGAAAACAACTCAGTTCTAGCAAGTTGAAACTAGGTCAAATTTTAACGGGGCAAAAACTTGTTTAAGTTGATTAGACGGAACGGCGGTTTCGAAACGAAACTCCAGGCGCTTGAATCACCTGATTCCGATAAACGAGCGAGAAGAAAGACTAGAACGAAGATCGGATCTGAGATCACGATCGCGGAATAAATCCAACAAAAAGAAAGAGACGAACGGTTAAACGAACGGGCGTCGTTAACCGGGAAACAATCGACTGATCACGTTCGTTGAGACGAACGATCCGAAAGAAGAACGAAAACTGATCTAGGGTTTTCGGAAAAAAAACCGAAAAAGAAACGGAAAACCGATCTAGAAATCAGAACGGTTTAGAAAAGAACCGGAAAGAAAACGAATCGGAAGAGAAGAAAAGAATCGGAACGGTTTATAAGAAAAACCGAACCGAGGGGAGAAAAAGAGACGCGGCGCGGCTACCTCGGCGAGGTTCCGGCGAGGGGCTCCGACGAACGGCGGCGTTGGGCGGCGGCGGCGATGCACAAGGGCGGCGGCGGCGGCTATAGGGCGGCGGCGGGTGAGGGGCGCGGGGTGGGGCGCGGCTTGGGGAGGCGCGGGGTGGTGCTTGGGCTGCGCGCTGCTGCTTGCTGTGGCTTAGGACGAGAGAGGCTTGGGGTTGAGGTGGAGAGGGGCTTGGGGTTTGATTTGATGTTTTGGAGGGGGGGTGTTGGTATTTATATAGGTGAGGGGGGGTTTACTTGGGGTAGGGGACAAGAAATAGAGTAGGAAAAGGAAAACGAAACAAAGGAAAGAGGGGGGGCTAACCCGGCCTAGAGTCCCGCTGGGACTCGGCCTGGGCGAGGGGAGGCGGCGGCTGGCGCCTGGCGCCTGGCGCGCAGCGCACGCGCACAGGGAGGCTGGGGAGGCGGCCGGCTGGCTGGGCCTTTGGCCCGGCTGGCCTGCGGGAGTTCCTCTTTTTTTTTTAAATGGTTACGCGCGCAGAAAAACAAAAGAAAGAAAATCTAAACGAGCTCCAAAAATTCTAAAGTAAATTTTCCCCGACTCCTGAAAATGAGCCAAACAAAATGAACTTTACTCCGGACCTAGAATGCAATTTTTGAAAACGCGCATTTTTCCCTATCCAAATAAAAGCAAACAAACTCCGGCAAAACCAAAATTTGATTTATTCATTAAATCTTCATTTTTCCTAACTTTGGGAAAGTCATATTATTCCCTCTCTCATATTGTGATATTGGAAAAATAAGTGAAGATGAAATAAAATAAATCAAATGATCCTCTTTTCAAAATTTGAGAAAACTCAAATATGAAAATAACGAAATCTCCAACTCTCTCCGAGGATCCTTGAGTTGCGTGAAATTTCTAGGATCGGGCAAAATGCAAGAAAATATGACATGCATGATGATCTAATGTATAACATTCCAAATTGAAAATTTGGGATGTTACAAACCTACCCCCCTTAAGATGAATCTCGCCCTCGAGATTCGGGTTGGCTAGAAAATAGGTGAGGGTGGTCCTTGAGCAAATCTTATTCTCTTTCCCAGGTGGCTTCATCCTCTGAGTGGTGGTTCCACTGAACTTTGCAAAACTTGATAACCTTGCTGCGGGTAACTCTACTAGCATAATCGAGAATCTTGACTGGCTTCTGCTCATATGTTAGGTCATCCTTTAACTGAATCGCTTCGAGTGGCACGGTATCTCTTAGCGGTACCTCCGCCATCTCGGCGTGACATTTCTTTAGCTGAGAAACATGGAATACATCATGAACTCCTGACAGCTCCTCTGGTAATTCCAACCTATAAGCGACTTCTCCCATACGTTGCAAGATCTTATACGGTCCAACGAAACGCGGTGCTAACTTTCCCTTAACTCCAAAGCGCTTTACTCCTCGAAGTGGGGATACTCGGAGATAAACTCTGTCTCCGGTTTCGTAGACTGTCTCCTTGTGTTTAGAATCTGCATAGCTCTTCTGCCTGGACTGGGCTACCTTGAGCCTATCGCGAATCAACTTAACTTTCTGTTCAGACTCCTTAATCAAATCTAGTCCAAAGAACTGACGGTCTCCAACTTCGTCCCATGACAACGCTGTTCTGCACCTCCTTCCGTATAAATTTTCGAAAGGTGCCATCTTCAAACTGGTTTGGTAACTGTTGTTATAAGAAAACTCCGCATACGGCAAGTTATCGTCCCAACTAGATCCATAATCTAGTGCACAAGCTCTCAGCGTATCTTCCAAAATCTGATTGACTCTCTCAGTCTGCCCATCTGTCTGCGGATGAAAAGCTGTGCTGAACTCTAGTCTGGTACCCAAAGTCTCATGCAACTGATTCCAAAACTTTGAGGTAAATTGGGTTCCTCTATCTGATACAATACTCCTCGGAACTCCATGCAAACAAATGATTCTAGTCATGTATATCTTTGCCAACTTAGCACTGGTGTAAGTGGTCTTAACTGGAATAAAATGTGCTACCTTCGTCAAACGATCAACTACTACCCATATTGAGTCATAGCCTGATTTTGTCCTGGGTAATCCTATGATAAAATCCATGCCTATCTTATCCCACTTCCATTCGGGTATCGGCAATGGTTGTAACAGTCCTGCTGGCTTCTGATGCTCTGCTTTTACTCTCTGACATACGTCACAAACTGCTACATATGCTGCAATATCCTTCTTCATTCCGGTCCACCAGAATGTTTCCTTTAAATCCAAATACATCTTGGTATTCCCTGGGTGAATCGAATACGGTGAATCATGTGCCTCTTGCAAAATCAACTTCCTGATCTCCGGGTCATTGGGCACATAAACACGGTCCTCAAACCATAAGGTATCGTGCTCATCCTCACGAAATCCCTTTGCTTTTCCTTCGCTCAATTTCTCTTTTATAGAAGCAATCTCCTTGTCAGATTTCCGAGCTTCTCTGATTTTATCCATCAATGTTGACTGAATCTCCAATGCTGCTACATAGCCTCTCGGAACTATTTCCAAACATAGCTCACGAAGGTTTTCTGCTAACTCCTTGGGTATTTTCCCCGTCATTAGAGTATTGACATGGCTCTTACGGCTCAATGCGTCAGCTACTACATTAGCTTTTCCAGGATGGTAATGCAATCTCATGTCATAATCCTTGATGAGCTCCAACCATCTCCTTTGTCGGAGGTTCAACTCCTTCTGAGTGAAAATGTACTTCAAACTCTTGTGATCCGTGTACACCTCACAATGATTTCCAATGAGGAAATGTCTCCACGTCTTCAATGCATGCACTACGGCTGCTAACTCCAAATCATGCGTGGCATAATTCAACTCATGAGGCTTCAGTTGTCGTGAAGCATACGAAACAACTCTTCCTTCCTGCATAAGCACTGCTCCAAGTCCTCGACGTGAAGCGTCGCAATACACCTCATAATTCTTGGTCTGGTCTGGCAAAATCAATACTGGTGAGGTAACCAAGCATTTCTTCAACTCGTGGAAGCTAGCCTCACATTCCTCAGTCCAATTGAACTTAGTATCCTTCTTCAACAATTCAGTCATAGGCTTCGCAATCTTTGAGAAATTCTCAATAAACCTCCGGTAGTATCCTGCGAGTCCAAGAAAACTCCGGATCTCTCCAACTGTAGTTGGTGCTTCCCATTCGGTTATGGTCTCAACCTTAGTGGGGTCGACTGCTATACCTTCTCCGGATATAACGTGTCCGAGGAATCCAACTTCCTTCAACCAAAACTCACATTTGCTGAATTTGGCGTATAACTGATGTTCCCTTAGTTTCTCCAAAACCAAACGCAAATGTTCCTTATGCTCCTCTTCATTCTTTGAATAAACCAGGATGTCATCAATGAACACTACGACGAACTTATCCAAAAACTCCATAAACACTTTGTTCATTAGGTTCATAAAATAGGCAGGTGCGTTAGTCAATCCAAATGACATAACGGTATACTCATACAGTCCATATCTTGTGGTGAATGCTGTCTTAGGTATGTCCTGCTCTCGAATATTCAATTGATGGTACCCTGATCGCAAATCGATCTTGGAAAACACTTTAGCTCCTTGCAACCGATCAAATAGATCGTTGATCATTGGCAGTGGGTACTTGTTCTTGATGGTTACTTCATTCAATCCCCGATAATCTACAACCATCCTTAATGATCCATCCTTCTTTTCCACTAGAAGTAAGGGTGATCCCCAAGGCGAAGAACTTGGGCGAATGTAACCTTTATCCAATAACTCCTTAATCTGATTCTTAATTTCCACCAAATCCTTTGCTGGCATCCGGTACGGTCGCTTTGATATTGGGCATGTACCTGGCAATAACTCAATCAAAAACTCAATGTCTCTATCCGGTGGCATGCCTGGTAATTCCTCAGGAAATACATCAGGAAAATCCTTTACCACTGGTACTTCCTCTTGCACAACTCCTGTTAGGCAGTTTACTTGTGTCCTGTTTGGCACATGCCGGAATACATACTTGATCCTTCTTCCTTCTGGTGTGGTAAGCAAAATTGTCTTACTGGCGCAATCGATGTTTCCTCCATACATCGACAACCAATCCATGCCTAATATCACATCCAATCCTTGAGATTCCAGAATAATTAAATCCGTTGGGAAAACATGTCTTGCTATACTTAATGGCACTTGGAAACATCCTTGTCTGGCCATGTACTCTGCTCCTGGCGAGCTTACTAGCATAGGTGTTTTAAGAATCCTAGTGGGCAGGCTATACTTTTCCACAAATCCCCTTGATATGTATGAATGCGATGCTCCAGTATCAAAAAGAACGAGTGCGGTAAATGACTTAACCAAAAACTTACCGATCACTACATCAGGCTGATCTTCAACCTCCTCCACATTAATGTGGTTCACCTGTCCCCTATTGAAAGGGTTCGGCTTCTTCCCAGAGCTTCCATTGCCATTTCCATTCTGGCCTTCGGGACATTCATTGGCATAATGTCCAGTCTTGGAACACTTGAAACAGGTGACTTGACTCAGATCTCTCTTGGTTGGGGTCGATGGGGTGGTCCGGTTCTAGCCGTTGCTTCCTCCATTCCCATTACCATTCTTGTGGCCATTATGGTTGTGCGAACTACCTCCTCCATGGGTATGCTGAAACTGAAATCCCGGTTTAGGGGTAAAACGGGGCTTCTGCTGGGCTCCAGAGTTATACTTCCCCTGTCCATACTTCCTCTTAAGGTTCTCAATCTGTTGTAGCTTTTCTTCAATCATGATGGCACGATCTACCAACTCCTGATAGTTGTTGAAACTTGCTACCATAAACTTCATGCTTAGTTCATCATTCAGTCCTTCCAGAAACTTCTCCTGCTTAGCTGCATCCGTAGCAACGTCATCTGGGGCATAACGTGCTAACTTGCTGAAATCGTCAACGTACTGGCCAACTGTCCTTCCTCCTTGGCGTAAGTTGCGAAACTCACGCTTCTTCATGGCCATAGCTCCTGCTGAAACATGGGCAGTGTGAAAGCTTGCTGAAACTGATCCCATGTGACAGTGTCAACTGGGTAAGTGCCTGTGAAATTCTCCCACCATGCTGCCGCGGGTCCGTCAAGCTGGTGAGCGGCAAACTTTACTTTCTCACCATCCGTGCATCCTGCAGTGGTCAACTCCCTTCCTATCTTGCGGAGCCAATTGTCTGCTACTATTGGCTCGGTGCTACTGGAAAACACCGGCGGATTCAGCCTAAGGAAACGGGCTAAGTGGTCAACAGGTGGTGGTGGTGGTGGGTTGTTGTTGTTGTTCTGCTGGTTCTGGACTAACATCTGCATCAATTGATTCTGTTGCTAGATCAATTGAGTGAGCTCCGGTGGGAATCCATTGTCATGTCCCGGAGGCATCTGAGGGTTTAGAAAAGATGAGATATAAGAATAGAGGGGGTCTAAAGGGAAAACACTACCCATATGCTCATGAGCAAATGCACACAAAATCACTTCATTCAATCAAACAAGGGCTTACAACGGTCTAACTATCGCAAAAGTGCTCGAACTATTGTGTTTACATGGGGGAATACTACTACTATCTGGTGGTCATCTAGAAATTTGAACCGGTGGAAGACTCCATGATATCTGCTCCAACTTCGTCTTCAAAGTCGGGTTCACTTGGATCCGTATCGGTGTCGTCGATGATGATGTAGTTGTCCGGACATGCGACGTACTCGTCTTCCTCCATGGATGCTAACTTCCTCTTGAGTTCTTCAATCTACTACTTAAGATCGCCATTGTGCCTTGCTAGAGCTACGATCTCGTCCATGTAGTCCTTGCGTGTAGACTTCAGTTCTCCTTCTAGCTCGATGATCCTTGCTTTCGCATTCTTCAACTCTATCATATCATTGCACATCTGGTTCTCGTGGCGTCGAATGTGCTGGTTTAACTCCTGGATGAAAGATGCAATGGATCTATCCTTCTTGGTGTTGACTAACTCCCATTGTTCATCTCGGTGTCCGCAAATCTGGTAGATAGTGTCCTTGAGGTCTTCTTGGTAAACTTCTCCAATGCGTCCTATGGTGATATGAGCTGCCATGCTCCTTCCCAGACTCCAGGTTGGTGCATTGAAAACGTTATCTATAGGCTTCGTGATTGGCGCAAATGTCCTTCCCGAAATGTGAGCTTGAATCTTCCAGCGCTCCTCTTCAGGGAGAGTGGCGTTGAAGGTTCCCGTGAAGCTTGGTAATCCAATGTCCAGGTATCTAGTGACTTCCTTCAAGTGGAATCCAAAAGGTGTGCCTTCATCCGGTTGAGCGTACTTACTCTTCGCGTTCATCATCCGAAAAGGGTAGAAAGGATGAGGAGTTTAGAAAATGAGAAGAGAATGGTGATCTATGGCTTTAACTTAGTGGTCGTGTCCTATAGTCAGCGTGTGCTCTGATACCATCTCTGTAGCGACCCGACCCGAATGGATCAAGTGCTCTGTGCTCAGGTGTCATCCCTGGATCAGTAATGCTGACACCACACAGTACATCGAAGGATTTATAGCAGAGTGGCAATCACACACTTATTACATCGTTGTCTCAAAGAGAACTTTTACAATAAATATGGCTTAAGGCCATCTAATAACGATAACAGCGGAAGACATGGAAGATAAATGGGTCCATCAACTCCAACGGCATCACTGAGTATAGAACAGCGACCTAAAAGCACCTTACTCGTCGTCTGAAAAGTCTGCAACATGAAAGTTGCAGCCCGAAAACGGGTCAGCACATGGAATATGCTGGCAACGTAACACACAGAGAGTAATGGAATGAAACAGCTATACTATATGCATATATGGCTGGTGGAAAGCTCTATGGTTACGGTTTTGCGTAAAGCCAATTTTTCCCTACTGCAAAGGAATAAATTTATTTAACTATCATGGTGGTTGTTAAACATCGAGAATGGTTGACAGCATTCCGATCCCAATTAAGTGAACAATTAAAACCCAACAACATTAATTAGAAGTAACATGATGAGATTCACATGATATTCAAGTACTAGATACTCAAGTTGTCCATAACCGGGGACACGGCTAATCATGATTAGTTTGTACACTCTGCAGAGGTTTGCGCACTTTTCCCCACATGACACGATCGCCTCTGTTTGTTTTCTCGCACTACAAGGTGTTTGAGAAACGAATGATCGAGACATAGTCTTTCAGAAGCGCTAGCACCTTACATGTGGGTAGTCCGGTACACCTACTTTCCCCTACATCTGCTAGTCTACCCGTAAGAGTTCGCACAACTTAGTCAACTATGCCAGAGCCCATAATAGCATGTGGCTGCACACGGAAGTTTCTAGCATGAAAGATCTTATGATCCCTTTGAGCCTGGGTGGCGGTCCAAAATAAAACAGGCAAGTCCTGATAGACATCAGGTGCCTCAATCCACCCAGATGTGTGTTTAAGTTGCCACCTTAGATAAACCACTAAATTATCAATCTCACATCTGTCATGGATATCACTCACCCAATCCACGTCTACTAGCATAGGATGGCATAATAAGCAAACGTAGAAGTAACTCCCAAAGGTTTCATAATAAACAGGTAATAGGTACTACCTCATCTACTTCCCATCCCACAATTTAATTAGATCCTAATCATGCAATGTGAGAGGATTGATCTAATGCAATAAAACATGGGTTGTAGCAAAGGTATGATCAAAGTGTTACTTGCCTTGCTAATGATCCGTGAGACCTAGGGTTTCGAAGTAACAAGCGGCGCAATCCGGGTGATCTATCGCAGACAAAACAACAAGCACACAATAAGTACTCATCTAATGCACGGGTAAATTCAAACAAGAGAACGAACCAGGAAGTTCAACTTAAGAACTCCGGTTGCAAAGAAAGAACGAACAGAACAAAGAAACGGAAAACAAAAGGCGGAAGAAAACAACTCGGTTCTAGCAAGTTGAAACTAGGTCAAATTTTACCGGGGAAAAAACTTGTTTAAGTTGATTCAACGGAACGGCGGTTTCGAAACGAAACTCCAGGCGCTTGAATCACCTGATTCCGATAAACGAACAAGAAGAAAGACTAGAACAAAGATCAGATCTGAGATCACGATCGCGGAATAAATCCGACAAAAAGAAAGAGACGAACGGTTAAACGAATGGGTGTCGTTAACCAGGAAACAATCGGTGATCACGTTCATTGAGACAAATGGTCCGAAAGAAGAACGAAAACTGATCTAGGGTTTTCGGAAAAGAAACCGAAAAAGAAACGGAAAACCGATCTAGAAACTGGAACGGTTTAGAAAAGAACCGGAAAGAAAACGAATCGGAAGAGAAGAAAAGAATCAGAACGGTTTATAAGAAAAACCGAAACGAGGGGAGAAAAAGAGACGCGGCGCGGCTACCTCGGCGAGGTTCCGGCGAGGGGCTCCGGCGAACGACGACGTTGGGCGGCGGCGGCAATGCACAAGGGCGGCGGCGACGGCTATAGGGCGGCGGCGGGTGAGGGGCACGGGGTGGGGCGCGGCTTGGGGAGGCGCGGGGTGGTGCTTGGGCTGCGCGCTGCTGCTTGCTGCGGCTTAGGAGGAGAGAGGCTTGGGGTTGAGGTGGAGAGGGGCTTGGGGTTTGATTTGATGTTTTGGAGGGGGGGTGTTGGTATTTATATAGGTGAGGGGGGGTTTACTTGGGGTAGGGGACAAGAAATAGAGTAGGAAAAGGAAAATGAAACAAAGGAAAAAGGGGGGGCTAACCTGGCCTAGAGTCCCGCTGGGACTCGGCCTGGGCGAGGGGAGGCGGCGGCTGGCGCGCAGCGCACGCGCGCAGGGAGGCTAGGGAGGCGTCCGGCTGGCTAGGCCTTTGGCCCGGCTGGCCTGCGGGAGTTCCTCTTTTTTTTAAACGGTTACGCGCGCAGAAAAACAAAAGAAAGAAAATCTAAACGAGCTCCAAAAATTCTAAAGTAAATTTTCCCCGACTGCTAAAAATGAGCCGAACAAAATGAACTTTACGCCGGACCTAGAATGCAATTTTTGTAAACGCGCATTTTTCCCTATCCAAATAAAAGCAAACAAACTCTGGCAAAACCAAAATTTGATTTATTCATTAAATCTTCATTTTTCCTAACTTTGGGAAAGTCATATTATTCCCTCTCTCATATTGTGATATTGGAAAAATAATTGAAGATGAAATAAAATAAATCAAATGATCCTCTTTTCAAAATTTGAGAAAACTCAAATATGAAAATAACGAAATCTCAAACTCTCTCCGAGGGTCCTTGAGTTGCGTGAAATTTCTAGGATCGGGCAAAATGCAAGAAAATATGACATGCATGATGATCTAATGTATAACATTCCAAATTGAAAATTTGGGATGTTACAGCATTGCTGGAAAAGCTTTAATCAAGGCGAACTATCAAGGGGTTCCCATTATAACCCAACCGCGTAAGGGCAAAATCCGGGAACATAACACCGATATGACGGAAACTAGGGCGGCAAGAGTGGAACAAAACACTAGGCGAGAGGCCGAGCCTTCCACCCTTTACCAAGTATATAGATGCACTAAGATAACAAGATAATATAATGATATCCCAACAAGTAAATAAAAGATGTTCCAACAAGGAACGGCCTCCAATCTTCACCTGCAACTAGCAACGCTATAAGAGGGGCTGAGCAAAGCGGTAACATAGCCAATCAACGGTTTGCTAGGACAATGGTGGGTTAGAGGTTTGACATGGCAATTTGGGAGGCTTGAAAGCAAATGGTAGGCATCGTAGCATTGGCATAGCAAAAGAGCGAGCAAACTAGCATAGCAAAGATAGTAGTGATTTCGAGGGTATGATCATCTTGCCTGCACAGTTATCAGAGTTGACTGGATCCTCGAAAGCAATCTCAACGGGCTCCTGTTAGCGAACTCGTCTCCCTGCTCTACCCAAACAATACAAACAAGCAACAAGGATACAATCAACCACGTGCAAGGATCAAGCAATATGATGCAATGATAATATGATATGCGGGATGCGATGCGGGATGCAAAAAAGCAAGATATGATAGAAATGCATGAACCTGGCCTCAACTTGGAAATACAAGTGTGCCACTGGAAAGATGAGATGAAATCTCTTGAAAACAATATAAAGAACGCTGGAATCGGAGTTACCGTTTGGAAATGGCAAGCGATACAAAAATGACTCCGGTCTGCGATTTACAGCAAGTAGCCATCTAAATGCAATGAGATTAACATGCTACAGCACCCAAACATGACAACAAAATACATGGCAGGGATGCACACAAGATGCTTAACAAAAGTCTAGCACTGAGATACGGCCAATTCATCATTAACAGGTTCAAACAAGCATGGCAAAAATGCATATGACAAACAGATTTCACACTTAGTGAAATTAACACTTGTCTGGAATTTCAGATCAGGTAGCCCTCTTCGGAGCAACAAAACTACATGCTACAAGATCTGAACATGGCAAAGTAAAACATGGAATGGAGCTACTCAAAGATCTTAACAAAAGTCACTTAGTGACCTTGAGCCAAAAGGGATCAGAAAATACAATTACGAGCATGTGAACATGGCAAAAACATAATCAGTTCTCAGACTTAGTAAAAACTGACACATGCTGAAATATAACTCAAGTGGGCATATTTACGAGCTCGATGCACTCACTACGGTGCAAGTCATGGCAAGAAAATCATACACCCATGAATAAGGCACAAAATTCAAGCTAGACATGGTAAGAACAATACCATAGCATGCACGGATCAACTTCAACATCATCAGCAAAATTGCAAACAAGTTGACAATCTGCCCAAATTCACAAAGTAGCAAAAGTAGAGCTCGATTGACTCAAGCTAGGGTGCTCCATAATTGCAAACAAAGACATGGATGGATAGAGCACTACAATATTAACAAAACATTCTTACTGATCATCCTCAAAAGAGGCACAGATCACTAGGAAACAACATCAACATATGGCATCATGAGATAAACAACTCCAGGACTTAGTGAAACTACTAAGTCCCTGAAAACAGAATTAGCAAGTGCACCACTTTGGAAGCTTGCACAAGACACCACACACATCACATAAATACATGGGTTGCACCTCTGGAAAGATGATAAAACCCTTAACAAAACATATGTAGAACTCACGGGCATAACATGCACACATTAATCATGTTAAAAATGACAAAAAGCTAAATGGAGTAGCAGATCTGACAATTAACTCAAGTAGCCCTCTTCTAACAGCATTTCGGGCATCAAGATGAGCTCAAATGAAAATGATGCAATGGAATGAAATGATGTACTCTCTGAGATGAACATTTTGATATGCTATATGCATGAATCGGAGCTACGGATGCGAAGTTACGGAGCTATGAACAGGGGCACTTGGACTGAAATTATCAGGGACTTAGAAAAAAACAACCCCGAGATCTAGGGTTCCGGTGGCACGCGGCCCGAGGCCGGATCCGAGCTCGCCGGCGTCGATGGCCGGTGCAGCGGCCGGAGCGGGAGGAAGTGGCCGGGCGGCGGAGAGGAGGCGAGGCGGCAGCCGGACGGCGGCGGAGGCGGCTGCTTGCGCGGCGGCGCGTCGCGAGGCGGGGAGGAGCG
>NC_041384.1:353870437-353891460 GCF_002162155.2 Triticum dicoccoides | reverse complement strand
GGCAGCGGCGGCGTTCGCCGGCGGCGGGGCGGAGCAGGCGGCGGCGCGGCGCCGGAGTGGCGGGCGACGGCGGCGCGACGAAGGAAGAGCGGGGCGGCGCGGGGAAGGCGGCGACCGGGCTCGGGGCCGGATCTGGGCCCGAGCGGGCCGGCGCGGGAGGCCACGTGGCGGGCGCCTATTGGCCCGGGGCGGCGGCGGCGGAGCGCCCGGACATGTCCGTCGGCAGGATTTTTGTCCGGCGTGGCGCGGGGACGATTTCTAGGGTTTCGGGGAGGAAGGAGATTCGAAAATCGGGGGGTGTTGTTTAAATAGGCATAGAGGGAGCTAGGAGAGTCCAAATGAGGTGCGGTTTTCGGCCACGCGATCGTGATCGAACGCTCTAGATGATGGAGCATGGTTAGCTGGGTTTTCGGGCCAAATTGGAGGGGTGTTCGGCTGCAACACACACGAGGTCTTTTCGGTCCCTCAGTTAACCGTTGGAGTATCAAACGAAGTCCAAATGGTACGAAACTTGACAGGCGGTCTACCGGTAGTAAACCAAGGCCGCTTGGAAAGTCTCGGTCCATTCCGGAAATGTTTAATCCCCACACACGAAAGGAAGCTAGAAATGGCCACCGGAGGAGAACGAAGCGCCGGAATGCAAAACGGACAACGTGGAAAATGCTCGAATGCATGAGACGAACACGTATGCAAATGCAATGCACATGATGACATGATATGAGATGCATGACAACGATAAAAACACACGGAGACAAAGACCCGAACCCGAGAAAATAAATTAACTTAACGCCGGAAACGGCAAGAGTTGGAGTACAAATTGGGAAAGTTACATCCGGGGTGTTACACCCTAAGCAGGGCGAGGTGGTGGTCTTTGTTGACCATATAGGCCGTGGTTTCAAACCGCCAGGGTCAAAGTTTTATCGAGATGTGCTTGCCAGCTTCCAACTACATCCATAACATATTGGTCCCAACTCAGTTTACAAGAAGAATATTTACAAGAAGAATCAACTGCCGAACTGTTCCGGGATTTCTTTCACTTAAACCGGTGCACAGAGTTTGTGAATGGCCCGAACACAGAGCTTGGTGGTGTATCAATTCAAAAGCGGAAAGAAATGGAATTTCCTCATGCCAAACATCATAGCCACCCAAAGGAATGGAACCAAACATGGTTTTATTGCAGAGACACTTCGCCTGAGGATGAAAATCCCCTCCCCGGTTTTCGTGATCACAGACTATCCAATACTCACCCAATGCCACAACGTCTGAGCTCTTCAGAAAGGGCAAAACACGCTCCTCAACTCACCAAGCTCCGGGCCTTTATGGCAAATGGTTTAACATGCGTGGATTTTGTGCGCTGCTGGATATCTTGGAGTATCTTGCCGTTAAGTCGGTGTCCTGGTTTAATGTGCGAATATACCGGTGAGGTTGACGACCCTCAACACCATTGAAACATCCAATTATCTGAGGAAGAAGTTACTGAAGGTGTAAAGAAGATTCTGAATGAATCGGAACTAGTCTGTAGTCAAACCGGTCTGAGTCCCTTCTATGACAAGAACAAACCACCTGCTGTAAGCATTACACTTCCCCTTCATCTCTAATATCTTTAACTTATACAATCTGTAACCCTTCTTCTTTATATATATAGGGTGATGACCCCTTCTGGAAACGGAAATCCATAGATAAAGCGGCAAAGCCAACTGGAGACAAAGTGGTCAAGCCAACCCGCCCGAAGACCAAAGCCGTAAAACGGACGTCAAAGCGGAAAACGGCTGACCGGATTAATATGGAGCTTGATGATGATACTGATGACCCAGAAGTTGAGGTAGAACTTGACTCACTTGGCTCTCTTTTTATGCACCTTGTTAACAATGATCTTCCTCAGGAGGAGGCAGAAGCTAGTCAGGCTGATGACGTAGAGGTAATTACCCTTTCCTCCGGTTCAGACTCTATGCCAACACAAAAAACTCGCCAAGCAATCCGGAAAGTAAGCTTTTCTCATCCTCTTGCTCACTTGGATCCAACATTTATTTTGAAGACTCAACAGCATGAAGCTCGCCGGACAACCCGGCACAGTGGCCAACAGGTCACCTCTGCCGGTTTACCTAATACTCCGGTTCAGAAGTGCCGGTCTGAGGTCTCTCCTACTTCTAACCATTCTTACCCCAAGGCAGGTTATTTCAGACAGCCTCTTATTCCGTCCGATTCAAATTATCAGGTGACACCTCCTTCCTCTTCTGGTGAATCGACAGCAACTCAACTCCCCCCTTTGAAAACTGTGGCCGGGTGAGTTATAAAAAACCTTTCCTTTCAATGCGCCCTTTATCTTTTGAATAGGATGTTAATCCTTTTTATTCTGTTTGCAGCGCCAAAGCTAGACCCAGCAAGAAAGCTCGGGTCACCAATCCGCCAGAAGATCCTGTCGCCGAAGAAGAACCAAGAGGTGAACCGGAACAGACTGGTGAACCGGAAGGCCCCCATCCTGAAACAACTTTTGATGATCCGCCCCTTGAAGGCCAACATATTGATGAACCAATAGATGTTGAGCCTGCCGCCCCTGATAATGAACCGGCAGAACCAAACCGGGCTAGTCCAATGAAAGACACTGAAATTCAATCATCATCCACCAAAAATCCTGAAGGCCAAGGTGATGACGTTATTATTACTGGAATAGGCCACAGCTCTCTTGGCCATCCCGTCATTCTGGCTCAGCATAGTGCCAAAGAAGAGCAAATTGCCAGGGATAAAGGTAAATGGAGCAGTGACTTATCAAACTATGCACATCTTAACGCTGATGAGCTTCATTCCGGCTTTTTGAACCGTCTGCACTCAAACAGGGATTATGAAGCCGGTTTGGTGAATTTGATGAAAGAGCAATATGAGGTAAATCCTTCTCCCTTGTATATTAATTTATAGCTGAAATATTATTCCAAGTAGCCCCCAAGAGCCGTTTTATGATTGTTAATCACAAACCGGGTCTTTGTAACACTTCAAGCATCCCATCATTGATCCTTGCAAAGGCGTGTCCCCAATCATAGATATGTCTCATCTTTGAAAAAAATAGATAACTTTCTGCAGCATAGCCCCCAAAGGCCGGTTTAACTTGGCAAGTTAACCCGGTTTTTAATCCACACCGCCAGTTTAGAACAGACGTACATTAGCCCCAAAGTGTCAAGGATAATGCTTGCATTGTTCTGGAGACTTGTATAGAGTATAGTATTTGAGAGAAAATAGGCATTAGCCCCCAAGTATGAAGTGGATAACTTGTTATATGCTTTATACTTAGTGCATAAATATGTTGTTTGTTGAATATTCCTTCAATGTTGCAGGCTGAACTGAGAAACAAAGATGCCCAAAACTCTGACTTGCAAGAAAATGTGAAGTCTCAGCAAGACGAAGCTGCAAAAGCCAAAGAGGAGCTGATCCAGGCCCTGGCCGAAATGGAAAAGCTGAAAGAATCCTTCAACCAAGATCGTGCTGAATGGGAAACCGAAAAAGCCGGTTTAACCAAAAGAGATGTAGACACCGAGGAAGCCCTGAAACCGGTGGTTGAAGAACTAGCTGGTTTGAAGCGCCAAATCAATGCTATGACCTCTGCTATCTTTGGTAAGTGTCTGCTTATGTATGTTGCGCCAGTCAATGAATCTTAAAACTGACCAAAATGTTGATAAAATCTTTGGCAGGCACTCGGATCACTCATCTTGGTGCACATATGCGGATGAAGCTCAAAGCGGAATATACATTGGTTGAGCAGCTATACTCTGGGTCTCAGCGAGCCATTAGTACGGCGGCTTACAACAAACCGGCGCCAACTTTGATTAAGGAGACCCTTGAGAAGCTGGGCATGTTACGAGCGCGTATTGTCGAGTTGAAGAGAGCCGCTGCCAGAGCAGGAGCATTAATCGCCCTTATTCGAGCCAAGGCCTGGATTCCAGACCTTGAAGCGTAGGATATCATTAAAGGATACCAAGGCGTTAAAGAAGACGGTTCAAATTTTGACAATGATGATCTTCGGCGGCTGACCAAACAGATGCGGCCAGCGGCCAGCAAGTTGGCTGAGGACACCGATTTGTCCCATTTTCAACCGTTTTATGATGCAAAAGGGAAAAGACAGCCGGCCGATATCCATGAAGTTGAAGAACTTGTGCCTCCAATTCGTAAGCACACTTACGCCCCTGATATTAACCCTTTTGATCTTATCCATGAGGAAGCAGTGTTCCAAGCTTTAACCGGAATCGATTGGTCAACGACTGATTTCCAGCGGCTGGGGAGGGATGAAGAAGTGCCTACATCAACTGATCGGCAATCGTCCAACCGTCGTGATGAAGAGTCATGATCCGGTTGCTGGTTTATATGGCTGCTGTGAAAAACTATGGCACTGTTTGAGCCGCTTTGAAGCTTCATGTAATAGGATAGATGAAACTTTGTTGATCTGCCATGCCATCGAGCATGTTTCATAACGCTTTGTCACAATCTGTGCCGCCCTTCATGATTTATTTGATGCATACCCTATGATGACTTGCCTTCCTCATTGATTGACCAAACGTGTATACAACAAAGGTGTTTAACACCAACCCGATACGTTTGATAATTTTATCTTCATAATGCTGGTCTATATATTAAACCGGACTGGTATAACTACCGGATTTTCTTTATAACACTGGTGATTTAGTCAAACCAGACCGGGTCAATGACCACCGGTGTATAATTGATCATGTGCCAATCAACTGGTAGTTGGAAAGCAACCCGGGTCAAGGACGCCAGTTTATCAAAAAATACTTATGATTTTCAACAAACAAAATTCAAATAGGAAAATATGCGAGGCTTTTTACGAGCTGCCAGGCTCCAAATCGAGGCTTTTCATGGGCTGCCAGGCCTCTGAGTTAAACCATTTATCAAAGCCTTTTAAGATGGGCCTCCAATTAACCAATCATCATTTTAACTGTGACAAGTTCAGGGTCTGTAAAAGATTGACTTGTCAAACATTCGATGGGTCATACCAGGATTACGTGGATAGGAGTGGCTTACTTGATGAAGGCAGGCTAACTCGGGGTTTTAGGTGAATACACCAGGCTTCCAAGCCGTGGCTTGATAGCCAATTATGAGGGTCCTTTCAAACTCTTTGTTGCTTTGCAAAAAAGAGCCCCCAAGTAACTTTGTGAGCGATGCTCAGTGTGTGCCTATGTTTGAGTCTGTACTATGTACAACACGCTCTTTGGCTCCACAAATTTTCCTTGTATGGCTTGAAATGCCTATCAAGAGGTGTAGCTGAGGTTCAAACATGACCAAGCCCCCTAGTGATTTTCTTTATCTCTATGCAGCTGCTAAGGCCGGTTTAACAAAGACTCCGCTTTGTTAGTTATCGTGTAAAAGCACACACATGATATAAGAAAGAACAGATACCCCGCTTATAACGGAGGATCCGGTTTATTATATGATATATATATAATGTCATAAATATGTACAGATGAAGAGCCTATGGCTTAAAGTATAATAAGGATGAAGGAGAGCTATGTTCCATGGCCTCTTTGTCTCCTCCTCCGATTGATGTGAGTCGTCATGCTCTCGAACATCAATGAGGTAGTAAGATCCGTTGTGCAGGTTTTTGCTGACCACAAAAGTTCCTTCCCAAGGGGGGGATAACTTGTGCATATCAGTCTGATCCTGGATGAGCCGGAGCACCAAATCACCTTCTTGAAAGGTTCTAGTTTTAACCCGGCGGCTGTGATAACGTCGAAGATCTTGTTGATAAATCACCGAACGTGCTGCTGCAAGATCATGCTCTTCATCCAACAGGTCCAGAGCATCCTCACGTGCCTTCTCATTATCAGCCTCAACATAAGCTGCAACACGGGGTGAATCGTGACGAATGTCACTAGGAAGAACTGCCTCTGCTCCATACACCATGAAGAAAGGTGTGTAACCCGTAGACCTATTGGGTGTGGTGTTAATGCTCCATAACATAGAAGGTAACTCCTCAACCCAACAACCCGGCGTCCGCTTTAAGGGAACCATGAGCCTTGGTTTGATACCCCTTAGAATATCTTGATTTGCCCTTTCAGCTTGACCATTAGATTGGGCGTGAGCCACTGACGCTAGATCAAGCCGGATGTGCTCACATTGACAGAATTCTTCCATCTCCCCTTTTGACAGATTAGTGTCATTATCTGTTATAATACTGTGTGGAAAACCAAACTGGAATATCACCTTTTTGATGAATTGAACCGCTGTGGCTGCATCACACTTGCTGACTGGCTCTGCCTCCACCCATTTAGTGAATTTATCAACTGCTACTAACAGGTGGGTCTTCTTGTCCTTAGAGCGCTTGAAGGGTCCAACCATATCAAGCCCCCAAGTTGCAAACGGCCACGCCGTGCGGGGTATATATTTGAGCCCATGAGGTCCAAGCTCAATGGCCCACTTGGCAACCCGGCCAGTTGCCTCTCTGTTTTGAATGATGTCGCCCAGAGGAGCTGAACTGACCACTGTGATGGGATGGCCCTGAAAATAGTGTTTAAGCTTTCGGCTTGCCATAAACACCCCATACACCAGTTTCTGCCAATGTGGATACCTCTGTTTTGACTCAATGAGCACCTCACTGATATAATAAACCGGCCGTTGAACCGGATACTCCTTGCCAGGCTCCTTGCGCTCTACCACAATGGCTACGCTAATAGCCCGGGCATTAGCAGCCACATATAATAATGGTTCTTTATCAATCGGCGCGGCAAGCACGGGCGGTTCAACTACCTGCCTCTTCAGATCCTCGAACGCTTTATCAGCTGCCTCACTCCAGACAAAGTTATCTGTTTTCTTGAGCATATGATATAAAGGGATGGCCTTTTCTCCAAGGCGGCTGATAAACCGGCTCAAGGCTGTAATCCGGCCGGCCAGTCGTTGAACATCGTTAATACACGCCGGTTTAGCCAAGGATGTAATTGTTGCAATCTTCTCCGGATTAGCCTCAATGCCTCTGTTTGAAACCAGAAAACCTAAGAGCTTGCCTGCCGGGACACCGAAAACGCACTTCTCCGGATTGAGCATCATCTTGTAAACCCGGAGATTGTCAAAGTTTTCCCGTAGATAATCTATCAATGTCTCCTCCTTTCTGGATTTGACCACAATATCATCCACATACACATGAACATTGCGCCCAAATTGTTTATGTAGGCAATTCTGAACACATCATTGGTAAGTCGCCTGGGCACTCTTGAGTCCAAAGGGCATAGAAACATAGCAGAAGGCTCCAAAGGGAGTTATGAAGGTTGTTTTCTCCTGGTCCTTAACCGCCATTTTGATCTGATGATAACCAGAGTAAGCATCCAGAAAACACAAACGGTTACAACCCGCCGTAGCATCAATTATCTGATCAATGCAAGGGATAGCAAAGGGGTCTGCAGGGCAAGCTTTGTTTAAATACGTGTAGTCCACACACATGCGCCAAGTGCCGTTTTTCTTAAGAACCAGCACCGGATTGGCTAACCACTCTGGATGAAAAACTTCAACAATAAACCCAGCAGCCAACAGATGGGCTACCTCTTCACCTATAGCCTTGCGTCTCTCTTCGTTGAAACGGCGGAGGAACTGCCAGACCGGTTTGAACTTAGGATCAATGTTGAGTGTGTGCTCAGTGAGTTCCCTCGGTACACCTGGCATGTCAGAAGGTTTCCATGCGAAGATGTCCCGATTCTCGCGGATGAACTCGATGAGCGCGCTTTCCTATTTGGAATCCAGGTTAGCGCTGATGCTGAAATGTTTGGATGAATCGCCAAGAACAAAGTTAACCATCTTAGTGTCTGTAGCCGATTTGAACTTCAACGCTGGATCATGCTCCGTGGTTGTCTTTTTTAAAGAGGTCATGTCTGCCGGATCAACTTGCTCCTTATAGAAGTTTAACTCCTCCGTGGCACAAACCGACTCCGCATAAGCCGCATCGCCTTCTTCACACTCCAAAGCAATCTTTCTACTTCCATGTACTATGATAGTCCCTTTATGACCTGGCATTTTAAGCTGTAGATAAACGTAACATGGCCTTGCCATAAACTTAGCATAAACCGGCCACCCAAACAAAGCGTGGTACGGACTTTTGATCTTTACCACCTCAAATGTCAAAGTTTCTGACATTGAATCGTAGTCATCTCCAAAGGCTACCTCCAAAGCTATCTTACCAACAGGATATGCAGACTTACCAGACACCACACCATGAAAGACCATATTTGACGGTTTAAGATCCTTATCTGTCAACCCCATACGGCGGAATGTATCATAATACAAAATATTGATACTACTTCCCCCATCCATGAGCACTTTAGTGAACTTGTATCCCCCGACTTGAGGGGCTACCACCAAGGCCAAATGACCTGGGTTATCAACCCGGGGCGGGTGATCATCTCTACTCCACAAAATAGGTTGCTCAGACCAGCGCAAATACTGAGGTACTGCCGGCTCAACAGAGTTGACTACCCTTTTGTGAAGCTTCTGATCACGTTTGCACAAACTAGTAGTGAAGACATGATATTGCCCGCTGTTCAGCTATTTGGGATTGCTCTAATAACCCGACTGCTGCTGCTGCTGCTGCTGACTCCCTGATGGTTGTAACCTCCCTGGTTGCCTTGGTGTCCTTGATTGACGTGTCTGGTTTGGTTGCTTGGAAACCCTGAACCGGAACCACCTCCATAACCCGGCCCGTGGAAACCTCCTCCTGAACCGCCGGGTGGGCCGTTGTCATATTGGAACATATTGGAATTCTTGAAGTCTTGCATGATATAGCAATCTTTCCAAAATGTGACGTCGGCTTCTCCTTCGATCCATGCTTTGTACAGGGCTGATTTAACAGGCGCTCCAAATTGTTGCCTGAACCTCCACCCCTCTGGGGCTGCTTGCCCTTACGGCGCTGGCCATTCTCCTGCTCGCTGGTATTTGCCACAAAGTCCAAGCTACTATCAGCCTTGCACTTACCACCGCTTCCATGGCCTGCCGGATTATGTTGCTGACCTTTGGCATTGACGTTCTTCTTACCTTTCTCCGGTTTGTCCTCCTCTGAATCCGGATCCTTGGTATTATCTGAATCGGCGTATTTAACCAAAGCGGCCATGAGTGTTGACATGTCATTGCAGTGATGTTTGAGCCTTCCCAACTTCTGTTTTAACGGTTTGAAACAACAATTGACCTCTAATGTTAACACTGTTGTGTCTGCATTGATACGATCTGATGAATGCAAAATCGCTGAAACTCGTTTGACCCAATGGGTCGTGGACTCCCCTTCCTCTTGGACACAAGCGGCCAGATCTACATTTGACATCGGCTGCTTACACATATCCTTGAAGTTCTGGATAAACCGGTGCTTCAATTCGGCCCATTATCCAACAGAGTTGGTTGGCTAGCTCTTCAACCAAGTGCGAGTTGTTCCTTCCAACATCATGGTGAAATATTTAGCACACACTGCCTCATCCACATCTAACATCTCCATTGCCATCTCATAGCTTTCCACCCACGCCTCTGGTTGCAAATCGGCGGTGTAATTTGGTACCTTACGAGGTCCCTTGAAATCCTTGGGCAGTCTCACATTACGTAACGCGGGAGTCAAACACGACACCCCTAAGGAACTGAACATCACCCCCGGCTCCATGGAGGCCATGTCGAGCTGTCAACTCGGCCTCCCGACGTGCACGGCCATGATCCACAACATATTGCACATTAGCACCTCCCCCGGCCGGGTTGTTCCCCCGTGGTGAATTTCGGCGACGTGCGCTACTGGACACGGCCGGTTCGTCCTCCACGTGTCTGCTATGACTCCGGCTTGGACGGGGAGTAGAATGGATCCTCCCATGACTGTGTGAATACACCTGTTGTTGATTTAGTGCTGTTTGAAGGAGATCCCTGGCCCGACGTGCTTCCACTGCAACTGGTGACTCGCCGTCGGTTGGGAGGGCCGCCAGGCGTGAAGCAGCAGCCACAATATTGTCCAATGGGTTGGAATAATGCCCGGGCAGCGTTGATGGCACAACGTTGTTCTGGCGAGGCAGGTCCGTCGTGCGTGGCTGAACCGGCGCTCCTGCTACCGGTGCCCCCGCCCGGTTTAGTGTGGGTTGGTTACCAGCTCCTACACCTGGCATGTTGAAAAGATTCTGCGGCTCATAAACCGACGAGAGGCGTGATCGATACCTTCTTCTCATGACTTCCTCTGAAGCATTCTGATCCAGTCTAATCCGGTAGGCCTGTGCTTCCAAATCGGCCCGCTTTGTAGCCATCCTGGCATTCTCTGCTGCTAGGTCCGCTTTAGCCTGGGCTATCTGATCTTTCACTTTTACAATCTCCGCATTGTGCTGATCCCTGGCTGCTGCATCCACCTCCGCGGACATCAATGTTGCTAGAGCGTCGAACAAATCAAACAAGACTTGGGTCGAAGGTGGCGCCGAGCTTCCTGCCCCTGCTGGTGTGGCCGTCGTTGAACAGGAGAGCATTGCTGCGGCGGTAGATGAATGAGGCACCGATTGTGTGCCGGCCATGAAGATGGCGGCCCGGTTTGGCAGACCGGGGGAATCCAGAATACTGTTTCCCTCGGATCCTCCCTTGATCCGGCCGTCCTGCAACTGGTAAAGCGATTCGGTCTCTCCAGAAGACTCGTCATCGGAGCAGACTACGGTTTCTCCATCGGACACCAGTCCATCCTCGTACCCCGATCCATGGACGACACCTACGAAAACATGCCTTGCTTCGGGCTGAACCGGCGAAGAACTTGCACGCCGAGCCATTTCGATGATGTCGGTGCAGATGTCTGGCTCGGGGGCCGGTTCGCCGATCTTTCCGATGAAGACGTGAATCCTACCAAAGGGGACCCGGTACCCATATTTGATTGAATCGGCCTCGGGACCCCATCTTGCGTTGTCGATGTAGAGCTTGCCGCGACGACTCTTCGTCATCCGGCCCACAACGTATCCCTTAAGTCCATTGAAGCTGCCCTTCAAGAACTCAAAACCATCGTGTGATAGCCCCACGGTGGGCGCCAACTGTCGTGGGGTTGTCACGCCAGATGTCCTTGTGAAAGGACATAGTCGTGGAGCCATCGCTACGGGTTAGCTTAAGGGGTTAAACCGGACAAGGGAAACGGGGAATTTTATACTAGTTCGGCCCCATCGAGGAAGGTAAAAGCCCACGTCTAGTTGTGATTGGTGTTGCTAGGGTTTCGAAGGCCAGGGACCGAATCCGCTTTGTCTAGCTCTCGAGTTGTTGCTTTCTATCCCTAAACTGTTGCCGGGTCGTCCCTTTATATACATAGGTTGACGCCCGCCGGTTTCCAGAGTCCCGAGCCGGATCATAAACGTATCCAGTTCGGTCTCTATCCTTCCTATCTTACAATACAAGTTACATGACTAACCCGGTTTACATTTACAGGCTTTAACCCGCCTTTGGGCCTTGGGCCTCCATGAAGCGCCATCATCCTTGCATCTTTATGGGCTTCTAATCTTCAAGGAGTCAACCTGGCTACATAAGGCCGGTTTACCTCCAGTAGTAATATCCCCAACAATACACATGACAGATTCGCCTAGCCGGTTCGACAGAGAGGCGAGGAGGGTGAGGGAGTAGTGGATTCAACTTATTGCTGGAAAGGTAGGGTTGTGTGATTTGATGGCTCATTACTGCTGGAAAAGTGGGGTCTTGTGATTTGACTGCTCATTATAGTCATTATTACTGCGGCTCTATGACCGGGGTGAGGCTCCCCGTTTGTTCCCACTCTATTCTGGTGCATGACACGCCGAGCCGGATGTTGGCTGTCCCACATGTCAGCGACATAGGAAGGAGCAAAGAATCATGCGGTTTGGGAGCAGTTTTGAAAACCGTTTTTTCTTCATACAAAAAACGTGAATCGTATTTTTGATCAAATTTCAAAACTGTTTATCGGAATGAGAGAAAATAATATGGCATTGAATAGGTGTTGCAAAGCCGCTCCTTCCACATGTTGATAGTTTTCTCTAATTCCCTATGGTTAAAGAGTAATATGGAAAATCGTAAAATTTCGCAAACCGAACAGCGGAGTTTGTATTTTTGATGTTATTTCTAAACGGCTAATTCAATTGAGGCAAATGATATGGCGTTGTAAAGCTTATGAAAATGCACTACTTTTTAATGTTGAAAGTTTTTTCTAATTTTGAACGGTTTAAAAGTAATTTAGGAAACGGTACAAGTTCCATCGAGTTCGTATTTTTGAGCTAAGTTTTTAACCATAAGTCCGAATGCCTCAAATGATACGACATTGGAGAGATTTAACAAATGCAAACTTTTTGGTATACATTTTTCTCCCAATTCTTTATGGTTTTAAGTCAAATTTGAAAATTGCTAAAAATGTATTTTTGCCGTAGTTCTACAAACTTTATCGGAATGGCACAAATAATAAACTGTTGAAAAGCTACGGAAAATGTGAAACTTTTTCATTTTGACGGTTTTCTCTTATTTCAAGCCATTTTTAAGTAATTTCAAAAATGGCGAGATCATTCGTTCCGCCTTTATCGCCAAACAAATTCTTCGAAAATGCACCGCGTGAAGAACTTGAAGTTCTCGGTAGGGTTGGGCATAAAAACCGACCAACCGAAAACTGAACCGAAACCAAATCCGAATAAACCGAATTTTCGGTTTTTTTACTATGTACAAGAAAATTCGGTTAGCTAGGCCACTAACCGAACTAAATTCGGTCGGTTCGGTATATTTCTCGGTTAACTGAGATGGCCGAATCCCAGCCCACTCCACTCATTGCCCCTGGGCCCTGGCCTAGTACAAGCCCACCCCACCCACCAGCCCCATAGCCCACGTCCCCCCACCAAGCGAACCAGCACCCCACGTACCCATGTCTCCACACCCCGACTAGAAAACCTAAGTCTATTAACCCCCTCCCCTGCGGCCCTGCCCTACCTACTCAGCCGCCGGCCGCCGCCGCTAGCCCGCTACTCATCTGAGCGACTGAGACGTCGTCGGCGCCACTGCATCTTCTCCCCCGCCCTGCCACCCCCAACGCCGTGGAGTCCACCGCATCTCGGCATCTGCACGAAGGAAGGAAGGAGAGGAGTAGGGTCAGGGAGACAAGGATCGGCCGTCGCGGCATCGCCCATCCATCGTTTCACCTCTCCAATTCCAACTCAACGCCGACCGTCGGTCCACCTCGACAGTATCTCGGGGGCGTCTTCTCCAGTTCGTCACCACGTCTTCCACGAGAGAAACTGAACATTCATTCAATGTAATATGCCCAGTGTCCCATCCTTTGTCTCCAATTTCTTTTTCATTCTTTGTAAGTAGATGCCTAGATGGTAAACTTGGATGCACTTGTTGTTTAATTCTTCCAATCTTGTGAGTAGATGCCTAATTTTGCCTACATCTAATAGTCTAGTGTCTTTTAGTCTGCAAGATTCATGTGACTATGCAAGGTTCTGAATTCTAGTGTCTTCTTGTAATATTCAGCATGGAAATGAACTTGTATAAATATTGTGTACTAGTAGTCTCTTACTGCTGCAATATTGTGTACTAGTAGTCTCTTACTGCTGCGGTTTTTGCAAGGAAGACATTGTTTTGCCATTAGTATTCCTCCCGTCTTAGTGTGGGAACGAACTCATATAAATTGTTGCTAAACCTGCTATTTGTCAACTGGAAATTCTCAGCCATCTACTAGTACTCAGTGCACTCACACTGTACATACTGATTTTAGTAGATGCATTTTGGTAACTTGTATTTTGGACATCTTGTTTAATTCTTCTTGCAAGTAATTAGTATAGATGATTGATCACAAGAATTCTAATTATGTTATTGTTTTTAGATGGTTGAACCTGGTGGGCTTGGTGATGACATGACTAAAGAGGAGATGCGAGTTTATGAGGAAGAAGAAAGAAAGATTGAGGAGTGGGAAAAGAAAAAGAAGGAGATGGATGGACGACCTGCAAGAAGGTAGATGAAAAAAAGATCACCAATGTGGGATCACTTTGCTGAGGTACTAGTTGATGGTCTTCTCAAGTTTGAAAAGTGCAAGTATTGCAATCGTGATATCAAGGCCGTTCCAGGGGTTAACAGTACATCTTCCTTAAAAAGTCATTTTACTACTTGAAAGTTTAATCCTCATAATGATAAGAATAAGAATCAAGGTACTTTGCAAATAATCCAAGGGGAAAGTCCTACAGTGCATAAATTTGATCTTGAAGCACTAAGGAGAGCTATTCCTAAGATGATTGTAGTAGATGAGCTTCCCTTTGCATTGACTGAAAAAACTGGTTTTAGAGAAGTGATGTCAATTGCATGTCCACGTTTCAACATGCCTTCTAGAAGAACATGCACTCGGGATGTTGTCAAGCTTTATTTTGAAGAGAGAGCAAAGCTAAAACTTTTTTTCAAAAAATCATGTCAAAGAGTGTGTATCACTACTGATGGTTGGACTTCTCAAACACAAGATTGTTATATGACAGTCACGACACATTTTATTGACCCTGAATGGAATTTGCACAAGAAGATCATTAGTTTTTTCTTAGTAAAAGATCATAAGGGAGATGATATTGGAAAGGCCTTAGAGCAATGCTTGATGGAGTGGGGAATAAACAAAGTTCAAAACTGGAAATAGCATAGCTGAAGGTAAATATTTGCATATGAGATGTGCTGCCCATATTATAAATCTGATTGTCACTGATGGTCTAAAAGAGTTGGATGAATCAGTTAAGCATGTGCGAGCTGCGGTTAGATATATAAGACATGGGCCATCTAGAATTACAAGATTTAAAGAGCTTGCTGCATTAGAAAAGTTGGACAGCGAGGCATTCTTGTGTTTGGATGTATGCACTAGATGGAATTCCACATACCTAATGTTAAAAACTGCAATCAACTTTGAGAAAGTGTTTGCGAGGTATGAGGAAGAAGATCCACTCTATACATTGGATTTAATGAGTGAGAAAGCTCCTGGTATGCCCATTGATAGTGATTGGGAGAATGCCAGGAAAATGGCTGAATTTCTTGGACACTTTTATGATCTAACTCTTAGTGTTTCCGCCACACTCCATGTGACCGTGAATCAATTTGTCATGGATATTGCTGAAGTTAATGTTGTGTTGGAAGAGTGGGCTGATAGTGATGATATTTTGCGCAAAATAATGGCCAAGAAAAGTATGATAAGTATTGGGGATGTTGGCATGAGGAGGTGGGGAATGAAAAGGGGAAGGGGAGAGGGAAAGGAAAGAAGAAGGAAGAGGAGAATGTGAACATGTTTGTATTTGCTGCAGCTGTTCTTGATCCTAGATTCAAGCTATCAAATTTCACAAAACTAGCAATTGAAGAAATGCATGGTGAGTTAAATGGAGGCAAAGCTAGGGAAGTGGCAAAAACATTTTTGCATGCTTTGTTTGAAGATTACAAAGCTAAGTATGCACCAAGTGATGCAAGTAAGCATGTGGGTGCTCCACAATCTGAACCAACTCAAAAAAGGGAAGGAAGTAAATTGGTGTCTCGGATAAATAAAAAGTTGAGAATTGGTGATGGTGGTGAAACTAGCATGAGAAAATCTGAATTGGAGAAATACTTGCATGAAGAGAATGAAGTAAATAGGGATGATTTTGACACTCTAAAATGGTGGAAGAGCAATGCTGCTAGATTCCCAATATTGGCAAGAATGGCCCGTGATGTGTTAACTGTTCCGTATCAACGGTTGCATCCGAGTCAGCATTTAGCACAAGTGGACGCATCCTAAATGAGTTTAGAACCTCACTTACGCCATTCATGGTCCAAGCTCTTGTTTGTACCAAAGATTGGCTAAGGGGTGCTATTACTATCGACATTGAAGAAGATGAAGAGGAATTGTTAATCTTGGAAAAGGGTAACATATTGTGATTCTTTTCCATATATTTTTCTTTATTTCTGACTTCCTATGATTATAATATGTTTTTTTCATTCTTTTCTAGAATTAATTGAAGAGTTCGGTAGTACAAATTCATCCATGTCGAAGGCAAGCACTAGCAAGTCTGTTTGCAAGCCATCTAGGGTTGGGCATCTAGTTAAATGTTGGTGAGTGAGTTGCAAGAGATGCTCTCAGGTTTACATGTTTTACTTTATAGAAATCCTCTTCATCATGCACATGCTTCACTACATCTCCTTCATTTTACAATAAGGATGCTCCTGTTCATGTTCTTATAGCTTTGTACTCATTTCGTATTATAAATACATATCCTGTTCATGTTGATATTTATATGTGTTAGAAGTTAAAGTACTCATGTTCATGTTTACATATGTTGCAAGCAAGATGCTCCTGTACATGTTGTTTTCCTGGCTGTTCATTTATAATTATAACTTGTAATTTTTCCTACTATGGCTACAGAGACCTACATGTTGCTTGGTGGCTTGCTGGGAAGGAGTGGGAGTCCTACTATTGGCCTATTGAGTGGGAGTCTTGCTGGCTGCTCTTGAAGACTCGAAGTTGGAACTGGAGCACATCTGCAGTGCACTTTCTGGTGGCACTTCAAAATTTGGCTGTTTGCCTATGTTTTAAAGTGTAATAAGTAGACTTTGATTTTGGTTGGTTGTGTGCTGCACTTCATTCTTGTGGAGAACTTATCAGTTTGTCCTGTCTTGGAATTTTAGCAGACACACTTATGAGATATGCTATCATACACTTACTACTTTGTCCTACTGTTATGCTATTATGCATGAACTTGTCCTATTGTTATGCTATTTTGCTGATTCCTTTCTTGCACTTATGAGATATGCTGGACCTTCGTTGGTTGTGTTGATATGCTGCCATTTTTTTGCAATATGCATGCTATCAAAAAATGTTCTGAAACTGAAACTGGAATTTCTGAATATGGTACAGAATTCGGTTAACACCGAAAACCAAACCGAGTTTTTGGTTAACCGAAAATTCAGTTAGTACCAAATTTGGTTACCATATCTGCAAACCGAATTGATGAAAAAACCGAACAACAGAAACCGAAATTTTGGTTTCTACCGAACGCCCAGGCCTAGTTCTCGGCATGTCTACTTGAACTTCACTCTGTTTTGCTCGTCTTTTTTTGCTTGTTGATCTCCATCCACTGCTCGTAGCTCTCCATCCACTCACCGGAATTGAGCAAGTGATATACTGATGGAAAGCTGCTGTAAACATACAACATTCCCGTGTTGATCATTTTTTCATACTCGCAACGATTAAAAGTTTTTCATCTAAAATTCATTTAGCGTAGTAGTTGAACTTCCTGATGTTTTCACGTCAAAATTCTGTGACGTATTTTCGTTTGTAATTTTCTCATCCATTCGTCAGTGTTACACAAATGATATTTTTTTTGTACAAACCTCTCTCACAATAATTTTTTAAAGTTTCTCCGACCGAGGACTTGAACCTACACAAATGATATTCCTGTTGTTTTGAAGTAAATTAGAAAATGGCGAGATCATGATTTCTGCGTTCATCGCGGATGGAAATGCACTACATGAAGTAGTTGAACTTTTAGGGCATGTCTGTTTGAACTTCACTCTATTTTTGATGTGTTGTTTTTTGCCTGTAACTCCCGAACCACTTACTGGAATTGAGCAAATGATATATCGATGGAAAGCTGTTGAAAACTCGCAACTTTCCTGTGTTGATCAGTTTTTCATACTCGTGATGGTTCAAAATAATTTTTTTAATAAAAAAACATGTGTTTTAAATAGTATACATAAAACATTTAAACCATTGACCAGAATATATCATATAATATACCGTTGGAAAGCTTATAAGTAGGAGCATATTTTACATGTAGACAGACGTTACAAATTCGTTATCGTTTGAGAGTAGTTTTAAAGTTGGCAAAAAAACATCATTTTGCCTGTTTTTTACATGTAATTGAAGGTCGGACGTCTCGCACTAGAGTTCTTGAACTTCACTGGTAGGAGCACGTGAACTTCTTGCAACAAACGTTTTAGGCTTTTAGTTTTACATTCTTTTATTCTCACCTGAAACGCATTTCGTGTAGTAGTTGAACTTCCCGTTGTTTTCCCCTTGAACTTTTGTCACGTATTTTTGTTCAACCTCTCTCACAAGAATTTTTGAACTTTCTCGGCCCGAGCACATGAACCTCTAGCAACAAAACTTATATCCTTTGCTTTTTCATTCTTTTTTCATACAAAATGCACATAGTGTAGTACTTGAACTTCTCACAGTTATCAATCCAAACTTCTCTTGATTACATGAAAATATCTAAGTTTTTTATAGACATCAAACCGCTCTACCTTTTTATTTGAACTTCATTGTGTATTTTCAGAAATGTGAAAATGGGAGGTTTTTCTAGAAACATCAAACTTCTTCGTTATTTGGAATTGAACTTATTGGTTTTATTCTTTAGTAACTAGAAAAATCTGATTTTTCAAATAAATATCAAACTTTTCTGCTTTTTCCAATTGAACTTCTTGGTTTTATTCTCTAGTAACTAGAAAACCTGAGTTTTTTACACACATTTAACTACTTCGTTTTTTGGAATCAAACTTCCTGATTTTAATCTTTAATATTGGGGGAAAATGCCCAAAATGGCATTGTTTTCTTTTGAGCTTATAAATCCTAGGGTTTAATATACTTTGAACTTCTCAGTTATTTTAATTTGAACTTCACATATTTTATTCTTTGAGTAAAGAATTGTGTTCGATTTTAAAATAAACATCGAATTTGTCTTTTTCTATTTTTGAACTTCATGGTTTAATATTTATTGTCGGGGAAATCCTAGTTTTTAAACTTTTTTAGTTGTTCCCTTATTTTAATTCAAACTTATTAGTTTGATTCTTTAGTAACAAGAATGTGAGGTTTTTACAAACTTTGGAGTTCTTTGTTATTTTAATTTGAACTTCATAGTTTTATTCTTTAGTAACGAGGAAAATCGAGTTTTTTGAACTTCCTTGTTTTAAAAATTTGAACTTCTTGGTTTTATTTTTAATAATGTGAAAAATCGGAATATTTTATAGACAACGAAGTTCTCCGTTTTCGAAACTTGAACTCCTTAGTTTATTGGTTAGTAATGGGGAAAATCCTTTTTTTATATATACAATGAAACCAAACTGTTATTTTAATCTGAACTTCTAGTTCTATTGAATGGGGGAAATCCGTTTTTACAAAATCCTTTGAAAGGCTCCTCTTTTTTAATTTGGACTTCTCTATTTTTTTATAAACGGGGAAAATATGTTATAAAGATTTTTGAAGTACCTTTTTTTCTTTGAACTTCTTGCTTAAACTTTTCACCTTCCAAATTTGACTTTTAGATATTAAAAACTTCATATTTTTAACATCGACCTACGTCGTTTTTAAATTTGAACTTCTTATAGAATTTTGTCGTGACATTTTTATGCATTTTTTTACTTTTTAAATTTTTAACATCAATTCTCGTAAGCAAGTTCCCCATGGGTAGTAATACATGAACTTCTCATGTACACAATTTTTTGTCTTTAACACTAGCGGGTGGACAGTCACAAGTGGACGGCGGCATGCGTTGATGAACAAGAATAGAAGGAAGATTGCTGATGCCGAGGAAGGTCTGATTCGATCGTCGCTGTAGTCCAAATGTGGCTGCGAGTGCATCGGTGGTCGCCGTCTGTGTCCATCGATCCCACCATCTATTGTCATCAGAGACACACATGGTGTTTTTACAAATTTTAAACTGCTCTATGTTTTTAATTTTGAACTTGAGTTTTTTGTTTAGTGAATTTTGTGGTTTTTTAATAAACATCTATCCACTTTTTTGTTATTTAAATTTAAACTTTTAGTTTTTTTGAAACAATGCAACCCCATTTTTCCTATAAAACATTAACTGCTCTGTGTTTTTAATTTTGACCTTTCTGGCTTCGCACCAAACATTGAACTTCTCTGTTTTTTAAATTTGAACTTCTCTAGTTTTATTTTAATGTTTTATCAAAAATGGGAAAACCTATTTTTTATAGAATTTTTGATCTGCTTTATGTTTTTCATTTGGCGTTCCTTTTTTGTAAACATTGGTACTTCTCTGTTATTTAATTTTGAACCACTATTTTTTTAAGAGAGAAAATCCATTTTTTTATTTTTGAACTACTTGGTTTTCTAAACATGAACTTCTTAGAGTCCCTTTTTTTAAGAAACAACTAAAGTTACTAACAAAAATAAGAATTCTCTACTTTCTAAGAACTTAATATATTGTATATTTTTGTGAACTTTTTTAGTATTGGTGTGACACTTTTTATGCATTTTTTGTTTTCAATGAAATGGCCTAGGCGGTTCTTTTTTTGGATGAAATTCTTCTATATGTTATACCGCCGAACTTCGAATTTTCTTGAAACATGAAATTCACGTGCTTTTGAAAATAAAAAAATACACACAAGAATACACGTACACAGTACACCAATTCGTAGTATGCCCAGCACTATGCACTAGTACACACATTACACTGGTGGAGGCGCTTAGAAGCAGTGCAGACGGAGTTGTGGGTGTGAGTCGTGTCCCATCGGCGTTAGGAGGTTCATTAATTTTTATACATGAACTTCTACACAGTTTTTTCTTCACAAATTCTACTGCTGGTGTTGTGAAATGTCAAAATACATACAAGTAGTAATACATGAACTTTTGGTGAAATAATAAATGAACTTCTAAAATACATTTTGTTTTCTCACATAAACAAAATAAGAAACACAAGTGAGGGTAAAACTAGTGTCAATTTCTAGACCCAAAATTTCCCCTTTTGTGCGTGCAACCTGTCATCTGAACATATGCAAACCTCTGGTCAAATTAGAGTGGAGCAAATCCCAAAGAAATCACCAAGCTTTGAACATTCCAGGGAGCAAAGGGATCAATTTTCTGAAAAAATTGACCATCAAACGAGATGGGAGGAGGAAGTGGGGAGAAGAGAGTAGGAAGATGGAGTGAGTAGGCAGGAGGAAGTTGTTCAGGGGAGGGAGGGTGGGGATGGAGCTGTGGAGGAGGATTAGGAGGGCACACCGGACCAAAGGGCAGGCCGCGCCGGAGGGGAGGGAGGGTCGCGGCAGCGTAGAAGGAAGTTCGCGCTGGACGCACTCCTAGGAAGGAGAGC
>NC_041384.1:353807192-353869987 GCF_002162155.2 Triticum dicoccoides | reverse complement strand
CGAGTGGGTGGAGGTGGGAGGTGGGGTGCCGGTAGCGGGGCGATTGGTGTCCATGGGGCCGGCGGCGGTAGCGCAGTTGGTCGGGGCTCAGTGGCGGTACGAGCGAGGTGGGATGCAGTTCGGGGGATCAAGGGAGGTGAGGGGATCGTGGGAGGGGTGGGGGCTTTTTTTCCTTGTACCGGTCGGGTTGGGTTGCTCGCGATCTCAGGAAGTTATCTGTCGCGTCCTTATATAGCCGATCGTGATCCAAATAACTATTCTGATCCTAGGATCAGAATAGTGCTACACCCCCCTCTCTCTCTACATACATACATGCATACATACATACATACATACATCCATACATACTAGTACTACGTCGGAGGAGTGCGAGACACGGCAGCCTCATGAACCAGCATGCGATATGGCCAGTGAACCCGCCGGCATGGTTTGATGGCCCGCTCCCGCATCATTGTCCACGGACTCGTCCATACCAGTTGGCGCTCAGCATTGGAGATGCTTCGAGTCGTTCATACACTTTGATCCAGATGCTCTATTTCCCACATGTCGGCGAAAGGAAGCAGATAGAAATAGCTGAGGAGTACAATAGGAGAAAAAATGCGTGAAAATTATGTACTATGAAGCATAGCTGCGGTTCGAACAAGAGACCTAAAGTGATGAAAAGTATAGTCACACGCACCCAACTAGTGGTAGTAGAGTAGTTGACGTACGAGTACTCAGAACTCCTATTCTACCAAGACGTGTCCCATCTAACAAAGGTGTCCGTGGTACAGCTAGATCTTCTCCCTCCTCATTTCTCTCTTCCAATTCTAACTCAGCCGACGCGCGGTGGGTGGGGTGGGGATTTGCCGATAGTCGGTTTGCTCAACTGCGGCCCACCTGATAGTGAAAATCCTAAGACAATAAGCGTTCCCTAGCTTGAGCGGCATGCCAGACCGACCATGAAGTACTCCCGACCATGTGGGGGTGCGAAGCGAACGCGACAAAATTTACCTTTTTAACTTGCACATAGAAAATACCAAGCCAATGCACGCTCAACGGTGAGCTGGAATGACAGTGTGGGGTGCGACGCGAACAGGACAGACCTGCTGTACTTGTTCCACATGTAACACTTGGTTTTGAATTTATAAGTTTGGTTGTTGCGCCAATATATATAGTATACACTACTACAGGATGATGCTAACGCAACACTACGATCAGAGACCCTTCGACGAAACTGTGTGCGATGCCATAATCACAAACGGTGGTGTAAAAACAAATTAAACATCCACTTACATAGGTGGATACTACAACCATGGCATTTGCACACACCAATGTAAACTATTACATGCATAATTACATAGGTGACTACTACACACATGACATTTCCACACACCAATAAAGTAAACTATATGTTACATGCATGATTAACTAGCATAAACGATCATCTGATCATCATCTACTTCTTGTGACGCTTGCTCTGCTTGTGGCTCGATCTGGGCTCGTTGATTTTGGTAACGAGGCACTTCCTCATGACAACGATCCGCCTGTGCATCTTGTAGCATGTGTACACGCTCTTGGCTGCGAACCTGAGGTGAGATTCATCCAGTTGCCGCATCCAGGCCCTGTGCCAGGATAGGAGACTTGTTCTCTGGGAATCCTGCTTCATCTTTTCATAGTAGGGGTCGCTGATAACCGAGGCAAGTTCGACCAGGGAGTCCTTCTTCGTGCTTCCCCAGACCCTATAGTGGTCACATATTTCGACAAGGTTCCTGCAGGCCAAGACCGTAACACAGAGCGCTTTTACATCGTTGGTGGTTTCCACCATGGCGAACTTGTAGTCAGTGCTGTTAACAAACCCGTTGAAACAGTCGTAAGGTTCTGTGGCCATGCAGTAGTGGTAGATGAGGACATGATGGCCCATGCACAACTTGGTGACGGCAACCTTCTGATCTATGCCGGGACGATCGATGGTGTACTCGAGGTCGATGTCGACCACCTAGTACTTGTCTCGAGCAAGCAACTACTCAATGTTGTTGATGTAGTCGTCCACCACGGCCGGATCGATGGTGTACACCACCGAGAGATTCATCTCCCTTGCGTGGATCTCCACCCTATGCTCGCCAAACTCCATTAGAGCACTGCTGGATATCCCCTCTCTATGTGTCGTCATGGGTGTGCTTGTTCTGTTGTGGGGCGCGATCGAAAGGTTGAAGAGACTAAGGTTATAATGGTCGCGGGAATGAAAGGAGAAGCTGGACGGCCAGGAATATCGGCAGGCCCTAATGGTAGTTCTAATTTGCAGCGCGTAACTCCATCGTGCCGCACGTAACTACATCGTGTGGCAACGCACGCGGCGCAACCACATGCATATGGGGCCCCCGACGTGATCGTGCACATGCCCAATCGCTGGCAAAGCGCGCGTGGAGGGATGCGAGAAGAGCGCTCCGCGGTCGCCTCAACACCGCGGCGCGTTCCATATATATATAGTAGTTGAACGCGCAAGGAAAAGCAGTCCACAAGCCGAGCGCGCCGACGAATGTGAGCAGAGCACGCCGCGGCGCCTAACGGCGAGCAGAGCTTGCCGAGGGACGCGAGCAGAGGCCGGCACAGTGATACGTTGCAAATAAGACGAACTGTGCGAGCGATGTTGGAGACATCAAGCACAAATCAGATTAGAGTTGTGTGTGCGATACATTGCATACAGTTGATCCATCCGAGCTGTTTGTGATGGAATAAGTTGTGTGTGTTCTGGGCAAACGCTTGCTGGTATATAACCTTAAATTTAGCCAAAAAAAAGTGTTAATGCATGTTACAAAAATTGTAGAGCTGGAAACTACGTTCAAATATGACTCCAACCATACAATCTTTGGCGACATGCATTCATATTTCATTAGTTAAATCCTACTTATAAACTAGGACGGGGGTCTAGTAGGTAATTAAATTGCAAACGTTTTTCTGTATTAACCGTATGTGCATGTGTCCTTTCGTCCTCCTCTCGCACGTCTTGTCACCCCGCTGCCGCAGACGGCTTATAGTGCAAGCTTGCGTGGTGCGCGGGGGCGTATTTTGGCCAAATGGCGGTGCCAATGAATCATCGGTGAGCCCATTCCCGCGCAACCTCGCAAGTTCCCGCACAAGCTTCCCACCCGACTCGGTGAAATCTCCGAAAATTCCAATGCTTACCGGCCTGCTATATAAACCCTCATGGTCGGCGAGTCTTGCGTCGCATTTTCCCCTCCCTCCATGTAGCTTATCTCATGTGCTTCTCCCACAATCGCCAATGGTACCGGTCCGTCGTCATCGCTCAGCCACTCTATCGTCATCAAAGGACAGCTCCAACTGGGAGGCTACACCGCGGCGGCGGCGCAGTCCCCGGCGTAGTGTAGTGCACATGGCGTCCCTGTTGGGTGTGCGCGGAACACCCACCACATGCTCCGCTACCGCTGCCCGTCGGCAGCTGTTGCTGGCCGCCGTTGCCGCCACACCACTATCGAAAGCGGGAGGTGGCCGTCGTGGCCTGAAGGCGGGAGGTGGCCGTCGTGGCCGCCACCCCACTGCCAGCCACCGTGGCCAGCACCCGCTCTGCCACCGCGGCCCGAAGGCGAGAGGTGGTGGTAGTGGCCACCACCCCATCATCTGCCGCCGTGGCCGCCAGCCCACAGTCGGCCGCCGGGATCATCACCCGCTCTGCCACCGCCGCCCGAAGGAGGGATGCGAAGGTGGAGGCCCGCACGTGCGTCAGCGACCTTGTGCGCTACATCGACTTCCTACGTGACGAGCAGGAGCGCCTCGTCGAGCATGCAAAGAGCCTTACCGCAGCCGTGACCGCAGCACACGCCGACGCAGAGGCAAGGAATCAGGAGATCTACGAGCAGTCTGGCCACTTCGAGAGGAATCGTCTGGAGTGTCAGTGGGCGTTCGAGCTGGCGAGCATCGATGAACGTGTAGCAGCGACAGGCACTGTATTGCATTTCTCCAGCTCATCGATAGGATCCTCCTCTTCCTTTGCCTCTTACTGAGCGCGCTCGATAGAGGAGAGGCTGCCGGAAGTAGCACAAAGCCCCTCCGTGGTAGTAGTATTTAGGGGCTATTTTGTCCAGTTCATCTGACTATAGATGTGTGGTCAAACTGTAAAACGTACTTAAAATTAGGTAGTATATATAGTTGAACTAGCTATTTTAGTACGTGGTTGGCACCAATTGGGGAAAAGTTTGGTCGGTTCAGCTGTCGAGTTGAACTATTTGTATAAATTAAAAACGACTGCTTAATCTATGAATGAAATTTATGCTTAATTACTGAATTTTAGTTGTAAATATTAAATAGTGCTAGTGATTACTTGCTGCATATTTTGACAAATCGCTGTGTTACAAGGATTGACAAATGGCAACTTTACTAGATCAAAAAATGTAAATCTTTCCAGTTTGACAAATGGCAACATACCCAATATGACAGATGCAAATCTTACCAAATTTTTTGTACGTGGTTGCACACGGTTCACCCAAAACAACCGTTTGTGTTGAAGGGACGCACGAATCCCGCGCTGCGGATTGTCCCTCGACTTAAGGGGGAAGACCATAGATCTCACTTTGCATACGGGTGTTCTATCTAAAACGTTTGCGATCAAGAGATGTAGAAATCCTGCTCGGCACATTTTCTCTTGGCTTCCTAGGGAAACTGTCGGCACACCTTCCGTTTAGTCAAGCACTCAAGTACCTGTCCGCACGACACCTCCTAGCCATTAAAAGAGTGAGGCGTGGCATCACGTGAATGGTTAACAGAACACACACAATTTAAATTATACAAAATGTTTGAGATGTTACAGTGGCAGCTATTTGTTTCAAAATGCCTTTGTTGGCTCTTATTCAAGTGCGCCTTCTCTCAAAATGGACACGAAAAATAGCACAACATGTCGAGTGCCATTCCATTATAGCATGCCAAGTTTCATGAATTTCAGACGAGTTTTGGATTTACTAGAATTTAAAAACAAAGTATCTCAACGTTTTGCCAAAAATCAACAGTGCCATGGTGTTTGAATTCATTCCCATTTCTTG
Source organism: Triticum dicoccoides (assembly GCF_002162155.2). NCBI lineage: Eukaryota > Viridiplantae > Streptophyta > Magnoliopsida > Poales > Poaceae > Triticum > Triticum dicoccoides. Next base: position 353,864,954 of record NC_041384.1, on the reverse strand, counting down.
CATGGGATCTAAGCATTCCCCGAAGGACACAGATTTGATTTTTCAACCAATTTATATGCACTTGAGCTTGTGCATGTAGTTGAATTATGCACATGAAATGCCTAGAAAACCCAGTTAATGTATAAAAATGTCCAAACGAACCCCGAAAAATTCCAAAAGTAAAGACAACATTCCTGTTGTTCTATGTTGACACTAGAATTTTTTTTGAAAGCAATAAGAGGCAACGGATATCGTTTCGTCCCCAAAGGTGGCACGTTCCCTATCGAAACCATCATGGTTGTTGTGAGAAGCTAAGGTTTGTGAGAAGCTTATACCCAAACATGCACCAAATGGGACACAATTTTTACCACGGCATGTTGATGCCGCTCCATTATAGCATGCCAAGTTTCATGAATTTCATATGAGTTTTGGATTTACTAGAATTTAACACCCATGTATCTCAATGTTTTGTCGGCAATCAATAGTGCCCTGGTGTTTGAAATTCATTCCTATTTCTTGCATGGGACCTAAGCATGCCCCGAAGGACACAGATTTGATTTTTCAACCAATTTATATGCACTGGAGCTTGTGCATGTAGTTCAAATTTGAATTATGCACATGAAATGCCTGGGAAACCAAGTTAATGTTTAAAAATGTCCAAATGAACCCGGAAAAATTCCAAAAGTAAACACAACACTCCTGTTGTTCTATTGTGACACTAGAAAATTTTGGACAGCAATAAGAGGCAACAAATACCGTTTCATCCCCAAAGGTGACACATTCCCTACCGAAACCATCATGCTTGTTGTGAGAAGCTAAGGTTTGTGAGAAGCTTAGACACAAACCTGCCCAAAATGGGACAAATACTTTACCATGGCTTGTTGATGCTGCTCCATGATAGCATGCCAAGTTTCATGAATTTTAGACGAGTTTTGGATTTACTAGAATTTCAAAACCAGGAATGTCAATATTTGCGGCCGAGTGACGGTGGCAGGGTATTTCAAATTCATTCCCATTTCTTGCATGGGACCTAAGCATGCAACCAAGGACACATATTTGATTTTTCAACCTGTTTTTTTTTGCATTGGAGAATGTGCATGTAGTTCAAATTTGAATTATGCACATAAAATGCCTGGGAAACCCAGTTAATGTATAGAAATGTCCAAATGAACCCCGAAAAATTCCAAAATTAAACACAACACTCATGTTGTTCTATGTTGACACTCGAATTTTTTTGAAAGCAATAAGAGGCAATGGATATCATTTCGTCCCCAAAGGTGGCACGTTCCCTACCGAAACCATCATGATTGTTGTGAGAAGCTCTGGTTTGTGAGAAGCTTATACCCAAACCTGCCCCAAATGGGACAAAAATTTTACAACGGCATGTTGATGCCGCTACATGATAGCATGCCAAGTTTCATGAATTTCAAATGAGTTTTGGATTTACTAGAATTTAAAAACCAGGTATCTCAATGTTTGCGGCGGAGAGACGGTGGCAGGGTGTGTGACATTCATTCCCATTTCTTGCATGGGACCTAAGCATGCAACCAAGGACACATATTTGATTTTTCAACCCGTTTATATGCACTGGAGCATGTGCATGTAGTTCAAATTAGAATTATGCACCTGAAATGCCTACAAAACCAAGTTAATGTATAAAAATGTCCAAACAAACCCTGAATAATTCCATTTTTTGACGACACACCTATAATTGCATGTTCACTGCAGATAAAAGTTCTAGCAATTAAAACACCATCCTTTGTAGCGGTGACCCCATTACGTAATTCAAATCAAGACGATAAATCAAGTAGATCACACACATTTTATTATCACCAACCATGTGAGACGCAGCACAAAATATCTTGGAGCAACGTCAGTGTATAGTATGCCTATGGCTTACGTGAGAAGGTGCGTCGGCTACAGCCATAGCCGGCGTGTCAAGTACACTAGCTCACTCCCCAAATATCATTTCACTGTTCATTCGTCGCTGGTGAAAGATGGGGACATGGACCCACATCGTGAGGGCAACTTCGGCGAGAGCGCGGCCATAGCCGCCAGGCACGTGCTAACAAGCTTCGTGAGGGCGACCGCAGTCTGCGTCCAGGCGGCCAAGGCAGCCCAAACAACCCTTGTTGCTTCTCAGGCGGTGGCAGCAGCATCTGCCTCGGGGATAGCAATTGCCGAGAGCGGCACAACATCTATCAGTTCCGCAGCGGTAGACTTAGCCCTGATGGAGGCCGCCCACTACCATGTTGAGGTCGTCCATGCCCAACTCGTGGCGGTCACCACACAAATCAAACGAAGCTTCTCCGACAACGGTCGGCAACCCATGGCCGAAGAGTTGACAACCGCCGAGAGAGTTTGAGCAGCCGTCCATTCCCGCGCGGCATACCTTGCCACGACGGAGCCCGCCAGAGCCCAGATCGAGGCCGCCCATGCCTAGCTTGTGGCGGCCTATTCCAAAGATATGGTGGACGCGGATGGCGAGATGCTTGCCGAGTATGGTGCAATTGATGCCATGGATCCCCTTCCCCAAGAGACCGTCGGGCATGAGATGGACATGGAGGCGGCGGCGGAAATCGACGAGCACCAGCCGTAATAGTACTATTTGTTTTGTTTAATTAAGAGCGCCGGTCTTTAATTTGTTAGAGTAATGTTTAGGTTAGCTAGCTCTGTTTAATTGCTAAACTTGCTCGATTAAGAAGTTAGTCTCCTTTTTCTACCAAAATTGTGCAATGATGTGGATGACCACTGTAACTAGGGAAATTTGAACCAAAATTTTCGATGTTCAAACTCAACACACACAGGTTAAGCTATCTGAATCGTTTTTGATGTTCACATATCGTACACAGTTCTGAATAAGGGACCGTGTCTGATGACACTTTGCGCGCTAGTTTTTTCACTGAAGCGATTCCAAATTTTCGGCTTCCGTGGAAATATCTACCTCCCCGCGCCCTTACCAAAAGACACATTTCCCCTATTTCTGCCATCCTTTCCAAGTTGAAACCTTCACTCCTTGTTTGTAGCGCCGCCTCCTCGCCAGTGACCCTCCTCCATGCTGCTTGGCCTCGCCTATCCAGGCAGGTAATCCACACCCGACCCCCATCCTCCTTATCCTTCCACATCCCACATGCCCCGACCGCCGGTGCGACACCTTCCACCCAAATCACTGACCCCTCCACCAAAGAAGCGCCGCCATAAGCCATGGTGCGTGCAGTATAGCCATGATCCCAAGGACCATTTGGCAGCGGAGAAGCAAACCGCGACCGCACGCGCGGATGAGGTCGTGATGGCTGCCATTCATGTCGACCCCCAGATCTTGGAGGAGCACCTCGCCATCGAGGCCACTGTCGACACCTCGCGCACCGACGACGCGACGCGGTTGGCTGTTTGGTTCCATTCTGCAATGCGACATTCAATTGTTGTGGGTGCATTCTTTTATTGTATACCATGTGAGAAATAAATGTAATTTGGCTGTACTAAATACATGAGAAACAAATACAATTGCTATATGTCCATATTGTTAAGCATGCTTGGTTTGGTTAACTGTCTGATCTTCTATCAGGAGTATGTTATATTGTGCAATGTGGTGCTCAGTTAATGCTTGGTTCATTTGTTGTGTTGTTTAGCTAACTTCTTGGTTCAATTCTACACTGCGATGCCCAATTGTCGTGGGTAGAGTTTTGTATTGTTGTGCATGTGAGGAATAAATCGAATTTGGCTGCACTTAATACATGAGAAACATATACAAGTGCTATATTTCCTAGTTCTTAATCATGCTTGGTTTGGATAAATGGGTTTTCCATGTGGCTTGAATTAATCTGATGAATCTGCAATGTGCTTATTTTTCATCAACAAATTTTACTGATAGCATGTGAACTCTTACTTAACCTCATTACTAACTACCTTATATGTGTTGCAGGGAAACAATGGGAAGCACTGAGGTTTACAAACGAGGTTAGCACGTGCATGGTCCATTGTCTAATAGCACATTATTGGGCAATTGCAGGAACCATTCTGATATTTAGGTTTTTAATAATTTGGTCTTGCACATGTAGGTCCTACTGTCAGAGGTTTTGACCCACTGTTCGACCCTTTTTGCATATGGGGGAATGAGTTGTCCATGAATATCAGTCAAGTCAGGAAACTCAAAAAGATTGTTAGGATAAATAAATTAGCAAAAAAACAAAAACAAGATCTTTGTCTGTATAATGAAGAAGACATCCTACATCATGGTACTAACTATATACCTTGCCTTTTTATTCCTTTGCCCCATTTCCAATATAGCGAAGATATTTATGCACATCCTTGTTTTTAGGCCTTTCCAAAGCAGTTCACTAATGATTACCTCTCAAACCACCTATATAGTCAGGAGGCGAGGAAGGTATTCATACAACACCCACGGTTCAATATTGAAGTGTTCCTGAAGAGGACGAAGGATGGACGGTCAATCATCCACAGGCACTGGCCTAAAGTTACAAAGACCTTCAACATCAATGAAGGCTCAATATTCGCCTTCTGCTTCAGCAGTTTTCTAGATGAGATACATCTGTCTATGTACCGTCTATGATGCTAATTTCGAAAGGTTATAGATGTTGCATGTGAAACTTGGTCCTGGTGTAGTTCTTTAATGGGGTAGCTGAGTGCTGAAGCTATATGATGTTGTACTCTGATGTATTTCAATTATGAAAATGTAATATATTGTGTGCTTAATATGAAATGTCAATTAGATTAATAAATGGATTATGAATAATCAGATAATTAGCCTGCTAATTGGGTTTTGCTATTACAAACGGTTGTTGAAAAAAATACCGTGGGCGATGATCTCAGCAACGCACACAGTTTCTAGGAATAAACCATGTTGGATCAATGAACAATAACACACGACTTTCTCTTGAAAACTGTTTGCGTTAGGCCACCTTGCGCAAACGTTTACCACATAAAAACTGTGTGTGATGGACAACCTTTGCCACACAGTTTCTTCTACGGACCATGTGTGATGCATTCAATAACGCAAATGATTTAACAGGAAAAATTGTGTCAGATGTACCTGTGAACGGAAACATTTTCTTTGGAGCAACTATGTGGGATGTACATACGAACGGAAACGTTTAGCGGGGACTGACTGTGTCGGATGTACTTGCGACTGGAAACAATTTTGCCATATAATTGTATTTTTTAGCTCTATTGTACGTATTTCCATATTTGAGCGCTCGTCGATCGCACACAACCTCATTTTGCCGAGCGTGTGTGCCAGGAGTGAAGGAAATATGCCCTAGAGGCAATAATAAAGTTGTTTTTTATATTTCCTTATATCATGATAAATGTTTATTATTCATGCTAGAATTGTATTAACCGAAACTTAGTACATGTGTGAATACATAGACAAACAGAGTGTCACTAGTATGCCTCTACTTGACTAGCTCATTGATCAAAGATGGTTAAGTTTCCTAGCCATGGACAAAGAGTTGTCATTTGATGAACGGGATCACATCATTAGAGAATGATGTGATTGACTTGACCCATCCGTTAGCTTAGCACGATGATCGTTTAGTTTACAGCTATTGCTTTCTCCATAACTTATACATGTTCCTATGACTATGAGATTATGCAACTCCCGAATACCGGAGGAACACTTAGTGTGCTATCAAATGTCACAACGTAACTGGGTGACTTTAAATATGCTCTACAGGTGTCTCCGGTGGTGTTTGTTGAGTTGGCATAGATCGATATTAGGATTTGTCACTCCGTGTATCAGAGAGGTATCTCTGGGCCCTCTCGGTAATGCACATCACTATAAGACATGCAAGCAATGTGACTAATGAGTTAGTTTCGGGATGTAGCATTACGGAATGAGTAAACATACTTTCCGGTAATGAGATCGAACTAGGTATGATGATACCGACGATTGAATCTCAGGCAAGTAACATACAGATGACAAAGGGAACAACGTATGTTGTTATGCGGTTTGACCGATAAAGATCTTAATAGAATATGTAGGAACCAATATGAGCATCCAGGTTCCTCTATTGGTTATTAACTGGAGATGAGTCTCGGTCATGTCTACATAGTTCTCGAACCCGTAGGGTCCGCACGCTTAACGTTCGGTGACGATCGGTATTATGAGTTTATGTGTTTTGATGTATCGAAGGTTGTTCCGAGTCCCGAATGTGATTGCGGGCATGACGAGGAGTCTCGAAATGGTCGAGACATAAAGATCGATATATTGGAAGCCTATGTTTGGACTTCGGAATGGTTCCGGGTGAGTTTGGGAATATACCTAAGTACCGGGAGGTTTCCGGAACCCCCCGGGAAGTATATGGCTCTTATTGGGCCATAGTGGGAGAGAGCAGAAGGAAGCCTAGGAGGGGGCGCGCCCCAGAAGCCCAATCCGAATTGGGTGGGGGGTCGGCGCCCCCTTTCCTTCCTCCTTCCTTCCCCTTCCTTCCTCTCCTAGTCCAACTAGGGAAGGGGGAATCCTACTCCCGGTGGAAGTAGGACTCCTCCAGGGCGCGCCATATAGGGCCGGCCCTCCCCCTCCTCCACTCCTTTATATACGAGGGAGGGGGCACCCCATAGACACACAAGTTGACTATTGTCTTAGCCGTGTGCGGTGCCCCCCTCCACCATAATCCACCTCGGTCGTATAATAGCGGTGCTTAGGCGAAGCCCTGTTCTGGTAGCTTCATCTTCACCGTCATCACGCCGTCGTGCTGACGAAACTCTCCCCCGACACTCAGATGGATCTAGAGTTCATGGGACGTCACCGAGTTGAACGTGTGCAGATCACGGAGGTGTCATACCTTCGATGCTAAGATTGGTCTGATCATGAAGACGCTCGACTACATCAACTGCGTTGTCATAATGCTTCTGCTTACGGTCTATGAGGGTACATGGACAACACTCTTCCCCTCTTGTTGCTATGCATCACCATGATAGATCTTGTGTGTGCGTAGGATTTTTTTAAATTACCGCATTCCCCAACAGTGGCATCTGAGGGAGTCCTGGACTAAGGGGTCCTCGGGCGTCCGGCCTATTGGACATGGGCCAGACTGATGGGCTATGAAGATACAAGACCGAAGACTCTCATCCGTGTCCAGATGGGACTCTCCTTGGCGTGGATGGCAAGTTTGGCGTTCAAATATTAAGATTCCTTTCTTTATAACTGACTTTGTATAACCCTAGTCCCCTCCGGTGTCTATATAAACCGGAGGGTTTAGTCCGTAGAGGCAGAGACAATCATAATCATATAGGCTAGACTTCTAGGGTTTTAGCCATTACGATCTCGTGGTAGATCAACTCTTATAATACTCATATTCATCAAGATCACTCAAGCAGGAAGTAGGGTATTACCTCCATAGAGAGGGCCCGAACCTGGGTAAACATAGTGCCCCCGTCTCCTGTTACCATCAACCTTAGACGCATTGTTCGGGACCCCCTACCCGAGATCCACCGGTTTTGCCACCGACATTGGTGCTTTCATTGGGAGTTCCACTGTGCCATCATCAGAAGGTTCGATGGCTCCATCCATCATCTACAACAATGCTTCCCGGGGGGTGTCTTTCTCTCTGGCCAGATCTTCGTATTCGACGGCTTCGCACTACGGGCTGCTACCTCTTGAGCACTGCATTGGTTTTTCGTTCAAGAGGAAAGGGTGATGCAGCAAAGTAGCGTAGGTATTTCTCTCAGTTTTTGAGAAACAAGGTATCAATCCAGTAGGAGACTACACGCAAGTCCCTCATACCTACACAAACAAATAAGAACCTCGCAACCAACGCGATAAAGGGGTTGTCAATCCCTTCACGGTCACTTAAATTTATCGATAGAAGAAGACGAAAGAGGGGATGCCTTTCAGGGCATCCCCAAGCTTAGGCTTTTGGTTGTCCTTGAATTTTACCTTGGGGTGCCTTGGTCATCCCCAAGCTTAGGCTCTTTCCACTCCTTATTCCATAATCCATCAAATCTTTACCCAAAACATGAAAACTTCACAACACAAAACTTACACAGAAAATCTCATGAGCTCCGTTAGTATAAGAAAACAAACCACCACTTAAGGTACTGTAATGAACTCATTCTTTATTTATATTGGTGTTAAACCTAATTTATTCCAACTTCTCTATGGTTAATAACCTCCGATACTAGCCATAGATGCATCAAAATAAGCAAACAACACACGAAAAACAGAATCTGTCAAAAACAGAACAGTCTATAGTAATCTGTAGGTTTCGAATACTTCTGTAACCCCAAAAATTCTGACATAAATTGCTGGACGTGAGGAATTTATCTATTAATAATCTGCGAAAATAATCAACCTAATAGCACTCTCTAGTAAAAAATGGAAGCAAATCTCGTGAGCACTAAAGTTTCTGTTTTTACAGCAAGATCGCAAAGACTTTTCCCAAGTCTTCCCAAAGGTTCTACTTGGCACAAACACTAATTAAAAGCATAAAACCACATCTAAATAGAGGCTAGATGAATTACTTATTACTAAACAGAACCAAAAAGCAAGAAAAAAATAAAATCGGGTTGCCTCCCAACAAGCGCTATCGTTTAACGCCCCTAGCTAGGCATAAAAGCAAGGATAGATCTATGTATTATCATCTTTGGTATCAAATCCATAAGTGGCTCTCATAATAGATTCATAAGGTAATTTTATTTTATTTCTAGAAAAGTGTTCCATGCCCTTCCTTAACGGGAATTGAAATCTAATATTCCCTTCTTTCATATCAATAATTACACCAATCGTTCTAAGGAAAGGTCTACCAAGAATAATGTGACATGTAGGATTGCAATATATATCAAGAACAATGAAATCTACGGGCACATAATTCCTATTTGCAATAATAAGAACATCATTAATTCTTCCCATAGGTTTATTAATGGTGGAATCCGCAAGGTGCAAGTTTAAAGAACAATCATCAAATTCACGGAAACCTAACACACCACACACAATTTTTGGAGTCGTGGAAACACTAGCACCAAAATCACATAAAGCATAGCATTCGTGATCTTTAATTTTAATTTTAATAGTGGGTTCCCATTCATCATGAATTTTTCTAGGGATAGAAACTTCCAATTCAAGCTTTTCTTCATAAGATTGCACTAAAGCATCAACGATATGTTTAGTAAAAGCTTTATTTTGATTATAACCATGGGGAGAATTTAGCACGGATTGCAACAAGGAAATACAATCTATTAAAGAACAATTATCATAATTAAATTCCTTGAAATCCAAAATAGTGGGTTCATTGCTATGTAAAGTTTTTACCTCTCCAATTCCACTTTTATTAATTTTTGCATCAAGATCTAAAAACTCCGAATCATTGGGACGCCTTTTAACTAAAGTTGACTCATCTCCAGTCCCATAATTATCAAGATTCATATTGCAAAACAAATATTTAATATAAGACACATCAATCACTTTTAGATCTTCATCCTTATTATCATCAAATTCTTCCGGTTTGGCGGCCATCTTATTAACTAAGGTGGCCTGCTTATCCGAAATTTGGGCTATTAAGTTCTCAAGATGAGCGAACTGAGATTTCAGACCATAAAATTCTTTAGACAAATCATCGAGCTCTTTATTCATGTACCCCATAAAACTCTTTTGTTCTTTAAGCTTGTTTCTGAAGAAATTATTATTCTCAAATTGCAAGGACATAAAACTTCTAACGTCGTTTCCAATTTATTCCAACCTTCTAAGGTGAGGATCAACACTTTTTAGTAAAGCCATCACGGCAAACAATCCAACACACAAGCAAGCAAGAGGCAAACAAAAAGAGGCGAATGAAAAAGAGGGTGAATAAAATGGCAACGGTGAAGTGGGGGAGAGGAAAACGAGTGGCAAATGGCAAATAATGTAATGCGAGGGAGAAGAGTTTATGATAGGTACTTGGTATGTCTTGACTTGATGTAGATCTCCCCGGCAACGGCGCCAGAAATCCTTCTTGCTACCTCTTGAGCACTGCGTTGGTTTTCCCTTGAAGAGGAAAGGGTGATGCAGCAAAGTAGCGTAAGTATTTCCCTCAGTTTTTGAGAACCAAGGTATCAATCCAGTAGAAGACTACACGCAAGTCCCTCGTACCTACACAAACAAATAAGAATCTCGCAACCAACGCGATAAAGTGGTTTTCAATCCCTTCACGGTCACTTACGAAAGTGAGATCTGGTAGAGATAATAATAAGATAAATATTTTTGGTATTTTTATGATATAGATTGGAAAATAAAGATTGCAAAATAAACGGCGACAGAAATAGCTTATTGACAAGAGATTAATATAATGGAGGATAGACCCAGGGGCCATAGGTTTCACTAGTGGCTTCTCTCAAGATAGCATAAGTATTACTGTGGGTGAACGAATCACTGTCGAGCAATTGATAGAAAAGTGCATAATTATGAGAATATCTAGGCATGATCATGTATATAGGCATCACGTCCACGACAAGTAGACCGAAACGATTCTGCATCTACTACTATTACTCCACACATCAACCGCTATCCGGCATGCATCTAGAGTATTAAGTTCATAAGAACAGAGTAACACATTTATCAAGATGACATGATGTAGAGGGATAAACTCAAGCAATATGATATAAACCCCATCTTTTTATCCTCGATGGCAACAATACAATATGTGCCTTGCTGCCCCTGCTGTCACTGGGAAAGGACACCGCAAGATTGAACCCAAAGCTAAGCACTTCTCCCATTGCAAGAAAGATCAATCTAGTAGGCCAAACCAAACTGATAATTCAAAGAGACTTGCAAAGATAACCAATCATACATAAAATATTTCAGAGAAGAATCAAATATTGTTCATAGATAAACTTGATCATAAACCCACAATTCATCGGATCTCGACAAACACACCGCAAAAAGAGTTATATCGAATAGATCCCGAAGAAGATCGAGGAGACCATTGTATTGAGATCCAAAGAGAGAGAGAAGCGGCCATCTAGATAATAACTATGGACCCGAAGTTAAATGTTGTGGGGGGTTTCCCTACAGTCACCAGTCAAAAAAAAACAATGGGCCTGAAGGTCTGAAGTAAACTACTCACACATCATCGGAGAGGCTATGGTGTTGATGTAGAAGCCCTTCGTGATTGATTCCCCCTCCGGCGGAGCTCCGAAAAAGGCCCCAAGATGGGATATCTTAGGTACAGAAGGTTGCGGCGGTGGAAATAGGGTTTTGTGGTGCTCCTGGATGTTTTCGGGGTATATGGATATATATAGGAGGAAGAAGCAGGTCGGTGGAGCTACGAGGGGCCCAGGAGGGTGGGGGCGCGCCCAGGGGGGCAGGCGCGCCTCCTTGCCTCGTGGCCTCCTCGTTGATTTCTTGGCGTCCACTCCAAGTCCCCTGGATCATTTTTGTTCCAAAAATAACTCTCCCGAAGGTTTCATTCCATTTGGATTCCGTTTGATATTTCTTTTCTGCGAAACACTGAAATAGGCAAAAAATAGCAATTTGCATTGGGCCTTGGGTTAGTAGGTTAGTCCCAAAAATAATATAAAAGTGTATAATTAAGCCCATAAACGTCCAAAACAGATAATATAATAGCATGGAACAATCAAAAATTATAGATACGTTGGAGACGTATCACGGGCCAACTCGCTTGGTTGTCTAGAGCAGATCGACAGCTACGCCCCTGGCCGTCAGGTCAGGTTTGGAAGCTTGAACTACGTCGCTGATATCCGCGGAGACTTGATCCTCAACGGATTTGAGCCCATGGCAGCCGCTCCCTGCCACCGCGATGACCATGACCTAAATATGTCATCGGACCATACCCATGAGATCGCGCCTGTAAGCGCTCTGGCCCTAGATCCGGAGCAGCTTGCGCCATCCGAAGATGGGAAGCTTGACCCCGCCACGGAAGCCGCAGACTCAGCGGCGTTGCAGCCGCACACAGACCCAACCTCGACCGGGGTCTGCGTCAACGGACCCCCGGATTCATCTCCGGACACTGGTTCCGAACAACGTGCATCCGCGTCCACCGAGCCTTACCAGACGCCGATCGTCAAATTCAGTTCCGCGGACATCTTCCGGCATGCACCTTTAGGCAATGTTCTAAAATCATTAAAACCCCTCTCTTTAGCAGGGGACTCACAACCGAATTATATCCGGTTTGAACTGGGGGCTGATGACGGGGAATTTTGCTTCCCACCCACCTTCCACTTAATAGCCACTGTCGAAGATCTAACCGACATGCTTGACTACGACTCCGGAGGCATCTACAGTATGGACGACGATGCCGAAGAGGAGCAGGCCCAAAACCCGCCATTTACCGGGCGCTGGACGGACACCTCCTCCTATGATGTATACATGGTGGACACACCCAAATAAGTTAATGGTGATGACAAAGAAGACCCAGTGGAAGATAAACCTCCTGAGATACAGCCAAAGCACCAACGACAGCGACGCCGCTCTAAGTCACGCTGTGAAAAAGACAGCATACCGGCATAGGAGAAAACAATACTCTAGACGATGCTGGAGACAATGAAGACCCCGTTCAGCCAACATCCAAACAGGACGAAAGGGAAGATGGGCGAGTCAGCCCTGATGAACAGGCCGTGCACGAAGACTCAGAGGACAGTAGTTATGTTCCACTCTCCGAGGATGAGGTGAGCCTCAGCAACGAAGATTTTATCATGCCTGAGGAACCTCTCGAGCAGGAGCGCTTTAAGCGCCGGCTAATAGACACTTCAAGGAGCCTGAAAAAGAAGCAGCAACAACTTCAGGCTGGTCAAGATATGCTCAATGATAGACGGACTAACGTCCTGGCAGCCGAGGAATATGGCCTCAAGCGACCACTCAAAAGTTACCCGAAGCGCAAATTACTACCTCAATTCGATGACGAGGCGCTGGAGCCCGTGCCATCAGCGCACAATGCGGCTGACCACGTGGCTGGGACAAAGCGGCAACCCAGGCCAAACACTAGCACGTACTACCTCGATATAAAGGCAGGGATAAAACAGCTCGAGCATATACATATGACCTTCGGCAGGACCTGGACAGTAGAGCAAGACATACCAGATCGATCTATGGATCAAGGGGGCGTGCCCTGACACGCGATGACGGCTATCTATTCGGGCGTGACAAGCCTAATCACACCCGGGCCGAATGCCGCAGATGGACTCCATCTGAGGTACGTCACAATATGGCCCAATATAGAGGCGCCACACACCCTCTTTGCTTCACTGATGAAGTAATGGGGCATGAGTTCCTTGAAGGGTTTAAACCCGTGAACATTGAATCATACGATGAAACAACACATCCGCGGTATGGATTGAAGATTTTCTTCTCCATATTCATATGGCCCACGGTGATGACCTTCATGCCATCAAATACCTCCCGCTAAAACTCAAAGGGCCAGCTCGGCACTGGTTAAACAGTCTGCCTGAAAACTCTATTAGCAGCTGGGAGGACTTGGTAGACGCCTTCCGTGACAACTTCCAAGGTACATACGTACGACCTCCGGGTGCTGATGACTTAAGTCACATAGTTCAACAGCCCGGAGAGTCAGCCAGGAAATTCTGGACCAGGTTCCTAACTAAAAAAAACCAGATCGTCGACTGTCCAGATGCCGAAACCCTAGCGGCCTTTAAGCATAGCATCCGCGATGAATGGCTCACCCATCACCTCAGCCAAGAAAAGCTGAAGTCCATGGCAGCCCTCACGGCACTCATGACCCGTTTTTGCACGGGCGAGGATAGTTGGCTAGCCCGTAGCAAAAACACTTCAAGCGAGGCTGGCACCTCTGGGACCAAAAATAGCAACAGCAAGCCCCGACGCAAGAGGCACAAGCGTCTAAGCAACAGTGATAATACCGACGACACGGCGGTCAATGCCGGATTCAGTGGCTCCAAGTCCGGCCAGTGGAAGAAGTCATATGAAAGAAACAATCGGGGCCCATCCAGCTTGGACCGCATACTCGATCGTCCATGCCAGATCCATGGCACCCCAGACAAACCAGCCAATCATGCCAATATGGACTGTTGGGTTTTTAAACAGGCCGGCAAATTAAATGCCGAGGATAAGGAGAAGGGGTCGCAAAGCGAGGACGATGACGAGGAGTCCCGTCTGCCAAACACAGGGGGACAGAAGAAGTCCCCCCAAGTTAAAATAGTGAACATGATATACGCTACCCATATCCCCAAGAGGGAGTCCAAACGCGCGCTCAGGGACATCTACGTGATGGAGCCAGTCGCCCCAAAGTTCAACCCATGGTCTTCCTGCCCGATCACTTTCGATCGCAGGGACCATCCGACCAGTATCCATCATGGCGGGTCAGCCGCACTGGTCCTTGATCCAATCATTGACGGATTCCATCTCATGTGAGTCCTCATGGATGGTGGCAGCAGCCTGAACCTGCTCTATCAGGATACAGTGCGCAAAATGGGTATTAATCCCTCAAGGATCAAGCCCACAAAGACTACCTTTAAAGGAGTCATACCAGGTGTAGAGGCCCGCTGTACGGGCTCAATCACACTAGGGGTTGTCTTCAGATCCCCGGACAACTTCCGAAGCGAAGAGTTGATATTCGATATTGTCCCTTTCCGCAGTGGCTATCATGCACTACTATGACGAACCGCATTTGCTCGATTCAACGCGGTGCCACACTATGCTTATCTCAAGCTCAAGATGCCCAGACCATGCGGCATCATAACAGTCAATGGAAACACGGAATGCTCCCTCCGTACCGAGGAGCACACCGCTGCTTTAGCAGTAGAAGTACAGAGCGGCCTCTTCAAGCAGAACCTTAATTCGGTGGCCAATCTCCCGGACACTATCAAACGAGTCTGGACTACTCCGCAGCAAGACAACCCAGCTCATTAAGAGCTCGACTAGCAATTCGGCCTCCGTCCCAGACCTTACCAAGTGGCGGCGTTCGTGCCGCGCGTACATAACTACGCACTCAAAATACCATGGGCATAGACGGAGGCATAACTAGATTGTGATCCATAATATGGCTCGACCTCCCTTGGACACACATACTTTCACTTTTTCCCCCTTTTGAGGTTTCTTTTCTATAGGCCCTTCCCGATGGCCTGATCACAGGTCCTTTCGAAAGGATAGATACACCAAGACGGCAAAAAGCACTGACGTATAAGGGAATTTCTAGGTGGTCTTTTTAACGATCACTCTGCCTGTTTTCAGGATCCGCACGCAGCTCTCCCTTGGTTGTGGCATATTAAATAGCCCTATTGCTTATTGCACTACTTGTACAAATACGCTTTGATGTATCAATCAAACTATAATGGAAATAGTTTGCAGCCCAACTTCTACGGCACTAGCTTGCTCTTTTGATAATCTTATCAAATCGCACCCGTACACTTTGGTATGCTTTAATCCGCCAGGGGCTTCATGCCGCCCCATAATACTGCAAAAAAGTCCGAATACTTTTTAAAGTATAGTTCGACACCCCGAATTTAGCATTATATGCATTCGCTTCGAATCATGTCTTTGGTCAATAGATGGGTTGCCTGGCTCCTATTATTACTACCTCACGTTCTGCTATATCAGCTAGGGTAGTAAAGGGAGAACTACAGCGATTGTGTCCTGGTTTATCTGGATGAGCACCTTAGTAGAGAAAGCCGAAAACTGACTGTCATGATGCGGCGTGAGCCGGTCAGCTCTTCGAAGGTTTCAAATCTTTAGCGATTTTTTCCGCATTATGTGATGAATCGGTTCCTATCCGATCAGGTGTTTACAACACACTAGTTCGGATACTAGGGGCTGCGCCCAAATTTTTATTGTCAAACTCCTATGGCTATGTGAGGGTGATAAAGCCACATAGTCCGATTGCCTGGTTTGTTGCGCTAAACACCTCCTTCAAGGACCAAATTCTTGGATAAAGAGTGTTTAGATTCATCCCGAACACCCCCATACTACCTATGTGGGGGCTGAAGCCGACGACTAGCCAACTCTCAGGCTTGATAAAACGGCCGCACAGGAGGTAAAAATTTAAATAATAAATAGCAAAGCATTATATTACATATCAACCTTGTTTTCATCATACAGGACGAGATAACACAAATGTATTCATTCAAAAATAATGTCCTTAGCACATTGCTCCGCCACAATGCGGGATCCCTTCAAAACATCTTCAAAATACCGCTCGGGCGTGCGGTGCTCCTTGCCCGCAGGCGGTCCTTCGGTCGCGAGCTTGACGGCGTCCATCTTCACCCATTGTATCTTGACACGGGCGAATGCCATCCACGCACCTTCTATGCAGACCGACCGCTTGATGGCATCAAGCCGAGGGCAGGCATTGACCAGCCGCTTCACGAGTCCGAAGTAGCTACCGGGTATAGCTTCTGTAGGCCACAGCCGGATTATTAAATCCTCAATTGCTAGTTCGGCCACCCTATGCAGCTCGACCAGCTGTTTTAGCTGGTCGCTAAAGGGCACCAGATGTTCTGGCGCAAGGTATTGCGACTAGAACAACTTCTTCGTTGAGCTCCCCTCTTCGGCTCAAAAGAATTCCATAGCGTCAGAAACACTGCGTGGCAGATCCGCAAACGCCCCTGGAGAACTCCAAATCGTGGTTAGCAAGAGATATCTCTTCTTCACATACTTGCTCTGCATAATAAAAGCCTTACCCGCTGAAATTTTCTTGGCCTCTTGGATTTCCTGGAGGGCGCCCTGGGCTTCGACCTGGGCCTCTTGTGCACTTTGACGGGCCTTGGCATGTTCGGACTCTTGGTCCGCATTCTTACACTCCAAGGACTCGCATTTCTTCACGGCGTCCTGTAGCTCCTGCTGGACCTCACCGACCCTGGCCTCGTGCTTTTCGCGGATGGCATGTTCATCTGCCGCCCTCTTCTGGGCTTTGGCCAATGCTGCCTTGAGGGTTTCCACCTCGGACGCCGCCCCTACAAATAATCATACGATCAACACAAGCAATTCATATCTTGCTATATCTGAATAGGTCATTACATACCCTGCGTGTCCGCCAACTGCTTTTTCACATAGACATATCTGGTTAGTCTCCTGCGAAAAATATTTGATCCTCAGTTAGGCTCTTCTTTCCGAACACCCGACAGAGTCTCAGGGGCTACTGTCTATACTGTGACTTTCTTTTCACAAATTGCATTGCTTACCTCAAAGCCTATTAAAAGGCTTGTGCAGGCTTCGGTCAGTCCGCTCTTCACGGACTGAATCTTCTCAATCACCTCACCCATGAGGGTACGGTGTTCCTCAATGATGGAAGCACTTCGCAACGCTTCTAGTATAGTATCCGGTGCCTCTAGTTGGACAGAGGTCACCGGTGGAATGGGCACACCTCCTTCTGACGAAGGAGGCTGCTTGCCGGATTCCGGAGCCGTATAGGTCTCCGGGACCGCATTCGGCTGGGGGCCGAACTGGACATGGACCCCATCGCCAGTCTCCATGGGGATATGCTCCCCCATGTGTCCAGCGGCCGAGGTCTCGCCCTCTGGCACCGCCCTGATGGCCTCCTATGTCTCTCCCTAGCCTAGGATCCTTCGGGATAACACCTCGGTGTCATCCATGGCCCTAAGAGAGGAGGCCGTCGTAAGGGACCCGCTGTCCATCACCTTCGGGTCCAACGAGTTCCCCGAAGACGAGGATCGCTCGAGGGCGGAACGAGCCGGACTGCAAGTGCATGATTCAACATGTTAAAATTATAAAGTAAAGAGGCTGATATATGAATGCGTCAGGGTCTTCGGATACTCACGATTCGGCCAGGGGCTTATCTTGGGGGCGCCATGATACATCTCCAACGTATCTATAATTTTTGATTGATCCATGCTATGTTATCTACTGTTTTGGGCAATATTGGGCTTTATTATCCACTTTTATATTATTTTTGGGGCTAACCTATTAACCGGAGGCCCAGCCCAGAATTGCTATTTTTTGCCTATTTCAGTGTTTCGAAGAAAAGGAATATCAAACGGAGTCGAAACGGAACGAAATCAACTCGAGAAGTTATTTTTGTAAGGAAAGCTACCGGATGGACTTGGACCCCACGTCAGGAGCCAAGGGAGGTGCTCACGAGGGTGGGGGCGCCCCCCTAGGGCGCGCCCCCTGCCTCATGGGGCCCGGGAAGCTCCACCGACGTACTTCCTACACCCATATATACTCACGTACCCTAAAACTTCCAGAAGAGCATAATAGATCGGGAGTTCCACTACCAGAAGCCTCCGTAGCCACCGAAAGCCAATCTAGACCCGTTCCGGCACCCTGCCGGAGGGGGAATCCTTCTCCGGTGGCCATCTTCATTATCTCGGTGCTCTCCATGACGAGGAGGGAGTAGTTCTCCCTCGGGGCTGAGGGTATGTACCAGTAGCTATGTGTTTGATCTCTCTCTCTCTCTCTCTCGTGTTCTTGAGGTGATATGATCTTGATGTATCACGAGCTTTGCTATTATATTTGGATCCTATGATGTTTTCTCCTCCCTCTACTCTCTTGTAATGAATTGAGTTTCCCCTTTGAAGTAATCTTATCGGATTGAGTCTTTAAAGATTTGAGAACACTTGATGTATGTCTTGCTGTGCATATCTGTGGTGACAATGGGATACCACGTGATTTACTTGATGTATGTTTTGGTGATCAACTTGCGGGTTCCGCCCATGAACCTATGCATAGGGGTTGGCACACGTTTTCGTCGTGATTCTCCGGTAGAAACTTTGGGGCACTCTTTGAGGTCCTTTGTGTTGGTTGAATAGATGAATCTGAGATTGTGTGATGCATATCGTATAATCATACCCGCAGATACTTGAGGTGACATTGGAGTATCTAGGTGACATTAGGGTTTTGGTTGATTTGTGTCTTAAGTTGTTATTCTAGTACGAACTCTAGGGCTGTTTGTGACACTTATAGGAATAGCCCAACGGATTGATTGGAAAGAATAACTTTGAGGTGGTTTCGTACCCTACCATAATCTCTTCTTTTGTTCTCCGCTATTAGTGACTTTGGAGTGACTCTTTTGTTGCATGTTGAGGGATAGTTATGTGATCCAATTATGTTAGTATTGTTGAGGGAACTTGCACTAGTGAAAGTATGAACCCTAGGCCTTATTTCCTAGCATTGCAATACCGTTTATGCCCACTTTTATCATTAGTTACCTTGCTGTTTTTATATTTTCAGATTACAAATACCTTTATCTACTATCCATATACCACTTGTATCACCATCTCTTCGCCGAACTAGTGCACCTATACAATTTACCATTGTATTGGGTGGGTTGGGGACACAAGAGACTCTTTGTTATTTGGTTCCAGGGTTGCTTAAGGGAGACCATCTTCATCCTACGCCTCCTACTGATTGATAAACCTTAGGTCATCCACTTGAGGGAAATTTGCTACTGTCCTACAAACCTCTGCACTTGGAGGCCCAATAACGTCTACAAGAAGAAGGTTGTGTAGTAGACATCAAGCTCTTTTCTGGCGCCATTGCCGGGGAGGCGAGGAAAGCGGCACTAACACCCTGTCAACTAAGCTCTTTTCTGGCGCCGTTGCCGGGGAGGTTAGCGCTTGAAGGTATATCTTTAAATCTTGAAATCGAGTCTTTTAGTTTCTTGTTTTATCACTATTTTAGTTTATAATAGAAAACTATAAAAAATGGAATTGAGTTTGTCTCATACGCTTCAGCTTTTTAATATCTTTCGTGAGTATGATGGAAAAGATAATTGTGTTCAAGTGCTAGAAGAAGAATGCATTAAAATGTTTGGCACTAAATATTTGAAGGATGAGCATGATTTCAATGTTGTTAGTATGAATTCCTTGAATATCCATGATGCTAATGATATGCAAAGCCACAAGCTTGGGGAAGCTATGTTTGATGAAGATGATATTTTTTGTCCCCCAAGCTTTGATGAGCAAATTTACTATGATGAAAGAATGCCTCCTATCTATGGTGATTATTGTGATGACACGTATGCTTTAAAGAATAATGATAACCATGAAACTTGTCATCTTGATCTTAATTTTCAATCACATGATAGTTATTTTGTTGAGTTAGCTCCCACTATTCCGAATGAGAAGAATTTTGCTTATGTGGAGAGTAATAAAATTTCTCTGCTTGTAGATCATGAAAAGAATGCTTTAGGTGCTGGTTATATTGTTGAATTCTTTCATGATGCTACTGAAAATTATTATGAGGGAGGAACATATGCTTGTAGGAATTACAATAGTATCAAGTTTCCTCTCTATGTGCTTAAATTTTTTATGTTTTGCTTGCTTTACCTTCCTATGCTAGTTGATTATTGCTCCCATAAGTTGTTTTCTCACAAAATCCCTATGCATAGGAAGTGGGTTAGACTTAAATGTGTTAGAAATATGCTTCATTATGCTCTCTTTATGTTTCAATTCTTATCTTTTATGTGAGCATCATCGAAATCATCATGCCTAGCTAGGGGCGTTAAACGATAGCGCTTGTTGGGAGGCAACCCAATTTTATTTTTGTTTCTTGATTTTTGCTCCTGTTTAGTAATAAATAATTCATCTGGCCTCTGTTTATATGTGGTTTTATATTTTAAGTAGTGTTTTTGCCATGTAGAACTGTTGGGAAGACTTGGGGAAAGTCTTGTTGATCATGCTGTCAAAAACAGAAACTTTAGCGCTCACGAGAATTGCTGCCATTTTTATTTAGAGAGTGATATTTAGTTAATTATTTTTGAAGATTATTAATAGATAAATTCCTCAGGTACAGAAATTTATTTGAGAATTGTATGAGTTCTATAAGTATACGTTTGATTCAGATTACTACAGACTGTTCTGTTTTTGACAGATTCTGTTTTTCGTGTGTTGTTTACTTATTTTGATGAATCTATGGCTAGTAAAATAGTCTATAAACCCTAGGGAAGTTGGAATACAGTAGGTTTAACACCAATATAAATAAAGAATGAGTTCATTACAGTACCTTGAAGTGGTGATTTATTTTTTTATACTAACGGAGCTCACGAGTTTTGTACATTAAGTTTTGTGTTGTGGAGTTTTCAAGTTTTGGGTAAGGACTCGATGGACTATGGAATAAGGAGTGGCAAGATCCTAAGTTTGGGGATGCCCAAGGCACCCCAAGGTAATATTCAAGGATAGCCAAGAGCCTAAGCTTGGGGATTCCCCGGAAGGCATCCCCTCTTTCGTCTTCGTTCATCAGTAACTTTACTTGGAGCTATATTTTTATTCACCACATGATATGTGTTTTGCTTGGAGCGTCAATTTATTTTGTTAGGATTTGCTTGCTGTTATTCAGAATAATGTTTTGCATCTTTTATTTCAATAAAAGTGGCATTGATAGCCTTTACTATGCCTATGTTAGAAGTCCACATGTTGCTGTTTGAAAACAGAAAGTTTACCGCTGTTGCAATAATTCCCTAGAAAAGTAAGAATGTGATAAAATGTTGAAACCTTTTGCATATTAAGCTCTCATAAATTTACTACAGTGGGAATTTTCTTTCATAATTTTTGAAGCTAGGGAAGTATGGATGTTGCTGCATTCTTTACAGACTGTCCTGTTTAGACAGATTGCTGTTATGTTTGCATTGTTTGCATATGTTTGCTTCTTTAATGATTCTATTTGAGGATAGGACTATTAAATATGAAGAGTCATTTAGTATGAAATGTTGAATAATAATATTAGTGATTTGCTACAGTAGAGTATGATAAGGTTTTGGCAATGGTTTATACTAACTTATCTCACGAGTCCTTGTTGAGTTTTGTGTGGATGAAGCTTTTGAGATTTAGGGAGACCGTGATATGAGAGGAATTAAGGAGACACAAAAGCTCAAGCTTGGGGATGCCCAAGGCACCCCAAGATAATATTTCAAGAAGTCTCAAGCATCTAAGCTTGGGGATGCCCCGGTTGGCATCCCACCTTTCTTCTTCAACAACTATCGGTTAGTTTCTGTTGATCCTAAGTTTTCGCTTCTTCACATGATGTTTGCCATTCTTAGAATGTCATTTTATTTTTCTTGCTTGATGTTTGAATAAAATACCAAGATCTGAAATTCTTAAATGTTAGAGAGTCTTCACATAGTTGCATAATTATTCAACTACTCATTGATCTTCACTTATATCTTTCGGAGTAGTTTGTCATTTTCTCTAGTGCTTCACATATATATTTTAGAGCATGGTGGTAGTTTTATTTTGAAGAAATAGATGAACTCTCATGCTTCACTTAGATTATTTTGAGAGTCTTAATAGCATGGTAATTTTCTTAAAATCCTAATATGCTTGGTATGCAAGATTAATAATAAAACTTTCTTATGAGTGTGTTGAATACTAAGAAAAGTTTGATGCTTGATGATTGTTTTGAGATATGGAGGTAATAATATCAAGTCGTGCTAGTTCAGTAGTTGTGAATTTGAGAAATACTTGTGTTGAAGTTTGCAAGTCCCGTAGCATGCACGTATGGTAAACGTTGTGTATCAAATTTAAAACATGAGGTGTTATTTGATTGTCCTCCTTATGAGTGGCGGTTGGAGACGAGCGATGGTCTTTTCCTACCAATCTATCCCACTAGGAGCATGCGCGTAGTGCTGAGGTTTTTGATGACTTGTAGATTTTTGCAATAAGTATGTGAGTTCTTTATGACTAATGTTGAGTCCATGGATTATACGCACTCTCACCATTCCATCCTTGCTAGCCTCTTCGGTACCGTGCATTGCCCTTTCTCACATTGAGAGTTGGTGCAAACTTCGCCGGTGCATCCAAACCCCGTGATATGATATACTCTGTCACACATAAACCTCCTTATATCTTCCTCAAAACAGCCACCATACCTACCTATTATGGCATTTCCATAGCCATTCCGAGATATATTGCCATGCAACTTTCCACCGTTCCGCTTATTATGACACGCATCATCATTGTCATATTGCTTTGCATGATCATGTAGTTGACATCGTATTTGTGGCAAAGCCACCTTCCATATTTTTTCATACATGTCACACTTGATTCATCGCAATCCTGGTACACCGCCAGAGGCATTCATATAGAGTCATCTTTGTTCTAGTATCGAGTTGTAATCATTGAGTTGTAAATAAATAGAAGTGTGATGATCATCATTATTAGAGCATTGCCCCAAGTGAGGAATAAAAAAAGAGAAAGGCCATAAAAAAGAGAAGGCCCAAAAAAGAGAAAGGCCATAAAAGAAGAGAAGGCCCAAAAAATGAGAGAAAAAGAGAGAAGGGACAATGTTTCTATCCTTTTACCACACTTGTGCTTCAAAGTAGCACCATGATCTTCATAGTAGAAAGTCTCTCATGTTATCACTTTCATATACTAGTGGGAATTTTTCATTATAGAACTTGGCTTGTATATTCCAACAATGGGCCTCCTCAAGTGCCCTAGGTCTTCGTGAGCAAGCAAGTTGGATGCACACCCACTAGTTTCTTTTGTTGAGCTTTCATACATTTATAGCTCTAGTGCATCAGTTGCATGGCAATCCCTACTCCTTGCATTAACATCAATCGGCGGACATCCCCATAGCCCATTGATTAGCCTCATTGATGTGAGACTTTCTCCTTTTTGTCTTCTCCACATAACCCCCCTCATTATATTCTATTCCACCCATAGTGTTATATCCATGGCTCGCGCTCATGTATTGCGTGAAATTTTATGAGTTTGAGATTACTAAAGTATGAAACAATTTCTTGGCTTGTCATCGGGGTTGTGCATGATGAGAGCATTCTTGTGTGACGAAAATGAAACATGACTAAACTATATGATTTTGTAGGGATGAACTTTCTTTGGCCATGTTATTTTGAGAAGAGATAATTGCTTAGTTAGTATGCTTGAAGTATTATCATTTTTATGTCAATATGAACTTTTGTCTTGAATCTTTTGGATCTGAATATTCATGCCACAATTAAGAAGAATTACATTGAAATTATGCCAAGTAGCACTCCACATCAAAAATTCTGTTTTTATCATTTACCTACTCGAGGACGAGCAAGAATTAAGCTTGGGGATGCTTGATATGTCTCCAACGTATCTATAATTTTTTATTGCTCCATGCTATGTTATCTACTATTTTGGGCAATATTGGGATTTATTATCCACTTTTATATTATTTTTGGGACTAACCTATTAACTGGAGGCCCAGCCCAGAATTGCTGTTTTTTTTGCCTATTTCAGTGTTTCAAAGAAAAGGAATATCAAACGGAGTCAAAACGGAACGAAATCAACTGGAGAAGTTATTTTTGGAAGCAAAGTTATTTTTGGAAGCAAATTTACCGGATGGACTTGGACCCCACGTCAGGAGCCAAGGGAGGTGCTCACGAGGGTGGGGGCACCCCCCCTCCCAGGGCGCGCCCCCTGCCTCGTGGGGCCCCCGAAGCTCCACCGACGTACTTCCCGCACCCATATATACTCACGTACCCTAAAACTTCCAGAAGAGCATAATAGATCGGGAGTTCCACCGCCAGAAGCATCTATAGCCACCAAAAGCCAATCTAGACCTGTTCCGGCACCCTGTCGGAGGGGGAATCCTTCTCCGGTGGCCATCTTCATCATCCCGGTGCTCTCCATGACGAGGAGGGAGTAGTTTTCCCTTAGGGCTGAGGGTATGTACCAGTAGCTATGTGTTTGATCTCTCTCTCTCTCTCTCTCATGTTCTTGAGGTGATACAATCTTGATGTATCGCGAGCTTTGCTATTATATTTGGATCCTATGATGTTTTCTCCTCCCTCTACTCTCTTGTAATGAATTGAGTTTCTCCTTTAAAGTAATCTTATCGGATTGAGTCTTTAAAGATTTGAGAACACTTGATGTATGTCTTGCCATGCGTATCTGTGGTGACAATGGGATACCACGTGATTCACTTGATGTACGTTTTGGTGATCAACTTGCGGGTTCCGCCCATAAACCTATGCATAGGGGTTGGCACACGTTTTCGTCGTGATTCTCCGGTAGAAACTTTGGGGCACTCTTTGAGGTCCTTTGTGTTGGTTGAATAGATGAATCTGAGATTGTGTGATGCATATCATATAATCATACCCGCGGATACTTGAGGTTACATTGGAGTATCTAGGCGACATTAGGGTTTTGGTTGATTTGTGTCTTAAGGTGTTATTCTAATACGAACTCTAGGGCTGTTTGTGACACTTATAGGAATAGCCCAACTGTTTGATTGGAAAGAATAACTTTGAGGTGGTTTCATACCCTACCATAATCTCTTCGTTTGTTCTCCGCTATTAGTGACTTTGGAGTGACTTTTGTTGCATGTTGAGGGATAGTTATGTGATCCAATTATGTTAGTATTGTTGAGGGAACTTGCACTAGTGAAAGTATCAACCCTAGGCCTTATTTCCTACCATTGCAATACCGTTTACGCTCACTTTTATCATTAGTTACCTTGCTGTTTTTATATTTTCAGATTACAAATACCTTTATCTACTATCCATATACCACTTGTATCACCATCTCTACGCCGAACTAGTGCACCTATACAATTTACCATTGTATTGGGTGTGTTGGGGACAAAAGAGACTCTTTGTTATTTGGTTGCAGGGTTGCTTGAGAGAGACCATCTTCATCCTACGCCTCCTACGGATTGATTAAGCTTAGGTCATCCACTTGAGGGAAATTTGCTACTGTCCTACAAACCTCTGCACTTGGAGGCCCAATAACGTCTACAAGAAGAAGGTTGTGTACTAGAAATCACGCCATTCTGGGCTGCTATCGATGTCCCACGTGGAGCTATCCGCGAGGGATGCCTTCCCCTTCTTGGATGCCTCCACCTCCAGATTTGTGGAGGCCGCCCTCTTCTTTCCCCTCTTGGGAAGGGGGGAGTTTCTTTCTTCTTCCTCTTCCTCCTCCTCGTCATCTTCGGCGGCGGAGGAGTGAGTTTCGGCGTCTTCGGACACCATGTCCGAAGTACCCTTGGGACGAAGGCCACCTCTGGTCCCCTTGGCCTTCTTCTCGGCCTTCTTCTCCGGTGCCTTGTAGGGCACCAGAACCCGGATCTTCGTCAAAAGCGGGATGGCTGGTTCCTCGGGCAGCGGAGTCGGACACTGAATCCGCTCCGCCTTCTTTGTCCAACCCTGAAAAACAAATAGGGAAGTTTGGACATCCTCCTTGAGTAAGAAAGTAAGGGATACACCTTGAAACACAGAAAACTTACCGAACTGGCGGGATGGGCCAGGTCGTGCCCACGGTCCTCGGTCGTCTTCGGCCACGTCTCATTGGCCTTGAAGAGCACCTTCCAGATATCTTCGTGCGTAGTTCCGAAGAACCATTGCAAGGTCTTGTTCTCGGCCGGATCGAACTCCCATAGGTGGCAAGCCCGGCTCTGGCATGGAAGGATCCGGCAAACTAACATCACCCGAATCACTTCGACAAGCTTGACGTTCTGGTCCATCATGCTCTTGATGCGCGTCTGAAGCGCTGTCAGCTCGTCCGACGAGGACCAATCCAGGCCCTTCTCTTGCCAGGAGGTAAGCGCATTGGGGCCCCGGATTTGAATTCGAGAGCCGCGGCCCAGGTAGTGTCGCGGAGCTCTGTGACGTAGAACCACAACTTCTGCCACCCTTGACGGTCTCCACGAAGGTGCCTTGGGGCCACATGACATTGGACATTTTGCTCACCATGGTGCCTCTGCACTCTGCGTGTTGGCCGCCCACCACCTTCGGCTTCACATTGAAGGTCTTCAGCCACAATCCGAAGTGGGGTGGGGTGCGGAGGAAAGCCTCACACACGATGATGAATGCTGAGATAGTGAGGAGGGAATTTGGGGCCAGATCATGGAAATCCATCCCATAGTAGGGCATGAGCCCGCGGACGAAGGGGTGGAGTGGAAATCGTAGCCCACAGACGAAGTGGGGGATGAAAACTACCCTCTCATGGGGCTTCAGGGGAGGGGCGATCTGTCCCTCGGTCGGAAGCCGATGGGCGACCTCCTTGGCCAAATATCCGGCCTCCTAAAGCTGGGTGATGTCCTTCTCCTTGATGGTGGAGGCCATCCACTTGCCCTGTGCTCCGGACATGGTCAGCGTGCTTTCTTGAGGCAGAAAAGATGAGAACTTGGGCGCTAGAGCTCGAGAGTTGGTAGGCGAAAAGAGAGAAGGCGTGGGTGAAAGATGTGAACCCTTATCTCCTTATAAAGGCAGTGAATATCAAGCGCCTCCCCACTCGCCATAAAACTCGCCTATTCCCCAGGGGCCGTGCTGATGGCATAGTTGGATTACCCATACCGTATTGATGAGAATCCCGCAATAAGGGGACATGATGTCTGCTTTGACAAGACGTGCCAATAAAACCGCATCTCGAAATATGGAGCGGCAGACCGAAAAACGGTTCGAAATAATAACCGAGCAGGGACGTGATATCACGTTACCAAAAAGTTGTCAGCAGATTGGACTCATGAAATATTATACTCTCTACGGTGATGTGTGGTACTTGTTTTGCAGATCCAGTCACGTTCATTGTGTTCGAAGACTGTGTTGGAGCATTCGGAGGAGGAACCCGCCTTGCAATGCCGAAGACAATCTGCGCGCCAGACACCTCATCATTGAAGCCTGGTTCAGGGGCTACTGAGGGAGTCCTGGACTAAGGGGTCCTCGGGTGTCCGTACTGTTGGACACGGGCCGGACTGATGGGCAATGAAGATACAAGACCAAAGACTCTCACCCGTGTCCGGATGGGATTCTTCTTGGCGTGGATGGCAAGTTTGGCATTTGGATATGAAGATTCCTTTCTATGTAACCGAATTTGTATAACCCTAGTCCCCTTCGGTGTCTATATAAACCAGAGGGTTTAGTCAATAGAGGTAGAGACAATCATAATCATATAGGCTAGACTTCTAGGGTTTTAGCCATTACGATCTCGTGGTAGATCAACTCTTGTAATACTCATATTCATCAAGATCAATCAAGCAGGAAGTAGGGTATTACCTCCATAGAGAGGGGCCGAACCTGGGTAAACATAGTGTCCCCTGTCTCCTGTTAGCATCAACCTTAGACGCACAGTTTGGGACCCCCTACCCGAGATCCACCGGTTTTGACACCGACAGCATCTGAGCCAGGTCTATGCATAGATGTTATATGCATGAGTAGAACACAAAGGATTTGTGGGCATGGGCATATACATATTGCTTGCCGTCACTAGTTGATTCTTGATTCAGCGGTATTGTTGGATGAAGCGGCTTAGACCGACATTACGCGTACGGTTACGCGAGACTGGTTCTACCGACGTGCTTCGCACATAGGTGGCTAGTGGGTGTCAGATTCTCCAACTTTTGTTGAATCGGATTCAATGAATAGGGTTCTTTCTGAACATCAAAAAGCAATCACTATACCGCGTTGTGGTTTTTTGATGCGTAGGTAAGAACGGTTCTTGGTCAGCCAATAACAGCCACGTAAAACTTGCAACAACAAAGTAGAGGAGGTCTAACTTGTTTTTGCATGGCATGTTGTGATGTGACATGGTCAAGACATGATGCTAAATTTTATTGTATGAGAGGATCATGTTTTGTAATGGAGTTATCGGCAACTGGCCGGAGCCATATGGTTGTCGCTTTATTGTATGAAATGCAATCGCCATGTCATTGCTTTACTTTATCACTTAGCGGTAGTGATAGTCGTAGAAGCAATAGTTAGCGAGACGACAACGATGCTTCGATGGAGATCAAGGTGTCAAGCCGGTGACGATGGTGATCATGACAGTGCTTTGGAGATGGAGATCAAAGGCATAAGATGATGATGGCCATATATATCACTTATATTGATTGCATGTGATGTTTATACTTTATGCATCTTATTTTTCTTAGTTTGGCGGTAGCATTATAAGATGATCTCTCACTAAATTTCAAGGTATAAGTGTTCTCCCTGAGTATGCACCGTTGCTACAGTTCGTCGTGCCGAGACACCATGTGATGATCGGGTGTGATAAGCTCTACGTTCACATACAACGGGTGCAAGCCAGTTTTGCACATGCAGAATACTCGGGTTAAACTTGACGAGCCTAGCATATGCAGATGTGGCCTCGGAACACTAAGACCGAAAGGTCGAGCGTGAATCATATAGTAGATATGATCAACATAGTGATGTTCACCATTGAAAACTACTCCATCTCACATGATGATCGGACATGGTTTAGTTGATATGGATCACGTGATCACTTAGATGATTAGAGGGATGTCTATCTAAGTGGGAGTTATTAAATAATTTGATTAATTGAACTTTAATTTATCATGAACTTAGTACCTGATAGTATTTTGCATGTCTATGTTGTTGTAGATAGATGGCATGTGCTGTTGTTTCGTTGAATTTTAGTGCGTTCCTAGAGAAAGCTAAGTTGAAAGATGATGGTAGCAATTACACGGACTAGGTCCATAACTTTAGTATTATCCTCATGGCTGCATAGAAGAATTACGTCCTGGAAGCACCGCTAGGTGACAAACCCACTGCAGGAGCAACACCAGATGTTGTGAACACTTGGCAGAGCAAAGCTGATGACTACACGATAGTTCAGTGTGCCATGCTTTACGGCTTAGAACCAGGACTTCAACGACGTTTTGAATGTCATGGAGCATATGAGATGTGCCAGGAGTTGAAGTTAA
The DNA here is from genome assembly GCF_002162155.2 of Triticum dicoccoides. Classification (NCBI taxonomy): domain Eukaryota; kingdom Viridiplantae; phylum Streptophyta; class Magnoliopsida; order Poales; family Poaceae; genus Triticum; species Triticum dicoccoides. Next base: position 353,835,454 of record NC_041384.1, on the reverse strand, counting down.
TATTTCAAGCAAATGCCCGGATTGAGAGATATGAAGTCTCCAATAAGTTCTACAGCTGCAAAATGGAGGAGAATAGTTCTGTCAGTGAACATATACTCAGAATGTCTAGGTACCACAACCACTTGACTCAGCAGGGAGTTAATCTCCCTGATGATAGTGTCATTGACAGAGTTCTTCAATCACTACCACCAAGCTACAAGAGCTTTGTGATGAACTATAATATGCAAGGGATGGATAAGACAATTCTCGAGCTCTTCGCAATGCTAAAGGCTGCGGAGGTAGAAATCAAGAAGGAGCATCAAGTGTTGATGGTCAACAAGACCACCAGTTTGAAGAAAAAGGGTAAAGGGAAGAAGGGGAACTTCAAGAAGAATAACAAGCAAGTTGCTACTCAAGTGAAGAAACCCAAGTCTGGACCTAAGCCTGAGACTGAGTGCTTCTACTGCAAAGGGACTGGTCACTGGAAGCGGAACTGCCCCACGTATTTGGCGGAGAAGAAGGATGGAAAAGTGAAAGGTATATTTGATATACATGTTATTGATGTGTACCTTACTAATGCTCGCAGTAGCACCTGGGTATTTGATACTGGTTCTGTTCCTAATATTTGCAACTCGAAACAGGGGCTACGGATTAAGCGAAGATTGGCTAAGGACGAGGTGACAATGCGTGTGGGAAATGGTTCCAAAGTCGATGTGATCTCCGTAGGCACGCTACCTCTACAACTACCTTCAGGATTAGTTTTTGTCCTAAAAAATTGTTATTTGGTGCCAGCGTTGAGCATGAACATTATATATGGATCTTGTTTGATGCGAGACGCTTATTCATTTAAATCAGAGAATAATGGTGGTTTTATTTATATGAATAATATCTTTTATGGTCATGCACCCTTGATCAGTGGTCTGTTTTTACTAAATCTTGATGGTAGTGATACACATATTTATAGTATTGAAGCCAAAAGATATAAGTTTAATAATGATTGTGCAACTTATTTGTGGCACTGCCGTTTAGGTCATATTGGTGTAAAGCACATGAAGAAACTCCATGCTGATGGGCTTTTGGAATCAGTTGATTATGAATCACTTGATGCCTGCGAACCATGCCTCATGGGCAAGATGACTAAGACTCCGTTCTCCGAAACAATGGAGCGAGCAACAGACTTATTAGAAATAACTAGCAAGATGCCCGTGCGTTGCATGGAACATTAAGATCTTGTGCGAGAAAAGGATGAACGAGGGAAGGCCTTATCTACAAATGTGGAGAGGAGTGCGGGTAAATTGTCATAGTTTCCTTCCTATCCGTTAGATATAGATCGGACGGCCTATATTGCAGGATGGCAGGCACACCATCATCACCAACTCTGCTTTTTATAAGATTAGAGATACATACTGATGTATGCGGTCCGATGAGTGTTGATGCTCGCGGCAGGTATCGTTATTTTCTTACCTTCATAGATGATTTGAGCAGATATGGGTATATCTAATTGATGAATCATAAGTCTGAAACATTTGAAAAGTTCAAAGAATTTCAGAGTGAAGTGGAAAATCTTCATAACAGGATAATTAAGTTCCTACGATCTGATCGTGGAGGTGAATATTTGAGATATGAGTTTGGTCTTCCTTTGAAACAATGCGGTATAGTTTCGCAACTCATGCCACCTGGAACACCACAACGTAATGGTGTGTCCGAACGTCGTAACCGCACTTTATTAGTCATGGTGCGATCTATGATGTCTCTCACTAATTTACCGCTATCGTTTTGGGGTTATGCTTTAGAGACAGCTGCATTCACGTTAAATAGGGGACCATCAAAATCCGTTGAGACGACACCTTATGAACTGTGGTTTGGCAAGAAACCCAAGTTGTCGTTTTTAAAGTTTGTGGATGAGATGCTTATGTGAAAAATCTTCATCCTGATAAGCTCGAACCCAAATCGGAGAAATGTGTCTTCATAGGATACCCAAAGGACACTGTTGGGTACACCTTCTCTCACAGATCCGAAGGCAAGATATTCATTGCTAAGAATGGATCCTTTCTAGAGAAGGAGTTTCTCTCGAAAGAAGTGAGTTGGAGGAAATTAGAAGTTGATGAGGTAATTGTACCTACTCCCTTATTGGAAAGCAGTTCATCACTGAAATCAGTTCCAGTGATTCCTACACCAGTAAGTGAGGAAGCTAATTGTAGTGACCCGACCTCAAACGGTCAAGTCTCTGTGCTTCAATGTCATCCCTGGATCGGTAATGCTGACACACACGGTACTCGAAGGATTTATAACAGTGTAGCAATCACACACTGATTACATCGAATGTCTCAAAAGAGAACTTATTACAACAAATATGGCATAAGGCCATCTAATACGATAACATCGGAAGGCTTAGAAGATAAAGTGAGTCCCTCAACTCCAACGGCATAGCTGAGCTGCACGGCAACGACCTAATGAACCTTAGTCCTCGTTTGAAAAGTCTGCAACGTAATACGTTGCAGCCCGAAAATGGGTCAACACATGGAATATGCTAGCAATATAACACAGTAGAGCAAGAACTGAATAACGCTATCACTACATGCATATTTGGCTGGTGGAAAAGCTGTACGGTTAAAGTTTTGCGAAAAGCCAATTTTTCCCTACAACAAAGAACATATTTTATTTAACTATCATGGTAGTTGAAACATCATTGAGAAGGTTCCTCCAACTCAATCCCAAGTAATTATCAACCCAACAATATTAAATTTGAGTGATGAGATACATATGATAATCCAAGTACTAGATACTCAAGATGTCCATAACCAGGGACACGACTAACCATGATTAGATTGTACACTCTGCAGAGGTTTGCGCACTTTTCCCCACAAGACTCGATCTCCTCCGTTGGATTTCTCGCACTACATAGTGTTTGAGAAACGGATGACCGAGACACAGTCTTTCAGAAGCATTAGCTCTAACCCCGGGTAGACAGTACCAACCTACATCCCTCTACATCTGCTAGCCTACCACTGGAAGAGGTCATGCAACTTACTCAACTATGCTAGAGCCCATAATAGCTTGTGGCTGCACACGGAAGTTTCTAGCATGAAATATCTTAGGTCCCTATGAGCCTGGGTGGCGGACCTTAGGATTATCACACGGGTCCTCCGGGATATCCTAGGACAACACTGGATTCTCCAAGTGCCCGACAAACAATCCACCCAGATGTGTATTAAAGTTACCACCTTATGTTGAACCATTAATTAACAATCTCACATATGTCCTGGATTCACTCACCCAAACCACGTCTACGAGCATAGCATAGCAATATAAGCAATATGTAGAAGTAACTCCCAAGGGTTTGATAATAACAGGGCGATAGGTTCTACCTCATCAACTACTTTCCAAACCCACATGTTATATCACAACCTAATCATGCAATGTTTGAGGATTGGAACTAATGCATAAAAACTGGGTGATAAAAGGGTATGATCAAAGTGTTACTTGCCTTGCTGATGATCCGCAAAACCTAGAGACTCGTAGTAGCACGCTTCGCACTCCGGGTGTTCTATCGCAAACGAACAATAGTGTACATAAGCAAACGAGCAAAGAAGCATGGGTAAAACACGAATAAGTAGATATAACCAGAAAGTTCAACTTAAGAACTCCGCTTTGCAAAAAGAATCAAATCAAACGGAGCAACGAAACTCAAACTGCGAAAGAAACAAGATCCAATTACTAAACTTGACTAAAGTCAAATTTACAGTACCAAAATCTTGTACAAGTTGGTTAAACGGAAAGAGGACTTCGAGATGAAGATCTAGGCGCTTGAATCGCCTGATTCCGATAAACGAGCGAAAATATAAACTAAAACGAAAATCGGATAAGAAATCGCGATCGAAAATAATCGCGGAAAAACCCTGGAAAAAGAAAAACTGACGAACAGGCTAACCAACGAACGTTCGCTGTCTGCGGCTAACGAGTGAACACCGTTCGTTAAAACGAACGTACGGACGAACGTCCGCTAAGTAAGTAAACCAAGAAAACCGGCGAACCGATCTAATAAAAAAACCGAAACTAGGGTTTTTTTTAAAACCGACGGTTTTTACCTAAACCGAAAAAAACCGGACGGCGAGGTTTGCGAACTCCGGCGCGGCTCCGGCGCCTCCCGGTGAGCGAGGCGGAGGCGCGGGCGATGGCGGGATGCGGCGCAGGGCGACGGAGGGCGGCGTGGGGCGGCTCGGCGGCGACAGCAGTGGCGGACGGTGGCGGGGCGGCGGCGGCTGCTGCTTGGGGTTCAGGGGGGTGCACGGGTCAACTTTTAAAGGGGGGAGGTGGCTTGCGGGAGGGGGCGGGGAGGTGTGGCCGACTCGGCCACGGCGAGCGGCGGCGTGGCGGTCGTGGTCTCCGCGAGGGAGACGGCGGCGCGGGGAGGCTGGGCCAACTGGGCCTCGGCCCAGTTCGGTCCAGCGGGCTCCTCTTTTTTTAAATAACGTTCCGACGAAAATAAATCATAGAAAAATAAATAAAAATCTAAAAATGCCAAAACAAATTTTCACCATCTAAATAAAATATTTAGAACAAGATGAACATTTTCTTGGCCCCAAAATGAAATTTTGAAAACGTGCAATTTTTCTAATGCAAAAAATTGCAATAAAACCCAAATAAAACATTTATTTGATTTTAATATTTTTTTCCTCTAATATTTCATCTATCTTAGAGAAGTCATTTTATCTCCTCTCATATATTTTTACTTTAGAAATATTAGGAAGGAAAAAATAATCAAAACCAAATGATCCTCTTTTCAAAATTTGAGAAAACTCAAATATGAAATTAATGAAATCCCCAACTCTCTCCGTGGGTCCTTGAGTTGCGTAGAATTTCTAGGATCAAGCCAAAATGCAATAAAATATGATATGCAATAATGACCTAATGTATAACATTCCAAATTGAAAATTTGGGATGTTACAAACCTACCCCCTTAAGATGAATCTCGCCCTCGAGATTCGGGTTGGCTTGAAAATAGGTGTGGGTTGTCTTTGCGAAGATCATCCTCTCATTCCCAGGTGGCTTCGTCCTTGGTATGGTGGTTCCACTGAACCTTGCAAAACTTGATGACTTCGCTGCGAGTAACCCGGCTGGCAAACTCGAGAATCTTGACTGGTTTCTCCTCATAAGTCAAATCATTATTCAACTGTATCGCTTCCAGCGGTACTGTATCTCTCAGAGGAATGTCAGCCATCTCTGCGTGGCACTTCTTCAACTGAGAAACGTGGAACACATCGTGAACTCCTGACAATCCTTCGGGTAATTCCAACTTGTAAGCAACTTCTCCCATACTTTCCAAAACTTTGTATGGTCCCACAAAACGTGGCACTAAGTTTCCCTTAACTCCAAAGCGCTTTACTCCTCGAAGTGGTGATACTCGAAGATACAGTCTGTCTCTGATTTCATAGACTACCTCCTTGTGTTTTGAATCTGCATAACTCTTCTGTCGGGATTGAGCTACCTTCAGTCTATCTCGAATCAGTTTAACCTTCTCTTCTGAGTCCTTAATCAAATCTGGTCCAAACAACTGACGGTCTCCAACTTCATCCCACAACAACGGTGTCCTGCACCTCCTTCCGTACAAGGCTTCAAACAGTGCCATCTTCAAACTGTCTTGGTAACTATTGTTATATGAGAACTCCGCGTAGGGCAGGTTGTCATCCCAACTAGATCCATAATCTAGTGCACAAGCTCTCAATATATCCTCCAGAATCTGGTTGACTCTCTCGGTCTGTCCATCTGTTTGCATGTGAAAAGCTGTACTGAACTCCAGTCTGGTTCCCAAAGTTTCATGCAACTGATTCCAAAACCTTGAGGTAAACTGGGTTCCTCTATCTGATACAATGGTCCTCGGAACTCCATGCAAACATACGATCCTGGTCATGTATATCTTGGCCAACTTCGCACTTGTATAGGTGGTTTTTATTGGGATAAAGTGAGCCACTTTGGTCAAGCGATCAACTACTACCCATATAGAATCATACCCTGATTTGGTCCTGGGCAATCCGGTGATGAAATCCATGCCAAGCTTATCCCACTTCCATTCGGGTATCGACATAGGCTGTAACAATCCTGCTGGCTTTTGATGTTCTGCCTTCACTCTCTGACATACATCACATACGGCTACATACTCGGCAGTATCCTTCTTCATACCAGTCCACCAGAAATGCTCCTTTAAATCCAAATACATCTTGGTGTTTCCGGGGTGTATCGAGTATGGTGAGTCATGAGCCTCCTGAAGTATTAACTTCCTGATCTCTGTGTTATTGGGCACATAAACACGGTCCTCAAACCACAAGGTGTCGTGTTCATCCTCACTAAAACCTTTGGCCTTTCCTTTGCTCATTCCCTCTGTTATCTCCGCAATCTCTTTGTCATCCTTCTGAGCTTCTCGAATGTTTCCTAACAATGTAGACTGAACTCCATTGTTTCAACAAAACCTCTAGGGACAATCTCCAATCGAAGTTCCCTGAGATCCTCTGCTAACTCGTTTGGCAATCCTGTGCTTACGAGGGTGTTGGCATAACTCTTCCAGCTCAAAGCGTCTGCTACGACATTGGCCTTGCCTGGATGATAGTGAAGCTTCATGTCATAATCCTTTATAAGCTCCAACCATCTCCGCTGCCTAAGGTTCAGATCCTTCTGTGTGAAAATGTACTTCAAACTCTTATGATCAGTGTACACATCACAACGGTTTCCAATAAGGTAATGTCTCCAAGTCTTCAACGCATGCACTACGACAGCCAACTCCAAATCATGCGTGGCATAATTTAACTCATGCGGTTTCAGTTGTCGTGAGGCATATGAAACAACTCTTCCGTCCTGCATCAGTACTCCTCCAAGTCCTAAGCGAGACGCATCGCAATACACTTGGAAATCCTTGCGTATATCCGGCAGAATCAACACTGGGGCCGTAGTCAGACGTTTCTTTAACTCATGAAAACTCGCCTCACACTCTTCCGTCCATTTAAATTTGGTATCCTTCTTCAGTAACTCCGTCATTGGCTTCACAATCTTGGAAAAATTCTCAATGAATCTCCGATAGTATCCTGCGAGTCCAAGAAAACTGTGGATCTTGCTAACTGAAGTGGGTGCCAACCATTTAGTGACTGACTGAACCTTGGTGGGGTCTACTGCTATACCTTCTCCTGATATAACATGTCCAAGGAATCCAACTTCCTTCAACCAAAACTCACATTTGCTGAACTTGGCATACAACTGATGTTCCCTGAGTTTCTTGAGAACTAAACTCAAATGCTCCTTGTGATCCTCTTCATTCTTCGAGTATACCATTATATCATCAATGAACACCACAACAAACTTATCCAAATATTCCATGAACACCTTGTTCATCATGCTCATGAAATAGGCAAGGGCGTTAGTCAGTCTAAATGACATGACCGTATACTCATATAACCTGTACCTTGTGGTAAATGTGGTTTTAGGTATATCCTTCTCCCGGATCTTCAGCTTGTGATATCCTGATCGCAGATAAATCTTCGAAAACACCTTAGCTCCTTGCAACTGGTCAAACAAATCATTGATCATCGGCAGTGGGTATTTGTTCTTGATCGTCACTTCATTCAACGCACGATAATCAACAACAATCCTTAGAGACATATCCTTCTTCTCAACCAAAAGCACTGGGCTCCCCATGGTGATGAGCTCCGTCGGATGTAACCTTTCTCCAATAACTCATTGATCTTCTTCTTAATCTCCTCCAGATCATTTGCGGGCATCCGGTAGGGTCTCTTTGATATTGGCCCTGTACCTGGCAATAGCTCTATCAAAAACTCGATGTCTCGATCCGGTGGCATGCCTGGTAGCTCCTTTGGAAAAACATCTGGGTAATCCCTCACTACAGGCACTTCCTCCTGAACAAATCCCGTGAGGGTATTTACTTGGCTCCTCCTAGGTGCATGGCTAGATACATACTTGATCCTTTTTTTCCCTCTGGGTGGTGAGATAAATCAACTTACTAGCACAGTCAATGCTTCCTCCATACTTTGACATCCACTCCATGCCTAATATCACATCCAACCCTTGTGACTCCAAAATTATCAGGTCTGACGGGAAAACATGGCTACCAATGGTTAAGGGTATCCGGTCGCACCATCGGCTAGCCATATACTCTGCTCCAGGTGAACTTACTAACAGAGGGGTCCTAAGGGCTTGGGTTGGTAGTTTAAACTTATCCATGAATCCCTGATAACTGCGTCTGGTTGCCCTTCAACCTCCTCCATGTTAACGTGGTTCACTTGTCCTTTATTGAATGGATTGGGCTTCTTCCCAGCACTCCCATTACCGTTTCCATTCTTCGCTTCAGGGCACTCCGTGGCATAGTGTCCAGTCTTCCCGCACTTGAAGCAAGTAATGTGACTTAGGTCTCTCTTGGCGGGTGTGGCTGGATTGGAGCAGTTCTGATTGTTGCTTGTTCCGTTCCTAGTCCCATTCTTGGAACCATTGTGGTTATGCGAACTTCCTCCATTGTGGTTATGACCTCCATGGTTATGAACAAGTCCTCCCGAGTTTGGGGTTAGATGAGGCTTCTGCTAAGCTCCTGAGTTGTACCTTCCTTGTCCACACTTCCTTCTCCGGCTCTCAATTTGCTGTTGCTTCCCTTCAATCATAAGAGCCTTGTCTACCAACTCCTGGTAGTTGTTAAATGTTGCCACCATCAATTTCATGCCCATCTCATCATTCAGCCCTTCCATAAACTTCTCCTTCTTCGTGTCATCTGTGGCCACATTGTCAGGGGCATAACGAGACAGCTTACTAAATTCATCCACGTACTGCCCCACAGTACGGTTCCCTTGGCGCAAGTTGCAAAACTCATGCTTCTTCGTGCTCATAGCTCCCGTTGAGACATGGGCGGTGCGGAATGCTTGCTGAAACTGATCTCATGTAACATTAGCTATAGGGTAGGTGATAGTGTAATTCTCCCACCATGAGGCTGCTGGTCCATCCAACTGATCTGCGGCAAAACGCACCTTCTCAGCATCTGTACATCCTACAGAGGTTAACTCCCTTCCAATCTTGTGGAGCCAATCATCTGCCACTATCGGCTCGGTGCTACTGGAAAACACCGGCGGCTACAACCTCAGAAAGCGGGCTAAGTTGTCAACTGGTGGTGGTGGCGGTGGGTTGTTGTTGTTGTTGCCTTGGTTCTGAACTAACAACTACATCAGTGTATTCTGCTGCTGCATTAACTGAGTGAGCTCCGGTGGGAAGGTAAATTCGGGGTCACGTCTCGGAGGCATCTGAGGGTTTAGAGGGAAGAGAATAGAATAGAATGAGGTCTAGTGAGAGAAACACTACCCATGTGCACATGAGACAAACACAATCATATCACTCAATCAATCAAGCAAGGGCATACAATCGATCTAACTTTCGTTACAAAAGTGCTCGGACTATACTATATACATGGTGGAATACTACTCCTGATGTGGTGGTCTACTAGAAATATTGATCGGTCGAAGACTCCATGATGTCTGCTCCAGCTTCGTCTTCATAGTCATCATCGCTATCATCGGGGCCCGAGTCGGTGTCATCGATGATGATGTAGTCCTCAAAACGAATCTACTTGGGTTCGTCATCTTCTCCTCCTGGCACGGGGTCTCCCATGAAGACTCCTAGCTTCCTTTCCAGATCATCATTCTTCTCCACTAGTACGATGATTTCCTCCTCATAATTTTCGCGAGTAGCTTTGAGTTCTTCCTCCAGTTCTGTGATCCTTGTCATCGCCTTCTTCGTATCTATCATGCCTGCGCACATCTGGTTCTCCTGGCGACGAATGTGCTGGTTTAACTCCTGGATGAAAGCTGCGATTGATTTATCCTTCCTGGTGCTGATCATCTCCCATTGCTCATCTCGGCGCCCACAAATCTGATATATAGTATCCTTAAGCTCCTGATGGTAAACTTCTCCAATGCATCCCATGGTGATGTGAGGCGCCATACTCTTTCCTAGACTCCAGGTTGGTGCATCAAAGGAAAACTATATGGGCTTAGTGACTGGCGCGAATGTCCTTCCTGAAACTTGAACTTGAATCATCCATCACTCCTCTTATGGTAAAGCGGTGTTGTAAGTCCTAGTGAAGCTTGGTATTCCAATGTTCAGGTACTTAGTGACTTCCTTCAAGTGTCGTCCAAAAGGTGCTTCTTCATCCGGTTGTGCAAACTTGTTCCTTGTGTCCACCATTCTAAAGAGTAGAAAATGGAGAGGAGTCAGAAATGAGAAGAGAGTAGTGATCTAGGGCTTGAGCGTAGTGGTCGTGTCCTACACTCAGCGTGTGCTCTGATACCATCTTGTACCGACCCGACCTCAAACGGTCAAGTCTCTGTGCTTCAGTGTCATCCCTGGATCGGTAATGCTGACACACACAGTACTCGAAGGATATATAATAGAGTAGCAATCACACACTTATTACATCGAATGTCTCAAAAGAGAACTTATTACAATAAATATGGCATAAGGCCATCTAATACGATAACAGCGGAAGGCTTGGAAGATAAAGTGAGTCCATCAACTCCAACGGCATAGCTGAGCTGCATGGCAACGACCTAACGAACCTTACTCCTCGTTTGAAAAGTCTACAACGTAATACGTTGCAGCCCGAAAATGGGTCAACACATGGAATATGCTGGCAATATAACACAGTAGAGCAAGAACTGAATAACGCTATCACTACATGCATATTTGGCTGGTGGAAAAGCTGTATGGTTAAAGTTTTGCGAAAAGCCAATTTTTCCCTACAACAAAGAACATATTTTATTTAACTATAATGGTAGTTGAAACATCATTGAGAAGGTTCCTCCAACTCAATCCCAAGTAATTATCAACCCAACAATATTAAATTTGAGTGATGAGATACATATGATAATCCAAGTACTAGATACTCAAGATGTCCATAACCGGGGACACGGCTAACCATGATTAGATTGTACACTCTGTAGAGGTTTGCACACTTTTCCCCACAAGACTCGATCTCCTCCGTTGGATTTCTTGCACTACATAGTGTTTGAGAAACGGATGACCAAGACACAGTCTTTCAGAAGCATTAGCTCTAACCCCAGGTAGACAGTACCAACCTACATCCCTCTACATCTGCTAGCCTACCACTAGAAGAGGTCATCCAACTTACTCAACTATGCTAGAGCCCATAATAGCTTGTGGCTGCACAAGGAAATTTCTAGCATGAAATATCTCAGTTCCCTTTAAGCCTGGGTGGCGGACCTTAGGATTATCACACGGGTACTCCGGGATATCCTAGGACAACACTGGATTCTCCAGGTGCCCGACAAGCAATCCACCCAGATGTGTATTAAAGTTGCCACCTTATGTTGAACCATTAATTAACAATCTCACATCTGTCATGGATTCACTCACCCAAACCATGTCTACGAGCATAGCATAGCAATATAAGCAATACGTAGAAGTAACTCCCAAGGGTTTGATAATAACAGGGTGATAGGTTCTACCTCATCAACTACTTCCCAAACCCACATGTTATATCACAACCTAATCATGCAATGTTTGAGGATTGGAACTAATGCATAAAAACTGGGTGATAAAAGGGTATGATCAAAGTGTTACTTGCCTTGCTGATGATCCACAAAACCTAGAGACTCGTAGTAGCACGCTTCGCACACCGGGTGTTATATCGCAAACAAACAATAGCGTACATAAGCAAACGAGCAAAGAAGCACGGGTAAAACACGAATAAGAAGATATAACCAGAAAGTTCAACTTAAGAACTCCGGTTTGCAAAAAGAGTCAAATCAAACGGACCAACGAAAATCAAGTTGTGACAGAAACAAGATCTAATTACTAAACTGGACTAAAGTCAAATTTTACAGTACCAAAATCTTGTTCAAGTTGGTTAAACGGAAAGAGGACTCCGAGACGAAGATCTAGTTGCTTGAATCACCTGATTCTGATAAACGAGCGAAAAGATAAACTAAAACGAAAATCGGATCAGAAATCGCAATCGAAAATAATCGCGGAAAAACCCTGGAAAAAGAAAAACTGACGAACAGGCTAACGAATGAACGTTCGCTATCTGCGGCTAAGGATTGAACACCGTTCGTTAAAACAAACATACAGACGAACGTCCACTAAGTAACTAAACCGAGAAAACCGGCGAACCGATCTAATAAAAAACCGAAACTAGGGTTTTAAAAAAACCGACGGTTTTTACCTAAACCGAAAAAATACCGGACGACGAGATTTGCGAACTCCGGTGCGGCTCCGGCGGCTTCCGGCGAGCGGGGCAGCGGCGCGGGCGACGGCGGGATGCGGCGCGGGGCGGCGGAGGGCGGCGAGCGGCGGCGTGCGGCGGCGGCGGCAGCAGCAGCGCAGGGCGGCGGGGAGGCTTGCGGGCAACGACTTTTAAAGGGGGGGAGAGGTGGCTTGCAGGAGGGGGCGGGAAGGCGTGGCCGAATGGGCCACGGCGAGCGGCGGCGCGGGGAGGCTAGGCCAACTGGGCCTCGGCCGAGTTCGGTCCGGTGGGCTCCTCTTTTTTTTAAATAACGTTCCCACGAAAATAAATCCTAGAAAATAAATGGAAATCTAAAAAATTCCAAAACAAATTTTCGCCGTCTAAATAAAATATTTAGAACAAGATGAACATTTTCTTGTCCCTCAAATGCAATTTTGAAAACGTGAAATTTTTCTAATGCAAAAAATGCAATAAAACCCAAATAAAACATTTATTTGATTTTAATATATTTTCCTCTAATATTTCATCTATCTTGGATAAGTCATTTTATCTCCTCTCATATATTTTTATTTTAAAAATATTAGGACGGAAAAAAATCAAAACCAAATGATCCTCTTCTCAAAATTTGAGAAAACTCAAATATGAAATTAACGAAATCCTCAACTCTCTCCGTGGGTCCTTGAGTTGCGTAGAATTTCTAGGATCAAGCCAAAATGCAATAATATATGATATGCAATGATGACCTAATGTATAACATTCCAAATTGAAAATTTGTGATGTTACACTAATGATGATGATCATGAAACATCTGATCAAGTTACTACCGAACCTCGTAGGTCAACCCGAGTAAGATCCACACCAGAGTGGTATGGTAATCCTGTTCTGGAGCTCATGTTACTTGACCAGGACGAACCTACAAACTACGAGGAAGCGATGATGAGCCTAGACTCCGCAAAATGCCTTGAGGCCATGAAATCTGAGATGGGATCCATGTATGAGAACAAAGTGTGGACTTTGGTTGACTTGCCCGATGATCGGCAGGCCATAGAGAATAAATGGATCTTCAAGAAGAAGACTGACATTGACAGTAATGTTACTGTCTTCAAAGCTCGACTTGTTGCAAAAGGTTTTTGACAAGTTCAAGGAGTTGACTACGATGAGACTTTCTCACCCGTAGCGATGCTTAAGTCCGTCTGAATCATGTTAGCAATTGCCGCATTTTATGATTCTGAAATTTGGCAAATGGATGTCAAGACTGCATTCCTTAATGGATATATTAAAGAAGAGTTGTATATGATACAACCAGAAGTTTTTGTCGATCCAAAAGGTGCTAACAAAGTGTGCAAGCTCCAGCGATCCATTTATGGACTGGTGCAAGCCTCTCGGAGTTGGAATATATGCCTTGATAGTGTAATCAAAGCATATGGTTTTATACAGACTTTTGGAGAAGCCTGTATTTACTAGAAAGTGGGTGGGAGCTCTGTAGCATTTCGGATATTATATGTGGATGACATATTGCTGATCGGAAATGATACTGAATTTCTGAATAGCATAAAAGGATACTTGAATAAGAATTTTTCAATGAAAGACCTCGGTGAAGCTGCTTATATATTGGGCACCAAGATTTGTAGAGATAGATCAAGACGCTTAATTGGACTTTCACAAAGCACATACCTTGATAAAGTTTTGAAGAAGTTCAAAATGGATCAAGCAAAGAAAGGGTTCTTGCCTATGTTACAAGGTGTGAAGTTGAGTCAGACTCAATGCCCGACCACTGCAGAAGATAGAGAAAAAAATGAAAGTCATTCCCTATGCTTCAACCATAGGTTCTATCATGTATGCAATGCTGTGTACCAAACCTGATGTGTGCCTTGCTATTAGTTTAGTAGGGAGGTACCAAAGTAATCCAGGAGTGGATCACTGGAAAGCGGTCAGGAACATCTTGAAATACCTGAAAAGGACTAAGGATATGTTTCTCGTTTATGGAGGTGACAAAGAGCTCGTCATAAACGGTTACGTCAATGAAAGCTTTGACACTGATGCGGATGACTCTAAGTCACAAACCAGATACGTATTTTTATTAAATGGTGGAGCTGTCAGTTGGTGCATTTCCAAGCAGAGTGTAGTGGCGGGATCTACATGTGAAGCGGGGTACATAGCTGCTTCGGAAGCAGCAAATGAAGGAGTCTGGATGAAGGAGTTCATATCCGATCTAGGTGTCATACCTAGTGCATCGGGTCTAATGAAAATCTTTTAAGGCAATACTGGTGCAATTGCCTTGGGCAAAGGAATCTATGTTTCACAAGAGAACCAAGCACATCAAGAGACGCTTCAATTCCATCCGCGATCAAGTCAAGGAGGGAGACATAGAGAATTGCAAGATACATACGGATCTGAATGTTGCAGATCTGTTAACTAAGCCTCTCTCACGAGCAAAACATGATCGACACCAAGACTCCATGGGTGTTAGAATCATTACAATGTAATCTAGATTATTGGCTCTAGTGCAAGTGGGAGACTGAAGGAAATATGCCCTAGAGGCAATAATAAAGTTGTTATTTATATTTCCTTATATCATGATAAATGTTTATTATTCATGCTATAATTGTATTAACTGGAAACTTAGTACATGTGTGAATACATAGACAACCAGAGTGTCACTAGTATGCCTCTACTTGACTAGCTCATTGATCAAAGATGGTTAAGTTTCCTAGCCATGGACAAAGAGTTGTCATTTGATGAACGGGATCACATCATTAGAGAATGATGTGATTGACTTGACCCATCTGTTAGCTTAGCACGATGATCATTTAGTTTACTGCTATTGCTTTCTCCATAACTTATACATGTTCCTATGACTATGAGATTATGCAACTCGCGAATACCGGAGGAACACTTAGTGTGCTATCAAACGTCACAACGTAACTGGGTGACTATAAAGATGCTCTACAGGTGTCTCTGATGGTGTTTGTTGAGTTGGCATAGATCGAGATTAGGATTTATCACTTCATGTATCAGAGAGGTATCTTTGGGCCCACTCGGTAATGCACATCACTATAAGCCTTACAAGCAATGTGATTAATGAGTTAGTTACGGGATGTAGCATTACGGAACGAGTAAAGAGACTTGCCGGTAATGAGATTGAAATAGGTATGATGATACTGATGATCGAATCTCACGCAAGTAACATATCGATGACTAAGGTAACAACGTATGTTGTTATGCAGTTTGACCGATAAAGATCTTCGTAGAATATGTAGGAACCAATATGAGCATCCAGGTTCCACTATTGGTTATTGACCGGAGATGAGTCTTGGTCATGTCTACATAGTTCTCAAACCCGTAGGGTCCGCACGCTTAACGTTAGGTGACGATCGACATTATGAGTTTATGTGTTTTGATGTACCCAAGGTTGTTTGGAGTCCCGGATGTGATCACGGGCATGACGAGGAGTCTCGAAATGGTCGAGACGTAAAGATCGATATATTGGAAGCCTGTGTTTGGACTTCGGAATGGTTCCTGGTGAGTTCTGGAATATACTGGAGTACCGGGAGGTTACCGGAACCCCCCGGGAAGTATATGGGCCTTTTTGGGCCATAGTGGGAGAGAGGAGAAGGAAGCCTAGGAGGGGGCGCCCCCAGGCCAATCTGAATTGGGTGGGGGCCGCCCCCTCTCCTTCCTCCCCCTTCCTTCCTCTCCTAGTCCAACTAGGGAAGGGGGGGGGGGAATCCTACTCCCGATGGGAGTAGGACTCCTCCAGGGCGCGCCATAGAGGGCCGGCCCTCCCCCTCCTCCACTCCTTTATATACGGGGGAGGGGGCACCCCATAGACACACAAGTTGACAATTGTCTTAGCCATGTACGGTGCCCCCCTCCACCATAATCCACCTCGGTCATATCGTAGCAGTGCTTAGGCGAAGCCCTGTTCCGTTAGCTTCATCATCACTGTCATCACGCCTTCGTGCTGACGAAACTCTCCCTCGACACTTAGCTGGATCTAGAGTCTGTGGGATGTCACCGAGCTGCACGTGTGCAGATCACGGAGGTGCCGTACCTTCGGTGCTAAGATCGGTCAGATCATGAAGACGTTCAACTACATCAACCGCGTTGTCATAACGCTTCCGCTTACGGTCTACGAGGGTACGTGGACAACACTCTTCCCCTCTCGTTGCTATGCATCACCATGATAGATCTTGTGTGTGCGTAGGATTTTTTTTTGAAATTACCACGTTCCCCAATAAGGAGGGCATATCCCCGATGGTTTTTGGGTCGTGTGGGAAGGACCCCCCTATCGCCCACAGTCACTAGGCGACGGTTCTAAATGATGTCGCGGAAAGGGGTTAAAGACCGATTGTATAGGACCGGCGCGTACCAGTGATAGTTCGGTAGGTTGGGTGTCGTACGTAATGCTTAAGTTAAAAATTTGGGACTAAGACATTCATACTACATATAATTAACGCCAAATAAGAGCAAGAGATCACACATGTCATTTACGACTCGAATCATAATGACATACACTAACATATTAAGGCCACAAGGCGACACTGTGCTGGTTACAGGAGGCAAGAAGAAAGATGCATCCATCGATGACCTCCTCCTCCTCCTCCTCGACTTAGGGTGCCGACCCATCGAACGACGATTGAGGAGCAGTGAATTTTGTGGTGAGGTCAACGTGCTTTTGAAAAATGGCGTCCAAATATTCCAGCCGGTCTAATAAAGCCAACGTATTTGGGTCGTCCCTGCCTCCCTGGCGCTGTAGTGGCCTATGTAGACGATTTCCTCATAGACGTGGATGTGTAGGTTGACGATTTCTTGCATGGCGAGGCGCTGCGTGATGAGCGCAGCCTCGAGGTGGACATTCTTCCTCGCGATGTCTGACAGTTGCAGGGCCACCGATGCTTGAAAGAGGTCATCACCATGGAGGCCGATGAGGGTGGAAAGCAACGAGGATCCTAGGCGCGCAGGCTAGAGGACTACAACAAGGTCGTCCGTGCGCTTCTTGACGACAGTGAAGTTGTGGATGGAGCAGACTATCATCTCGTCAATGCGAGAGGCCAAACCAGCGTCGACGAGGGCTATGATGCCGGCGGTCTCTAGCATCGTCTAGAAATGTTTCCTGGTGCAGGGCTATAGGCCGGCGTCTTGGATGATCTGGCATAGCCGACTGCCACTTGATGTTTGCTTGAACTACGTCGGTATTTCCCCAAAAAGGAAGGGATGATGCAACACAATAATGGTAGGTATTTCCCTTAGTGATGGTACCAAGGTTATCAAACCAGTAGGAGAACCACGCAACACCACATAAACAACTCCTGCACACAAAGAACAAATACTTGCAATCCGATGTAAGAGAGGGGTTGTCAATCCCTCACGGGTAAAAAGATAGGTAAAATTGTAGTAGATTGGATGAATGGATCTCATGGGAACGCGAGATAAAATAAATAAATAAGAATTACAGCAAGGTATTTTGGGGTATTTGGATTAATAGATCGACAAATAAAAACAAAGAAAAATAGACTGCGAAGGCAAATATAATAAAAAAGAGACCCGGGAATCGTAGGTTTCACTAGTGGCTTCTCTCGAGAAAAATAGCAAACAGTGGGTAAACAAATTACTGATGGGCAATTGATAGAACTTCAAACAATCATGACGATATCCAGGGAATGATCATTATATAGGCATCACGTCCAATATTAGTAGACCGACTCCTGCCTGCATCTACTACTATTACTCCACACATCGACCACTATCCAGCATGCATCTAATGTATTAAGTTCATGGAGAAACGGAGTAATTCAATAAGAACGATGACATGATGTGGACAAGATCTATTTATGTAGAAATAGACCCCATCTTGTTATCCTTAATAGCAACGATATATACGTGTCGGTTCCCCTTCTATCACTGGGATCAAGCACCGTAAGATCGAACCCATCACAAAGCACCTCTTCCCATTGCAAGATAAATAGATCAAGTTGACCAAACAAAACCCAAATATCAGAGAAGAAATATGAGGCTATAAGTAATCATGCATATAAGAGATCAAAAGACTCAAATAACTTTCATGGATAAAAAAATAGATCTGATCATAAACTCAAAGTTCATCGGATCCCAACAAACACACCGCAAAAGGAGTTACATCATATGGGTCTCCAAGAGACCATTGTATTGAGAATCAAAAGAGAGAGAGGATTCCCTCTGGCTAGTAACTACGGACCTGAAGGTCTACAAAAGACTACTCACGCATCATTAGAGAGGCACCAATGAGGATGATGAACCCCTCCGTGATGGTGTCTAGATTGGATCTGGTGTTTTTGGAACTTGCGGCGGCTGGAATTGATTTTCGTTGACTCCCCTAGGGTTTCTGGAATATTGGGGTATACATAGAGAAAAGAGGCGGTGCGGGAGGCCTCCGAGGTGGGCACAACCTACCTGGGCGCGCCTCAGGGCACTCCCCAGGTGCTTCTCCAACCCATTGGGTGTCTTCTAGTCCATAAAAATTCCACAAATATTTTTGCTGCGTTTGGACTCCGTTTGGTATTGATTTTTCGTGATGTAAAAAACAAGCAAAAAACAGTAGCTGGCACTTGGCAATATGTCAATAGGTTAGTACCAAAAAATGATAGAAAATGATTGTAGAACATCCAAGAATGATAATATAACAAAATGTAACAATCCAAAATTATAGATATGTTGGAGACATATTAGCATCCCCAAGCTTAATTCCTGCTTGTCCTCGAGTAGGTAAATGATAAAAAAAGAAATTTTGATGTGGAATGCTGCCTAACATGTTCATCACATATTCTTTCTTTTATAGCATGGACAATTGGACTTTTATATGGTTCAAAGCAATACTCTAGTTTTGACATGAGGACCTTAATACTCAAGCATACCAAGAAGCAACCATGTCTTTCAAAATATCAACGCTAAAGGAAGTTATCCCTAGCCCATTATGCTTAATCATTGATCCATTCATGAAACACACTCGCATATTAGCTACATCCAATGCTCAAGTACGATCATAGTGCCCCTTAGTTGGTGCTTTATAAGAGAAGATGGAGACTCAAATAAAAATAAAAATTGCATAAAGTATATAGAAATGCCCTTCGCAGAGGGAAGTAGGGATTTGTAGAGGTGCCAGAGCTCAAAGCGAAAAACATAGAGATAAAACATTTTGGGAGGCATGCTTTTCCTATCAACGGAAATGATCGAGTAGTTCCCAAAACTTTCCATGCTAGATATATCATAGTTGGTTCCCAAACAGAAAATAAAGTTTATTCCTTTTTCCACCATACTTTCACTTTCCATGGCTAACCATATCCACGGGTGCCTTCCATACCAACACTTTGCAAGGAATTTATTATTTGACAACATAAAGTAAATTCATTTTTCATTTCGGGACTGGGCATCCCTAATACCTTTGCCGTACTATCGTACAATGACAAGTGAATAAACACTCATCCTGAGAATAACACATCTAGCATGGAAATATACTAGCCACCCCTACCATTTCATAAGCGGTACGAGCACACAAAAGAGAAATTTATTTTGAAAATTAGAGATGGCACATACAAATTTGCTTAGAACGGCAAAAGAATACCGTATATAGGTAGGTATAGTGGACTCATATGGCAAAACTGGTTTAAAGGATTTTGGATGCACAAGTAGTGATCATACTTAGTGCAAATGAAGGCTAG
Organism: Triticum dicoccoides; assembly: GCF_002162155.2. Lineage (NCBI taxonomy): Eukaryota > Viridiplantae > Streptophyta > Magnoliopsida > Poales > Poaceae > Triticum > Triticum dicoccoides. Next base: position 353,815,531 of record NC_041384.1, on the reverse strand, counting down.
CAAAAGATTGAGAAGTGTCCAACCAAGAAACGAAAAATCACATAAGTGAGCATTAAGCATAACTATTGACTTTCATGCTTGCATAGGGAATCACAAACCTTAACACCAATATTCTAACTAAAACATAATTACTCATCAACATGACTCGCATATTATATCAGCATATCTCAAAACTATTACAAGGAATCAAGTTTATTCTGTCCAGTAATCTTCATGAAAGATTTTATTATATCCTCCTTGGATATCTATCACTTTGGGACTAGTTTCATATGTTGCTTTTGATAACTCAAACAAATCTAAGTGAAGAACACGAGCATAATTTTTTTCTTCTCTCAAAATAATTTAAGTAAAGCAAGAGAGAATTTCTTAATTTTTTTACTAACTCACAAATAAATGTAAGTGAATCATGAGATCATTTCTTCAAAAATACTAAAGCACACCGTGCTCAAAAAGATATAAGTGAAGCAGTAGAGCAATTCCATAGCTCACAAAGATTTAAGTGAAGCATAGAGAGCTATTATAACAAGTCATCGCATAAATTTGGCTCTCTCAAATAGGTGTGTCCAGCAAGGATTCATGACTAAGCACAAAAAGCAAAAGAAGCAAAGACTGATATCATACAAGATGCTCCAAGCAAAACTCATAATATGTGACGAATAAAAATATAGTTTCAAGTAAAATACAAATGGTTATTAGAAGAAAGAGGGGATGCCACTCGGGGCATCCCAAAGCTTATCCTTGATACTTCTTGAATATTATCTTGGGGTGCCATGGGCATCCCCAAGCTTATCCTTTTGCTAATCCTTATTCCATCATCCATCGTAAAGTCACCCGAAACTTGAAAACTTGAATCATACAAAACTCAACAAAACCTTCGTGAGATCCGTTACTATAAGAAAGCAAATCACTACTATAAGTACTATTGCAAACCCATTCATATTTTATTTTTGCATTATATATACTGTATTCCAACTTTCTATGGCAAAAATTCTTTAAAGAAAACCATAGAATCATCAAAACAAGCACACAATGCAAAGAAAACAGAATCTGTCAAAAACAGAATAGTTTGTAGCAATCTAGAGATTTCAAATACTTCTTTAACTCGAAAAATTCTGAATAATTATGAAAACGTGAGCAATTTGCACATTAATCTTCTGAAAGAACAATCAGTATTTTATCACACTTCTTTTGAAAACGAAAATTATTTTTCCGGGCACAAAAGTTTCTGTTTTTCAGCAAGATCAAATCAACTATCACCCAACAAGATCCTGAAGGCTTTACTTGGCATAAACACTAGTTAAAACACAAAAAAACACAATCATAACAATACCATATTGTGCAAACACTCAAGAACAGAAAGAAAAAGACAAAAATAAATTTTATTCTTTGGGTTACCTCCCAACAAGCGCTATGTTTTATGCCCCTAGCTAGGCATAATGCAAAGGATCAAGTGTTGTCATCTTTGTTTCTAGATCCATATGATGCCCTCATGATTGATTCATATGGCCGCTTAATTCTAGTTCTAGGGAAGTATTCCATACCCTTCCTTAGTGGAAATTGAAATTTAATATTTCCTTCTTTCATATCAGTCATGACACCAATAGTACGTAAAACGGTCTACCAATAATAATTGGACAAGACGGATTGCAATCAATATCAAGAACAATAAAATCTATGGGCACATAATTCCAATTTGCAAGAATAATAACATCATTAATTCTTCCCATAGGCTTTTTAATAGTGGAATCCGTCAAGTGCAAATTTAGAGAACATTCTTCAATATCGGTAAGACCAAGCACATCACAGAAAGATTTTGGAATTGTAGAAACACTAGCACCCAAGTCACATAAAGAAAACACTCACAATTTTTAATCTTGACTTTGATAGTAGGTTCCCATTCATCATGCAATTTTCTAGGAATTGAAATCTCTAATTCCAACTTTTCTTCCAAAGCTTTCATGATAGCATTACCAATATGTTTAGTAAAAGCTTTAATTTGTTCATAAGCATGGGGTGAATTTATCATGGATTGCAACAAAGAAATACGATCAATCAAAGAGTAATTATCATGATTAAAGTCTTTGTAATCCAAAAGAGGGGGCACATTTAAAGTTTTGACCTCTTTAAACCTAGTTTTATCATTTTTCTCAACAAGATTTTCACCCGCCGAATTATTGGGACGCCTTCTAGCTAAAGTTGACTCTTCCTCAGTACCTTTATTATCAATCTTAATTTTGCTAGACAAAGAATCAATAGAGGAAACACCAATCATCTTAATATCTTCATCACTTTAATCCTCTAACGAGATTGGTTTAGCGGCCATTTGATTTACTAGGGTAGCTTGTGAATAAGATATTTTACCTAGCAAAATTTCAGCAAAAACATACTTAGATTGGAGATTGCAAACTTCTCTACTAATATCATAAAGTTGTTTAGAATTATAGCTTCCAGCACAATAGAGTGTTCCTTAAGCTCTTCGGTAAAGTATTTATTATGCTCAAATTGTGTAGTCGTATATTCCTTAGTAATTTTCTCAATTTCAAGCAAAATATTGGGATAATGAACATCATAATATTTTCTTTGAGGCATCATGACAATGCAAACAAGGGTGCACACAAAAACAGATCTGGCGAGAAAAAGGCAGACGAAAAAGAGGGCGAATAAAACGGCAAATTTTTGTGAAGTGGGGGAGAGGAAAACGAGAGGCAAATGGAAAATAATGTAAATTGCAAGGAGATGAGATTTGTGATTAGGATCCTGGTAGATGTTGATGATGTCTCCCCGGCAACGTCGCCATAAATTACTTTTGATGTTTGCTTGAACTACGTTAGTATTTCCCCAAAGAGGAAGGGATGATGCAGCACAACAACGGTAGGTATTTCCCTCATTGATGAGACCAAGGTTATCGAACTAGTAGGAGAACCATGCAACACCACGTAAACATCTCATGCACATAAATAAACAAATACTTGCAACCGGGCGTAAGAGATTGGTTGTCAATTCCTCACGGGTAAAAAGATGGGTAAAATTGTAGTAGATTAGATAACTGGATCTCGCAGGAATGTGAGATAAAATAAATTAATAAAAAGTGCAGCAAGGTATTTTTGGGTTGTTGGATTAATAGATCTGAAAATAGAAGCAAAGAAAAATTGATCGCGAAGGCAAATATAATAAAGAAGAGACCTGGGGCCGTAGGTTTCACTAGTGGCTTCTCTCGAGGAAAATAGCAAACGGTGGGTAAACAAATTACTGTTGGCCAATTGATAGAACTTCAAATAATCCTGACGATATCCGGCAATGATCATTATATAGGCATCATGTCCAAGATTAGTAGACCGACTCCTACCTGCATCTACAGCTATTACTCCACACGTCGACCACTATGCAGCATGCATCTAGTGTATTAAGTTAATGGAGAAATGGAGTAATGCAATAAGAACGATGACATGATGTAGACAAGACCTATTTATGTAGAAATAGACCCCATCATGTTATCCTTAATAGCAATGATACATACGCGTCAGTTCCCCTTCTGTCTTTGGGATCAAGCACCGTAAGATCGAACCCATCACAAAGCACCTATTCCCATTGCAAGATAAATAGATCAAGTTGGCCAAACAAAATCAAAATATCGGAACAGAAATACGAGGCTATAAGTAATCATGCATATAAGAGATCAAAAGACTGAAATAACTTTCACGGATAAAAACATATATTTGATCATAAACTCAAAGTTCATCGGATCCCAACAAACACACCGAAAAAGAGTTACGTCATATCGATCTCCAAGAGACCATTGTATTGAGAATCAAGAGAGAGAGAGAGAGAGAGAGGAAGCCATCTAGCTACTAACTACGGACCTGAAGGTCTACAAAGGCTACTGACGCATCATCGGAGAGGCACCAATGAGGATGATGAACCCCTTTGTGATAGTGTCTAGATTGGATCTGGTGTTTCTAGAACTTGCGGTGGCTGGAATTGTTTTTCGTCGACTCCCCTAGGGTTTCTGGAATATTTGAGTATTTATAGAGCAAAGAGGCGGTGCGGGAGGCCACCGAGGTGGGCACAACCCACCTGGGCACGCCTGGGGCCCAAGCACGCCCTAGCGGGTTGTGCCCCCTAGGGGCACCCCTAGGTGCTTCTCCGGCCCATTGGGTGTCTTCTGGTCCAAAACAATTCCACAAAAAGTTTCGCTGCATTTGGACTCCATTTGGTATTGATTTTCTGTGATGTAAAAGACAAGCAAAAAACATCAACTGGCACTTGGCACTATGTCAATAGGTTAGTACCAAAAAATGATATAAAATGATTGTAAAACACCCAAGAATGATAATATAAGATCATGGAACAATCAAAAATTCTAGATATGTTGGAGACGTATCACCGCTCTCGTTCATTCGCTCCATGGGTGCTTGTGGTTTCTGGTCACTTGGTCTTGGTCTTGGATTGGAGTGAGCAGTGGTGCATACGATTTGGTAGATGGATTGGAGTGGTGGGGCGGATTCATATAATAGTGCAAACTGCGTTGCATTCACATCATGCCGGCTCCATTCTGCTTCTCCAATTAATTCCCTCTGCATGCTAATTGAGGACACATCATTGACCATTCAACGTTTCTGGAAATGCTATCCTCTCCCTCATTGGCATTCAAGCCATATCAATGTAAATGCGTGTCAAAAAGAGGCTAGTCATTACTACATTGTGTATCGCGACCAAGGCGTAGGGGAAAATGAGAGAACTTAATATTTACTAACATTGCATGCAATGAACTAACCGCTGCGTGCCATGCTAGGTAGTCTCAAGGCATTAAAAGAACACATGACCCACGTCTCTTATTGGTTGATTCCTTTATTCATGTCAAGAAACAAGAAACAAGGTCAAGTTAATCCACCGCGCCTAAGTGTTTTGGGATTATTTGGTTTTTGTAAGCGATCACCACAATAATTGTAAGATCTGCATCCAATGGTGGAACCTATTGGACGCAAACAACAATAGAAAAGAAATGACAGAAAACTGCCACACCACACCCCTTCCCTTCACATAAGACTACCATGCGAGCATTCACAACTGCCACGTTCGGGTTGCGCTTGGCTCTTCACCTCTTCAAGAAGTTGAAGAAGGAGAATTCAAACAAGGATGTTACTACTACTACTACTACTACTACTACTACTACTACTACTACTACTACTAAAGTATTGAATCAACTGCTGCATGTCCATCGTGTTGGCGAGGGAGAGCTTGTTGGAAGCAAAAGCTTCCCCTCATCCTGCGAGCCACCGTGCGCATGGACGATGGAGAGGGCGTAGTAGACTGATTCTCCTTGTTGTACGAGTTGATGCGACACATCAAAGTAGTACATTAATTACAATGCATGCATGCATGCTGTGAGTTTCCTGTTGATCCTTGCATGTGTTGATTTAATGCACCTTAAAGTATGAACATGTGATGGTAAACTTGTCACAGTGGAGTGAACCTCTAGTGTTTGGTGGCACCACTACCTCTAACATGGGCCCCACATGCTTGCCTCTAAACACGGCTAAAGACCCACAATGTATAATATTTGATATAGCCTCTAACAATTACCCACCACAAGTTAAAATATATACTCCTCTCTTAACAAGATTAGCGTGCAAACTTCAATCACCAGGATGACAGGTAGGGACAAAAGATTATTTCAATCGAAAAAATGCTTGGAGACAACCTCTTAGCATGGAGGCGACTCCAATGCTTTTAAGCTTAGAGGCATGGTATGCAGTGTATGGCATAGGATTCTAACGGTTTAGAGGCAACATCCCTAACATACACGATACCTAGGCTATGTTACTACTCCTCCATAGAGGGTACTAGTATAACTGTACCTAAAAATGGAGAGTAACTTTACACTAGTAACATAGTACTACACGCTATCATAGACTATGTTACTACCTCCCATACACATGAAATTGCCATGCGAGCATTCGGGTTGCGCTTGGCTCTTTGCCTCTTTGGGAAATCGTACAATGATGGTACTACTAAAGTATGCTTCTAGCCATCTAACACCGACTGATCTGTTGCATGTCCACCGCTTGCAGGAGGGAGAGTGTGTAGCAAAAGCTTATCCTCGTCCAGCGAGCGAACATGCTCATGGGCGAGGGAGATGGTAATCAAGCTTCTCCTTGTTGTACGAGTTGATGCGACACATCAAAGCAGTGCACTCGAGTATTTAAAAAATTTGTGTTTATCGATGCATTAATTACATGTGTTGATTTAATGCACCTTGAAGTATGAATATGTGATGGTAAGACTACTCACAGTGAGAATAAAAATAGATAGTAACATCACATATATCTAGGCAAAATAGATGATGTGGCAAGTAATTAATGAAGAAAAAGAGGCATATGGTAGTAGTGAGGCTAGTCGTAGTGGGGAGTGTCATATAGTAGTATCATCTGGTAGTACTTCAGCAATGCATAGTATCATAGGTTAGTATTCCCTCCGTAAACTAATATAAGAGCGTTTAGATCACTACTTTAGTAATTCTAAACACTCTTTTATTAGTTTATAGAGGGAGTATATCTTATGTTGCCTTATTAATTGTTATGTATGACACAAAGTAGTACTACAACATTTAATGTGAAACGGTATCATGATATGATACCACACCCTCCCTTTTCTCATTTAATTGTGTGACACATCATAAAAAAGTCTAGTCGACATGCATGATACTTCCATTACGACCAGCCTGAGTAACATCACACATGGCAAGAAAAGATGAGTCTACAACCTAATAAATGAATTGTTGCATGGCACCACACATATGTTACCCCCAACTATGTGCATGTTACTAGTCTAAGTTACTCCCCATTGTGGCTAGTCTAATGCCACGTCCCTAAAGCGAGAGATGGTGGTGAACGAGGAGGGCAAGATCATGTCGATGAAACAGGACTGACATTGGAGGTCTTTATGGACATCACCTTTCTCCACTGCCCCTTGTGCCCCTAGAAGCCTCCAGTGTACGAGGTTCAAATACATCTTGTCCGTTTGACTGATCGAGCAAGGTGCAGGTTTCTTGATTGATGTCATGTTAGATTGATTTGTGTAGTGCAAGGGAGGACACCCTGGCTGTGTGGGTTGCCACAGCGAGCACCCCGGGAACTAGCGGTAGTGCTAGAAGTGCGAGCATGATGGAGGCTTCGACGTGCGCAACACGGCGATGGACGCTGTCCTCTCCTCGGCGAGGGTCAAGTGCCCTCACGAAGGCTGTGGGCTCTATGTCACTTACCACAAGCTTGCCGATCACGAGAGCGTTTGTCTGCTCGCGCCCTGCAAATGCCCCGTGCCTGAAGGAAATATGCCCTAGAGGCAATACTAAAGTTGTTTTTTATATTTCCTTACATCATCATAAATGTTTATTATTCATGCTAGAATTGTATTAACCGGAAACTTAGTACATGTGTGAATACATAGACAAATAGAGTGTCCCTAGTATGCCTCTACTTGACTAGCTCGTTAACCAAAGATGGTTAAGTTTCCTAGCCATGGACATGTGTTATCATTTGATGAACGGGATCACATCATTAGAGAATGATGTGATGGACAAGACCCATCCGTTAGCTTAGCACTTTGATCGTTTAGTTTATTGCTATTGCTTTCTTCATGACTTATACATGTACCTATGACTACGGGATTATGCAACTCCCAAATACTGGAGGAACACTTAGTGTGCTATCAAATGTCACAATGTAACTGGGTGATTATAAATATGCTCTACAGGTGTCTCCAATGGTGTTTGTTGAGTTGCATAAATCAAGATTAGGATTTGTCACTCCGTGTTTCAGAGAGGTATCTCTGGGCCCTCACGGTAATGCTCATCAATATAAGCCTTGCAAGCAAAGTGATTAATGAGTTAGTTGTGGGATGACGCATTATGGAACGAGTAAAGAGACTTGCCGATAACGAGATTGAACTAGGTATGATGATACCGACGATCGAATCTCGGGCAAGTAACATACCGATGACAAAGGGAACAACGTATGTTGTTATGCGGGTTGACCGATAAACATCTTCGTAGAACATGTAGGAGCCAATATGAGCATCCAGGTTCCGCTATTGGTTATTGACCAGAGATGTGTCTCGGTCATGTCTACATAGTTCTCGAACCCGTAGGGTCCGCACGCTTAATGTTCGATGACGATTTGTATTATGAGTTATCTGATTTGATGTACCGAAGGTTGTTCGGAGTCCCAGATGAGAACTCAGACATGACGAGGAGTCTAGAAATGGTTGAGACATAAATATTGATATATTGGACCATGTTATTCGGACACCGGAAGTGTTCCAGATTGTTTCCGATAAACCAG
>NC_041384.1:353805824-353806856 GCF_002162155.2 Triticum dicoccoides | reverse complement strand
ATTTAGTAGAGACAGAGGGTAGCAGCCAGGAGGTGGCGCCCCCTAGGGGAGTCCGAATAGTACTAGGGGAGGGGGCGTGTCCCCTCTTTCTCGCTCCCTCTCCCTCTCCTTCCTTCTTCTCCTACATGGACTAGGAAAGGGGGGAGCCGATTCCTACTTGGAGTAGGACTCCCCCCCTTGGGCGTGCCCCTATGGCCGGACGGCCTCCTCCACCCCTCCTTTATATACGGGGGAGGGGGCACCCCATAGACACACAAGTTGATCTTTTGTAACACCCCGTATGTAACTTGCCATATTTGTATTCCAAGTCTTGCCATTTAGGCTCTAAGTTATGATATTCCCTCGTGGTTGGTTTTGTCTTCGTTTTGCATTTTGTCCATGTCATGCATCTCATATCATGTCATCATGTGCATCGCATTTGCATAAGTGTTCGTCTCATGCATCCGAGCATTTTCCCCGTTGTCCGTTTTGCGATACGGCACTCCTATGTCCTCCGGAGCCCCCTTTTGCATCTTTTCGTGTGCGGGTGTTAAACATTCTCGGATTGGGCTAAGATTTGCCAAGCAGCCTTGGTACACTACCGATAGACCGCCTGTCAAGTTTCGTGCCATTTGGAGTCCGTTTGATACTCCAACGGTTTACCGAGGAACCATAAAGGCATCGTGTGTGTTGCAGCCCAACACCCCTTCAAAGTGGCCCAAAACACATCCAGACCCCCTCCATCCACTCGGCCGTTCGATCACAATCGCGTGGCCGAAAACCACACCTCATTTGGACTCTCCTAGCTCCCTCTACCTATAAATATGTGCACTCCTCCGAATTTTCGGGTCCAAACCCTAGCCTCTTCTTCCCCGCGCCGCTGGACACGTCCGGATCGGACCGGATGCATCCGCCCTGCCGCCTCAGCCACTCCCATGCCGCCACGTCACCGTCGCCAACCCGTGCACCGCCGAGGCCCGCTGGGCCCAGATCCAGCCCACGCGGGCCCGTACCCCGTCACCGCCGCCCGCGGGCGACCCCGCCCGAGGCCGC
>NC_041384.1:353770051-353805499 GCF_002162155.2 Triticum dicoccoides | reverse complement strand
CTCCGCCGCCTCGCCTCGCCCGACGCCGCTCCCGTCGCCGCACCGCACTCCGCGCCCACGAGCTCCGGTGCCGGCAAGTCCCTCTCCGGCGAGCATACCCCTCTCCAACTCCGGCCGCTGCGTTGTCTCCTCCGGCGAGATCCGGCGATCCTTGATCTATTGCTACAGTGAAACCCTAGATCCCAAGGTCCATTTTCCCACCAAGTCCCCTTTTCTACAATTATTTTTAGCCCTGTTCATCGCATCATCACTCCGCTTCCGTTGCTCCGTTTTGGGTGTGCCATATATCAAAATGTTCATTAGGATGTACTCTTCATTTTGTTCCATTGCACCATGCTTGTTTGAGTCCATCTTGATGCCCAAATGACTGTTGCAAGAGTGCTATAAAATGTTAGTTCCTGATTCTTATCAGTTTATGAACATTTGTCATTTTTGCCATGATTATTGTGTGCCTCCTATGAGCATGAGCTCTACATGTGTTTTGTGATATTCCATGCCATCTTTCCAGGGTTGTATGCCATGTACTTTTTTTGATCAATGTGGTGACTAGCACATGCATGCAAAGTAGCTCTCGTAATATTGCTGATTTCAGGGACTTAGAATTTCACTAAGTGATTTCCCTGCTGTTATTTTTATGCCATGTGTTCATGTTGGTACAGAGTGATCCATGCCTCTTTTGAGCATGTTCATTAAGGATGATTTGGATATATGGTTATGCTCTATCCATCCATGTCCTTGTTTGCATTTATGGAGTACCCTAGCATGACTCAATCTTGCTCTACTTTTACTATAAAATGTTCCTGGCAGATTGTTTACGTATTAATCAATTTTGCCAAGGTTGTTGTAGTTGATCCATGCATGCTATGAGATTGTTCTTGCCATGTTTAGCTTCTTTATCATGTCTTCTTGCTGGGTGTAGGCTTAGTTTGTCATGCAATGCCTTGTGTTGAGTGCATCGAGCTCGCAAACATGCCTTCATAATATTGTTTTTGCCATGTCAGTAAGGGACTTTTGTTAAATGTTTTGAGTAGATTCATGCCATGCCTTGTATTGCTATGATCTGATCCTATAGCATGTTGATATCTTGCTCTAAACATTGCTTCCTGATGTTAATTCCTGGCATGTTGTTATTTTCACTAAGTCTGTGAAGCTGATATCTTTTGCACTTTTGCCATGCTTGTTTGAACCTGCTCTTATGTGATTTAGCCGTAGCTCAGTGTTCATCTTTTGTCAAGCATCTTGAGTAGATCACTGCCATGTGCTTGGTTGCTATGTTAGATTGCAATAGCTTATTTTCTTGTTGCATTTTAGATGGCATCGTGCTGTTAATCGCAGGATTGTGCCATTATTGTTTTGCTTGCCATTTGTAAACCGTGCATCCGATTCCGATGATCTTTATACCGATATCGACTGAAATCAACCCATATTTCCAGCAGAGCACTTGGTTTGCCAAGTTGAGGCCTGGTTCAATCTTTTCCTTCCAGAGCTCGCATATGCATTGCATATAACATCCCGCATATCATGCCATGTTTTGCATCATGTTGATTGCGCATTGCACCATGGTTGATTGTGGTTTCTTTTGCTTGTGTTCTTGCCTTGGGTAGATCCGGGAGACGAGTTCGTGATTGAGGAACCCGTTGAGTACGCTTACGAGGATCAAGCTTACGTCAACTCAGAGAACTTTGCAGGCAAGATGACCATACCCTCGAAATCACTTCTATCTTTGCTTGCTAGTTGCTCACTCTTTTGCTATGCCGAGATACCTACCACTTACTATATCATTCCTCCCAAATTGCCATGTCAAACCTCTAACCCACCTTGTCCTAGCAAACCGTTGTTTGGCTATGTTACCGCTTTGCTCAGCCCCTCTTATAGCGTTGCTAGTTGCAGGGGATGATGGAGTTTGTTCCTTGTTTGGAACATGATTATTGTTGGGATATCATTATTATATCTTGTTTACTTTAATGCACATATATACTTGGTAAAGGGTGGAAGGCTCCGCCTTATGCCTGGTGTTTTGTTCCACTCTTGTCGCCCTAGTTTCCGTCATACCGGTGTTATGTTCCTTGATTTTGCGTTTCCTACGCGGTTGGGTTATAATGGGAACCCCTTGATAGTTCGCCTTGAATAAAACTCCTCCAGCAAGGCCCAACCTTGGTTTTACCATTTGCCACCTAGCCTTTTTTCCCTTGGGTTTCGCAGACTCAAGGATCATCTTTATTTTAACCCCCCCGGGCCAGTGCTTCTCTAAGTGTTGGTCCAAAATGGGCGATGTCCGGCACACCCTGAGCAACCAGGGTCTATGCCAACCCGACGTCTTTCCCATCCAGTGTGCCTCGAGAACGAGATATGTGCAGCTCCTATCGGGATTTGTCGGCACATTCGAGTGGCTTTGCTGGTCTTGTTTTACCATTGTCGAAATGTCTTGTAACCGGGATTCCGAGTTTGATCGGGTCGTCCTGGGAGAAGGAATATCCTTCGTTGACCGTGAGAGCTTGTGATGGGCTAAGTTGGGACACCCTTGCAGGGTTTTGAACTTTCGAAAGCCGTGCCCGTGGTTATGGGCAGATGGGAATTTGTTAACGTCCGGTTGTAGAAAACCTGAAACTTAACTTACTTAAAATGAATCAACAGCGTGTGTAGCCGTGATGGTCTCTTTTCGGCGGAGTCCGGGAAGAGAACACGGTCTCGTGTTATGCTTGAACGTAAGTAGTTTTAGGATCACTTCTTGATCTTTGTAGTTTCTCGACCGTGCTTTGCTTCTCTTCTCTCTCTCTCATTTGCGTAAGGTAGCCACCATATATGCTAGTGCTTGCTGCAGCTCCACCTCACTACCTTTCCTACCCATAAGCTTAATGTCTTGATCGAGAGGGTGTGAGATTGCTGAGTCCCCGTGACTCACAGATTACTTCCAAAACCAGATGATGGTGCCGATGATGCCATTACAGTGGATGGGACCGAACTCAAGTGGGAGTTCGACGAGGATTCAGGATGTTACTATGTTTCCTTTCCAAACGATCAGTAGTGGAGCCCAGTTGGGGCGATCGGGGATCTTATGCATTTGGGGTTGTCTTTATTTTGGTTCCATAGTCGGACCTTGTTTGTATTCTGGATGATGTAATGCTATATTTATGTATTGTGTGAAGTGGCGATTGTAAGCCAACTCTTTATCTCTTTCTTATTCAGTACATGGGATGTGTAAAGATTACCCCTCTTGCGACATGCCTACTATGCGGTTATGTCTCTAAGTCATTCTCCGACACGTGGGAGATATAGCCGCATCGTGGGTGTTACAAGTTGGCAATCATAGCCTTCACCGACTTAGGAGCCCCCCTGCTTGATCTAATCGCTGGCGTTGTTGAGTCTAGAAAAATGTTTTGAGTCTTGTTGGATTATATATAACGGAGAGTAGGATTCTTTTTACTCCTCAGTCCCTTTGTCGCTCTAGTGAGGCTTCCCGACGTAGAGTTTTGACTCTTCTCTTCTCAAATTTCACTAAAAAAATTTAGGATCACGCGGGTATCATGGAATCGTTTCGATGGTTTTGTGATGAGAACATTGTTCTTGGTGCCTCCTGACATTTAGGGGTTGTGGCAGTGTCCCGGGGAGTTGAGCTCCGAGGTGTTGTCGTCACAATTTTATCGTTGCAGTTCTGGAATACCTGAGTTCGCCGACATCGAAAATCTCCTTTATGCAGTTGTTGGTGAGATAACCTCGACGCCACCCAGTACTGGGGCGGGAGTTCGGGAGTATTGCCATAACTTGTATAACGGATGCTTTTCGAAGGTTGAGGTAAATGATTTCCGAAGGTTGCTTGGTTATGTATTGAAGGATGGATACAGGTGGATGTAGGATTTGCTAGTTTTGGGTGAGATATTATGCTTCCCCTGTATCCCCAACACCTGATTGCATAACCGAAAAGTTTCGGGAGTTTCATAGGTGGGAATTCATGTAGCTCTAGTATTTCTTCCCGCAGATATTTGGTTTGTGATTGGGTAATCTTTACCAATTCTTTGTTCATATCCGTACCTTGTTGCTTTATTCATCTACCTTTTATCTAAGTGGCTTCTCAACTTTATGGAAGTGTGATCATTTACTTTGGAATTCATTCGTTCATTCTTGTTTGAATGTTAAGACTATATGTTGCAATTTCGATCCATTTGATTCAGCTTGAATATATGTCTTTCAAGATGCTAACGGATGTCACCCTCTTCAGGATGGCTCCTCCAACGCGTCAGAATCCGGAACCACCGCCACCACCTCCACCTCCGGAGGCATGGCAAGCTGTGATGGCCGCTACCAACGCCAACATGCAGATGCTTATGCAACTCTTGCAAGAGCGTAACCAAGGAAATCAAGGCCATGGCAACAATCAAGCTCAGTTTGCTACTCTCAACCAGTTCCTCACAAACCAGCCGAAGTCCTTCAGTAACTATGTCGAGGCCACAGACGTTGACGATTGGCTCATGGGTATCTGCAAATATTTTGAGTGTAGCAACGTCAGGCCTGAGGACTTTGTCAAGTTTTCTTCGTTCCAACTCAAAGACCAAGCTGTTGAGTGGTATCAACAATACAAAGATTCCAGAGGAGGCCATGTGATTACATGGGATGATTTCCGCCAAGACTTCAAAGCTCACCACATTCCTCAAAGTGTTGTTGAGAGTAAGCGCGAGGAGTTCCGCAATCTGAAGAAAGGAAGCATGTCTGTTTACCAATACAACATCCTGTTCCAGAGGCTCGCTTGTTTCGCCAAACAAGACGTGCCTGACGAGAAGAGCATGATTTATCAATTCAGAGGTGGACTCAGAGAAGATCTGCAACTAGCTCTTGTGCTTTTTGAGTCGAAACAGTATGATGAGTTCTACAACATGGCACTAAAGCAAGAGGCTGCTCAGCTCAAGTGTGATGCTTCTAAGAAGAGAGTCAGGGATGCTACTCCCTCTTCTTCAACTCAAGTGGCAGCTAAGCAGCAAAAGTTCTGGTTGCCTCCTCATCCTCCATTTTGTCAGCCTTATCAGCAGAAGAGCAAAGGTGGCAATGGATCTTCCCACCCACCCAACCCAGGCTTTCAGAACAAAGCATCGTCTCATGCTCCAAGGTCAAGTGCTCCTTATCACCGTCCGTTCTCAGAGGTTATATGCAACAAGTGTCAGCAGAAGGGTCACTATGCAAACAAATGCTTCAACCAGAGGCGCCTTCCGCTCCTCCTCCTATGAGATCTACCAGCAATGCAGTGGTCAAGCATAATCCCAAGTCTGCAAAGGTCAACATGATGAACGCAGTTCAGGCAGAGGAATCTTCAGAAGTGATCATGGGTAATCTTCCTGTTAATGATATTCCTGCAAAAGTTCTTTTTGATATTGGTGCATATTTGTCATTCATATCGAAGCCTTTTGTATCCATGCACTATTTGCTTACTGTCGATTTGCCTAAGCCGCTAGCGGTTTCCTCTCCGGGTTTGTTCATGAACACCAAAATGTTGGCTCCGAATGTCTCTATCAAGATGGGAGATTATAAATTTATGTCCTCTCCAATGGTCCTTGGTAACTTGGACAGTGATTTAATTCTCGGCATGGACTGGCTTTCTAAGCACAAGGCTCACCTTGATTGTGCTGCCAGGCAGATTCAATTGACACACTCGTCTGAGGATGTGATCATCTATGCCGCTCGTGATGATACCATTCGCCTGTTTTCTCTCAATGAGAAGGGCGAGCTGAATGCCATCTCTCAGATTCCAGTCGTTTGTGAATATCAAGACGTCTTTCCAGAAGAGCTTCCAGGAATGCCTCCTCACCGGCCAGTTGAATTCATCGATCTTGAGCCTAGCACGAAACCTGTTTGCAAACGTCCTTCCAAGCTTGGACCAGAAGAGTTGAAGGAGCTGAAGAAACAACTCGATATACAAGAGCGTATGGGTCTGATCAGACCGAGTTCTTCTCCATGGGGTTGTGGTGTTCTTTTTGTCAAGAAGAAAGATGGCATGGACCGACTCTGCGTCGACTACCGTCCATTGAACAAGAAGACCATAAAGAACAAGTACCCACTTCCCAACATCAATGAGCTTTTCGAACAACTCAAAGGTGCTCAAGTATTCTCCAAGCATGACCTCTGTATGGGCTATCATCAGATTCGCATTCATGAACAAGATATCCCCAAGACAACATTCAGAACAAGCTATGGTTCTTATGAATACATTGTCATGTCTTTCGGCCTTGTCAACGCTCCTCCAACGTTCTCTCGCATGATGAACTTCATCTTCAACCCTTACACAAATGACTTCGTCTTGGTGTATCTCGATGAAATTTTGGTCTTTTCCAAGAACAAGGAGGATCATGCCAAGCATTTGAGTGTAACATCCCAAAATTCTAAATTTTGGAATGTTATAATAAATAGATAGATTGATTGATTGTGTGAAATTGAGTGAATTCGAAACTTTTTGAAAGTTAAATGAGAGGGAATAAAAGGACTTTCCCAAACTTTCATATTTTCTTTCTGATCTCCATGAATTCAAATTCTTTTCAAATACAAAACCCTTGAGCGAGGATGATATGACTTCTTCCATTTAAATTAAATGAAAGGGTATTTGAAAATAATTGAATTTCATTTGGAAATATTTCAATTCATAAACTTCATGCAGCTCAATGATTTTCATGAGAGAAGATAAAATGACTTCTTCAAATTATATGAAATATGAGTTGGGAGTTTCAAAGGATCAAATTCAAAGTCTTTTTGGAATTATTTTTCAATTTGGAGTTATTTGGATTTTATTCAAATCATTTTTATCCAAAAATAAAATACATGGAAAATAGGGTAACATGATTCCCTACAACAGAAAATTGGAGAGAAATAAATTTGATTTCAGTATGGTATTTTTAAAATGATTTTTGTTGGATCGTATTAGAGCAGGAGCACTGTTGGAATTATTAGAATTTGCGCGTATTTTATTTAATGCTAGAAAAATGTTCATGCCGTAGAAAATCTTTTTCTGAAAATTTTGATATATAATATGCCTATATAAAGTTTTTATTTTATTTTTGATATTTGGTTTTCCTTCTATTTCTATTTAAACAAAACTGTACGTGCGGCCCCTATTTATTTATCGCCTACGTGCGCAATACAGTAGCTTCTGGCGCCCCATTGTTTTTTTTCTCTCTTAATGGGCCAGGCCCATCCAGCCTTTTCATTTTTTAGACCGAATTTTGTTTAAAAAAAACTGCAGCCGCAGCATGCGCGCGGCCGGCCGAAGGCCTTTCGGCCAATCCACCTCTTTTCTTCTCTGTTTCGTATATTTTTGTCTACGTTCAGTCCCACATTGCCTAGCCTTTGACCCCTAAACCTCTTTTCCATCAATAAATATAGACCCATAGAGCCTCCAAAAATCATCCGATTCGGGTTAAATCAATATTTTGGTTTGACTAGATTCATTTAAGAAAAATATTTTTCTCCTCTCCGGCGCGACTTCTCGAAAATTGTCTCTTCTCTCCAAAGTCATCTTTTCTCTGTCTTATAAAGGTATCTTTCTTTGTTTTTTTTCTTCTTATACTTCTGTAGTTTATTATTTTTAGACTAATATGATAGAATAATTAGATTATCAATTAGTCTACGTATTTATACTTTAGACCTTAACCGTAGTTATTTTTCTTTCGTAAAATAGCTTGGCCCTGATTTTTCAAATAGCCATAAATTTTCACTCGTTTATCCAAATTAGATGAAACCAGCGCCTATAGCTTCGTCTTGTTTTCACCTATCCAGTGAACCTATCACATCAACTGTTTGAAATTTTCAAATTTCGAAATTTGTTTAGATTCATATTCAAACTTCTTTTGAACATAACTTGAGTTTCATAACTCCGATTTAGTTGATTCTTTTACAAATCGAAGCTCTTGACCTAAACTTTCTAATAAGGCCAAATTCACATAATTTTGGTACTGTTAGAAATTGTTTTATGTTGCAAGAGTTATTTGCTTGGTTTTGATGTTTCCCGAACTGTTTTCTTCGTTCTTCCCGATCTTCTGAGTGATTGCTTATGTGTGGTTACTACTGCTTGCTCACGATAGATTGAACGGAGTATGACGAGTAGAACTATCAAGAGTTTTCAGTGCGAATCATCTTCATCAACAATACAGGCAAGTTCACACTTTGATCATACCCCTTTATCACCAAGTTTTTATGCATTAGTTCCAATCTTCAAACATTGCATGGTTAGGATGTCATTAACATGTGGGTTGGGAAGTAGCTGATGAGGTAGAACCTATTGCCCTGTTACATTCAAACCCTTGGGAGTTACTTATACGAATTTCTTATACTGCTATGCTATGCTCGTAGACGTGGTTTGGGTGAGTGAAATCCATGACAGATGTGAGATTGTTAATTAATGGTTCAACTCAAGGTGGCAACTTAAATACACATCTGGGTAGATTGAGGCACCTCGAGTACCCAGTGTTGCCTGTATTTTTTGGAAATCCCGGAGTACCCGTGTGATCTTCCTATGGACCGCCACCCAGGCTCAAAGGGATCATAAGACTATTCATGCTAGAAACTTCCGTGTGCAGCCACAAGCTATTATGGGCTCTAGCATAGTTGAGTAAGTTACGTGAAGCTCTTGAAGAGGTGGATCAGCAGGTAGAGGGTTGTAGGTTTGGTATGGTCTGCCCGGAGTAGAGAGTTAATGTTTCTGAAAGACCGTGTCTCGGTCATCCGTTTCTCAAACACCATGTAGTGCAAGAAATCCAACGGAGGGGATCGAGTCTTGTGGGGAAAAGTGCGCAAACCTCTGCAGAGTGTACAAACTAATCATGATTAGTCGTGTCCCCGGTTATGGACAATCTTGAGTCTCTGGTACTTGGATTATCCTATTGACCTCATCACGTTACTTAAATAATTTGTTGGGTTAATGATTATTATTTTGGGATTGAGTTGGAGGAACCTTCTCAATATTTTCAACCAACTTTGTAGTTAATATATTCCTTTGCAGTAGGGAAAATTTGGCTTTTCGCAAAAACTATAACCATAGAGCTTTTCCACCAGCCATATATGCATGTAGTGATAGCCATTATTCATCATTATCCTCTGGTGTGAATTTGCCAGTACATTCAATGTACTGACGCTTTGTGGCTGCAATGTCTCATGTTGCAGGATTCTTATGACAAGTAAGTGATACATTAGGGTTATGATTTCTACACTCAACTTTGCCGTTGGTGTTGATGGGAATCCACAACCTTTGTTACTTCCGCTATTTGGATTGAGGTAATAGTATTTACGTTATTTTATACATGTGATTTACCTCTGTTATAAATCCTCGAGTACTGTGTGTGTCAGCATACCGATCCAGGGATGACACTTAAGCATAGGGACTTGACCGTCTGAGGTCGGGTCGCTATAAGATGGTATCAGAGCACATGTTGACTGCAGGACGTGACCCCTAGAAACTGGCAAGCCCATAGGAAATATTTTCTCTACAACTTTCTTTTCAAAAGGATCTTTTACCTCTCTTCTCTTCTGAGCTTATTCAAATATTCCCTTTTAGTGAGACCAAATACCCTTTCCCCCTTTTTTGACCACACGAAGATTCAACTGATGAGACCACTCCAAAAAGTAGAAGATATCAGACAACCAAGATCATTTCTGAATGAAGAGGATTTTATCGTCCATTATAATAATGGAAACTGCAACGGTTGAAGACTCCGAAGACTAGGAGAATTTGAAGGTCCTGTAGAATTTCTAGATTTCTATGACCTAGGAAGGCTACCCTATTGGAATTTTTCAGACTATGGAAGTCGTCAATACCTGAGATCAAGGTGTATCGGAGAAAGCCCGGAACATGGAGCATGAGAACTCAAAGTTTTGTCAAGAAAACCCTAAGGCAGGAGATATCAATTATGGAATGATAGCTCATGGAAATGGCAAGAGCAGAAACACGGCTATCCAAGATTTTAACGCCCGCTTATGCTATTGCCACCGTGCTAAGTTAAGCATGCATTCCGTTGGAAGGATTGGTTGATAAAGGGCTAATGGAACACCTAATCAGCAAAAGATGAAGTTTTAAACTTAGCTGGTGTATCACCAAGATTTGGAGTAATACATCAAGAAGTTTAGGGTTGATCTGCAGGAAGCCGTATTTGACAAGAAAGCAGTTCGTGAAGAACACGAGACCCAGAAGCTGAAAGTAGCCAAGCTGGAGGAGCAAAACCTCGAGATACCGGAGATTCGTCAGGAACTTAAGGATAGTAGGACCATGGTTCATGCGAAGGATGTTGAAACCAGAAGTTTGGAACGCAACTCCAGAATATTAAAGGACGTCACGAGAGACTTCGCGTCAATAGAGTTGATCTGGCAAAAGAACTTGAGAAAGACAAGCATGATCGGAAGAAGCCATTGGAGGCATGAACAAGGCTTGAAGAGTTTGGAGACGTTGAAGATTTATTAACCTTTAGAAGACCAAACCCATGTTATATACCTACGTTAGGTGCGACATTTGTGATCTGTCATTTGTTTGATGTTTTTCCGATAGCCACAGATAAAATCTGTCTTTTCAAAACCATTGTTTGTATTGTGCATCCCTCTCCCTCTCTCTCATCTCACCCCAAAACCCTTGGACCCAATAGAGGATTAATGGAGATGAGCTTGTATTTTCTAGACCGATGAGTCAATTGGAGACAGGCCGATGGATTCTGAACATGGAGGATCACATGGAGAATAACCCTATAGTTGGAAAGGATATGACCTAGCATGCTTTTTAGTGCTTTGAAAGAGGTGATGCTACTTGGTGGAGGATGTACCGAACCATGAATGGATGGCAAGGAGTAACCACTTGGAAAGAATTTAAGTTGACTCTACAAAGATCTCATCTTGTGTCCCAGAAGTTGAAGCCTTATGGAAAGGATATGAAGAAACCTTGTGCATGCAAGATTTGTGGAGAAATAGGACACACCCATAAAGAACACAAGGATGAATGCCCTAATTGTGAAGAAAGTCACCCAGCTGAATAATGCCCAACTAGGCAGATTACTTGTTTCTTGTGTGAAGGGACTACCCACTACCCTGCTCAGTATCACATTTATCCTATGGTACAAAGAACTATCTAGCAGAAAAAAGAAGTAAAGAAAGGAGCCCTTATGGAAATTTTAGAAGAACCCGTGAAAGGAAGATGTCGGGGACACACCCAAAGAAGAACCAATTAAACCCTGCACCAAGTCATGCTATTCATGTGGAGAAGAAGGACACATCTCCCAGAATTGTATGAATAGGGATCTAGTAGAATTCCCGACGGAGGAAGTAGAGTATGACCCACAAGAAATAGAAGCCATGATTGGCACGGAAAGGTCCAGGAAGAGAAGTAGATTGGATTCCAGGAAGGACCTGAGTCATATTACCTGTTACAGGTGCAAGGAGTCAGGGCACTACCTCAACAGTTGCCCAAAAAAGGAAACCTCGATACTTGTCAGAAGTAATATGTTCTAGTTGTAATGGAGTAGGGCACTTTGCCTGAGAATGCCCCAAGGAGAAGGAAACTTGTGCTAGATAGTTGAGTTTGCAACAAAAGAAATGGAGTAGTATAAGTGAGAACATTTTCTTTTATATTGGGGTGTTGAGTTGAGACATGTAATGGAAAAGCGAGAGATTGTAATCAATTGAGAGTGAATAAAGTTAGCATTCTTGGTACTGATATGGATTTTATGAGTTGTTACTCTATGAAGAAGAATTTTGGCCATTTTGAGGATGTGAGAAATATGGTCTATGGAAGATTTGTGCATTTTAAGTGTGGTAGTACCCTGTAAGAACCCTTGACCCCTGGAAAAGATAAGGATACTCCACTGAGTGGATTTCGGACAAAATGCATACGAGTTTTGTCTCGATATGTGTGATACCCCAAGAGTATGTGGGATGAAGTTGGAGACCGTCAGTTGTTTGGACCAAATGTGATCAAGGAGTCAGAAGAGAATGTTAAGTTGATTTGAGATAGACTGAAGGTAGCTCAGTCCAGGCAGAAGAGTTATGCAGACTTAAAAACGCAAGGAGGTAGTCTATGAAATTGGAGATAGAGCATGTCTTCATGTGTTCCCTCTACGAGGAGTTAAACAATTTGGAGTTAAGGGAAAGTTAGCCCCGAGATTTGTAGGACCATACCGACTCTTGGAGCGTATGGGAGAAGTGGCCAACAAGTTGGAGTCACCCGAAGGACTGTCAGGAGTTCATGATGTGTTTCACGTTTCCCAGTTGAAGAAGTGCCATGCAGAGATGTCCAATATTCCCCTGTAAGGACACTTGACCCTGGAAAGGATAATGATGTTCCACGAAGTGGAGTATGGACTCCATAAGTATAAGTTTATATCTCGGTATGTGGGATAACCCATGAGGATGAAGAGATGAATTACTATTGGATATAAAGGAGGTATGATGTTGGTATTATGGAACGATTGTAACTCCGTGATGAGTTTGAATAATCACGTCTTAGTTTGGTACCAACAGAAGGAAGAGAGACAGTACAAATGGAAGGATTTAAGAATGCCAGAAAGCTGGATGTTTGGAAAATAATCAGTTGCCCCTAGGATGAGCTCAAGGTTTACAAGTGATGAGATGGGCCATAACCCACATGCCCCAGGACCTGCCAAGGAACAAGCACACTCTTGCTGAAGGAAAAACCCTGGAAGAAGTTACGTTTATCGGCAGACGATCTTATAGAGTAACGCAAAATCTAAGGGTTGTGAAGGAACGATAGATGTTTGTTTGGCTTGCAGAATTAATGGATTTAACCGAACTTGGTTCATCGACAAGAGAAATTCTGCAATGCTTGTGAGGATGACCGAGTGTTAGAATGCGAGATTCACTAAGCCGTATATAGGGTAATGATTTGGGTGCGGGATGGATTGATCACCATACCGACTTACTCTTATTATTCACCTTGCTATATGGGATGGTAAATCTAAGAGACTTACCTATAGTAGAGAGACGACGATCAACCCTTGTTTAAACCCTAGAATGGTATAAGAATTTTTCCCTTGTACACGACAGCTTTTGCCAACCGTAGGTTATACGGTGAGGATCAACCCAGACCCATTTCCTGCAGGAGAAACCATAAATTGTTGACCACCATGAGATATAGATAGTTGATTAGTATTGGCGCCAGACCCGTCAGCTAAGAAGACCCAGTCTCGGAATAACCTTACCAGGATGGAAGTACAGAAGAATTGAGGAAAAGGTTATGCAGCTGCCGGAAGAGCCAGAGAAGGAATTATCCTTACGATCTGAGAAGACCGGCCCTGTCAAGAATAAGGATGGAGTATATGAGTTTTGATGGAACCGTAACCATGCTTCTAAGGGTGGTAGCACCCCAGACCCCTCCTGCGACAATTGATGAATTTTGAGGAGACCCCCAAACCCTAACCTTTTTCTTGCTAGCCTCTCCGAATCTCGAGGACGAGATTCGTTTTAAGGGTGGTAGGTTTGTAACATCCCAAAATTCTAAATTTTGGAATGTTATAATAAATAGATAGATTTGATTGATTTTGTGAAATTGAGTGAATTTGAAACTTTTTGAAAGTTAAATGAGATGGAATAAAAGGACTTTCCCAAACTTTCATATTTGCTTTCTGATCTCCATGAATTCAAATTCTTTTCAAATACAAAACCCTTGAGCGAGGATGATATGACTTCTTACATTTAAATTAAATGAAAGGGTATTTGAAAATAATTGAATTTCATTCGAAAATATTTCAATTCATAAACTTCATGCAGCTCAATGATTTTCATGAGAGAAGATAAAATGACTTCTTCAAATTATATGAAATATGAGTTGGGAGTTTCAAAGGATCAAATTCAAAGTCTTTTTGGAATTATTTTTCAATTTGGAGTTATTTGGATTTTATTCAAATCATTTTTCTCCAAAAATAAAATACATGGAAAATAGGGTAACATGATTCCCTACAACAGAAAATTGGAGAGAAATAAATTTGATTTCATTATGGTATTTTTAAAATGATTTTTGTTGGATCTTATTAGAGCAGGAGTACCGTTGGAATTATTAGAATTTGTGCGTATTTTATTTAATGCTAGAAAAATGCTCATGTCGTAGAAAATATTTTTCTGAAAATTTTGATATATAATGTGCTTATATAAAGTTTTTATTTTATTTTTGATATTCGGTTTTCCTTCTATTTCTATTTAAAAAAACAGTACATGCGGCCCATATTTATTTATCGCCTACATGCGCAATATAGTAGCTTCTGGCGCCCGATTGTTTTTTTCTCTCTTAATGGGCCAGGCCCATCCAGCCTTTTCATTTTTTTAGACCGAATTTTGTTTAAAAAAACTGCAGCATGCGCGCGGCCGGCCGAAGGCCTTTAGGCCCATCCATCTCTTTTCTTCTCTGTTTCGTATATTTTCGTCTACATTCAGTCCCACATTGCCTAGCCTTTGAGCCCTAAGCCTCTTTTCCACCAATAAATATAGACCCGTAGAGCCTCCAAAAATTATCCGATTCAGGTTAAATCAATATTTTGGTTTGACTAGATTCATTTAAGAAAAAATGTTTTCTCCTCTTCGGCGCGACTTCTCGAAAATTGTTTCTTCTCTTCAAAGTCATCTTTTCTCTCTCTTATAAAAGTATCTTTCTTTGTTTTTTCTTCTTCTTATACTTCCGTAGTTTATTATTTTTAGACTAATATGATAGAATAATTAGATTATCAACTAGTCTACGTATTTATACTTTAGACCTTAACCGTAGTTATTTTTCTTTCGTAAAACAGCTTGGCCCTGATTTTTCAAATAGCCATAACTTTTCACTCGTTTATCCAAATTAGATGAAACTAGCGCCTATAGCTTCATCTTGTTTTCACCTATGCAATGAACCTATCACATCAACTGTTTGAAATTTTCAAATTTCGAAATTTGTTTAGATTCATATTCAAACTTCTTTTGAACATAACTTGAGTTTCGTAACTCCGATTTAGTTGATTCTTTTTGCAAATCCAAGCTCTTGACCTAAACTTTCTGATAAGGCAAAATTCACATAATTTTGGTACTGTTAGAAATTGTTTTAAGTTGCAAGAGTTATTTGCTTTGTTTTGATGTTTTCCGAACTGTTTTCTCCGTTCTTCCCGATCTTCTGAGTGATTGCTTATGTGTGGTTACTACTGCTTGCTCACGATAGATTGAACGGAGTATGACGAGTAGAACTATCAAGAGTTTTGAGTGCGAATCATCTTCATCAACAGTACAGGAAAGTTCACACTTTGATCATACCCTTTATCACCCAGTTTTTATACATTAGTTCCAATCTTCAAACATTGCATGGTTAGGATGTCATTAACATGTGGGTTGGGAAGTAGCTGATGAGGTAGAAGCTATTACCCTGTTACATTCAAACCCTTGGGAGTTACTTATACGAATTGCTTATACTGCTATGCTATGCTCGTAGATGTGGTTTGGGTGAGTGAAATCCATGATAGATGTGAGGTTGTTAATTAATGGTTCAACTTAAGGTGGCAACTTAAATACACATCTGGGTAGATTGAGGCACCTCGAGTACCCAGTGTTGCCTGTATTTTTTAGAAATCCCGTAGTACCCGTGTGATCTTCCTATGGACCGCCACCCAGGCTCAAAGGGGTCATAAGACTATTCATGCTAGAAACTTCCGTGTGCAGCCACAAGCTATTATGGGCTCTAGCATAGTTGAGTAAGTTACGTGAAGCTCTTGAAGAGGTGGATCAGCAGGTAGAGGGTTGTAGGTTTGGTATGGTCTGCCCGGAGTAGAGAGTTATTGTTTCTGAAAGACCGTGTCTCGGTCATCCGTTTCTCAAACACCATGTAGTGCGAGAAGTCCAACTGAGGCGATCGAGTCTTGTGGGGAAAAGTGCGCAAACCTCTGCAGAGTGTACAAACTAATCATGATTAGCCGTGTCCCCAGTTATGGACAATCTTGAGTCTCTGGTACTTGGATTATCCTATTGATCTCATCATGTTACTTAAATAATTTGTTGGGTTAATGATTATTATTTTGGGATTGAGTTGGAGGAACCTTCTCAATATTTTCAACCAACTTTGTAGTTAAATAAAATATATTCCTTTGCAGTAGGGAAAATTTGGCTTTTCGCAAAAACTATAATCATAAATCTTTTCCACCAGCCATATATGCATGTAGTGATAGCTATTATTCATCATTATCCTCTGGTGTGAATTTGCCAGTACATTCAATGTACTGACGTTTTGTGGCTGCAACGTCTCATGTTGCAGGATTCTTACGACGAGTAAGTGATACGTTAGGGTTACGATTTCTACACTCAACTTTGCCGTTGGTGTTGATGGGAATCCACAACCTTTGTTACTTCCGCTATTTGGATTGAGGTAATAGTATTTACGTTATTTTATACATGTGATTTACCTCTGTTATAAATCCTCGAGTACTGTGTGTGTCAGCATACTGATCCAGGGATGACACTTAAGCACAGAGACTTGACCGTTTGAGGTCGGGTCGCTATATTGAGATTGGTGCTGGACAAACTCAGAGAACATCAGTTCTATGCGAAGTTTCCAAAGTGCAAGTTTTGGCTCGATGAGGTTCTCTACCTTGGGCATATCATCTCAGCCAAGGGCATAGCTTTTAATCCTGAGATGGTGTCTGCAATTGTGGATTGGGAACCACCTCAGAATGTGAAGCAGCTCCGCAGTTTCCTTGGGCTTGCAAGCTATTGTCGAAGATTCGTTGAGAATGTCTCTAAGATCGCGAAGCCTCTTTCCAACCTCCTCAAGAAGCATGTGAAGTATGTCTAGACGCCTGAATGTGACATCGCTTTCAACACCCTCAAAGAGAAGTTAGTCACAACTCCACTTCTAACTCCTCCTGATGAATCGAAACCATTCGAGGTTTTCTTTGATGCTTCCCTTCAAGGTATCGGTGCTGTGTTAATGCAAGAGAAGAAAGTTGTGGCCTATACCTCTCGCCAGTTGAAGCCCAATGAAAAGAACTACCCCACTCATGACCTCGAGTTGGCGGCAGTTGTCCATGCTCTTTTAACATGGAGACATCTCGTGTTGGGAAGGAAAGTGGACATTTTCACTAATCATAAGAGCCTCAAGTAAATCTTCACTCAGCCCAACCTCAACCGCAGGCAGACTCGTTGGGTCGAGATGATTCAAGAGTATAATACGAGTATTGAATATACTCCAGGCAAGGCCAATGTCATTGTTGACTCTTTGAGCAGGAAGGCTTACTGGAACAGTTTGATTCTCAAGCCCTTCCAATAAGATCTTTGTGAAGCTTTCCGCAAACTTAATCTCCAAGTTGTTCCTCAAGGATTTCTTGCCAACCTCCAAGTCTCTCCTACTTTGGAAGATCAAATTCGTGAGGCACAACTTCTTGATGCCATGGTGAAGATGGTGAAGATTGGGATTGCCAAGAGCCAACCCAAGTACAAGTGCTATCGCCTTGATGACAAAGATACTCTATTCTTCGAGGATCGAATTGTGGTTCCAAAAGGTGACCTTCGAAAAGTCATTATGAACGAGGCTCATAATTCCCTTCTATCTATTCATCCTGGAAGTACAAAGATGTACCATGACCTCAAGCAGTCGTATTGGTGGACTCGAATGAAGCGAGAGATTGCTCAGTTCGTGAATGAATGTGATGTCTGCAGAAGAGTGAAAGCAGAACACCAACGGCCAGTTGGTCTCCTCCAACCTCTTACCATTCCAGAATGGAAGTTTGATCATATTGAGATGGACTTTGTGACTGGTTTTCCCAAGTCCAAGCGTGGAAATGATGCTATCTTTGTTGTCATTGACAAGCTTACTAAAGTGGCTCGTTTTCTTCCTATCAAAGAATCTATCACATCAGCTTAGTTGGCAGAGCTATATACCTCCAGGATTGTCTCCTTGCATGGAATTACGCAGTTGATATCTTCAGATCGTGGAAGCATCTTTACCTCTAAATTCTAGGACTCCTTCCAAAAGGCCATGGGCACCAACATTCTCGTCAGCACAGCCTTTCATCCTCAAACTAGTGGCCAAGTCGAGCGAGTAAATCAAATTCTTGAAGATATGCTCAGGGCTTGTATCATTTCTTTCGGTATGAAGTGGGAAGATTGTCTTCCATATGCTGAGTTCTCCTACAACAACAACTTCCAAGCAAGTTCGGGCAAGGCCCCATTTGAGATTCTCTATGGCAGAAAGTGTCGTACTTCTCTTAACTGGTCAGAGACTGGTGAACGCCAACTTCTTGGCAATGACTTGATCACACAGGCTGAAGAAATGTGCAAAGTCATTCGTGAAAATCTCAAAGCCGCGCAATCGCGCCAGAAGAGTTACTATGATAGCAAGCATCGTGACTTGACTTTCGAGATTGGAGACCATGTCTACCTCCGCGTGTCTCCAATGAAAGGTACTCGTCGCTTCGGTATCAAAGGAAAGCTTGCCCCTAGATATGTGGGTCCTTTCAAGATCATTGGCAAAAGAGGCGACCTCGCCTATCAATTCGAGCTTCCATCCAACTTTGCAAATGTGCACGATGTGTTTCACGTGTCTCAGCTTCGCAAGTGTTTCAAGACTCCTGACCGCACCATCAACTTCGAAGAGATTGATCTCCAAGAAGACCTGTCTTATCATGAGCATCCCATTGCTATTCTTGAAGAAACTGAGCGCAAGACTCGCAACAAGTCTATCAAATTCTTGAAAGTGAAGTGGTCACATCATTCCGACCGAGAAGCCACCTGGGAACGCGAGGACCACCTCCGTTCCGAATATCCGTAGTTTTTTTAGTCCTAGATCTCGGGACGAGATCCTTTCATAGTGGTGGAGTGTTGTAACACCCCGTATGTAACTTGCCATATTTGTATTCCAACTCTTGCCATTTTCGGCTCTAAGTTATGATATTCCCTCGTGGTTGGGTTTTGTATTCGTTTTGCATTTTTCCCATGTCATGCATCTCATATCATGTCATCATGTGCATCGCATTTGCATACGT
Organism: Triticum dicoccoides; assembly: GCF_002162155.2. NCBI lineage: Eukaryota > Viridiplantae > Streptophyta > Magnoliopsida > Poales > Poaceae > Triticum > Triticum dicoccoides. The sequence continues at coordinate 353,786,543 of NC_041384.1, read as the reverse complement.
GTTCATCTCATGCATCCGAGCATTTTCCCCGTTGTCCGTTTTGCGATCCGGCACTCATATGTCCTCTGGAGCCCCCTTTCGCCTCTTTTCGTGTGCGGGTGTTAAATGTTCTCGGATTGGACCGAGATTTGCCAAGCGGCCTAGGTACACTACCGGTAGACCGCCTGTCAAGTTTCGTGCCATTTGGAGTCCGTTTGATATTCCAACGGTTTACCGAGGAACTATAAAGGCATCGTGTGTGTTGCAGCCCAACACCCCTTCAAAGTGGAAGAAAACCCATCCAAACCTCCTCCATCCTCTTGGCCGTTCGATCATGATCACGTGGCTGAAAACCGCACCTCATTTGGAATCTCCTAGCTCCCTCTACCTATAAATATGTGCACTCCTCCGAATTTTCGGGTCCAAACCCTAGCCTCTTCTTCCCCACGCCGCCGGACACGTCCGAATTGGACAGGACACGTCCGCCCCGCTGCCTCAGCCACTCCCGCGCCGCCACGTCACCGCCGCCGACCCGTGTGCCGCCGAGGCCCAGATCCGGCCCCTGTGGGCCCGTACCCCGTCGCCGCCGCCCGCGGGTGACCCCACCCGAGGCCGCCGCGAGCCTCCGTCGCCACCGCGCCTCCTCACCGCCCGGCGCCGCCGCGGCTTCACCGCGCCGCCCTCGCCGATCGCCGTCGAAGCCAGCTGCCGCGCTCCGGTCCCCGCACTCAGCTGCCTTGCCTCGCCCGACGCCGCTCCGGTTGTCGCGTCGCACTCCGCAGCCCGCGAGCTCCGGTGCCGGCAAGTCCCTCTCCGGCGAGCATACCCCTCTCCAACTCCGGCCACCGCGTTGTCTCCTCCGGCAAGATCCGGCGATCCTCGATCTGTTGCTACAGTGAAATGCTAGATCCCGAGGTCCATTTTTTCCACTAAGTCCCCTTTTCTGCAATTATTTTTAGTCCTGTTCTTCGCATCATAACTCCGCTTCCTTTGCTCTGTTTTGGGCATGCCATATATCAAAATGTTCGTTAGGATGTCCTGTTCATTTTGCATTGCACCATGCTTGTTTGAGTCCGTCTTGATGCCCAAATGACTGTTGCAAGAGTGCTATAAAATGTTAGTTCCTGATTCTTATCAGTTTATGAACATTTGTTATTTTTGCCATGATTATTGTGTGCCTCCTATGAGCATGAGCTCTACATGTGTTTTTGGCTATGCCATGCCATATTTATTGGGGTGTATGCCATTTATTTTTGTGATCAATGTGGTGACTAGCACGTGCATGCAAAGTAGCTCTCATAATATTGCTGATTTCAGGGACATAGAATTTCACTAAGTCATTTCCCTGCTGTTATTTTTATGCCATGTGTTCATGTTGCTACAGAGTGATCCATGCCTCTTTTGAGCATGTACAGTAAGGATGATTTGTACATATGGTTATGCTCTATCCATCCATGTCCTTGTTTGCATTTATGGAGTAACCTAGCATGACTCAATCTTGCTCTACTTTTGCTATAAAATGTTCCTGGCAGATTGTTTACGTGTTAATCAATTTTGCCAAGGATGTTGTAGTTGATCCATGCATGCTATGAGATTGTTCTTGCCATGTTTAGCTTCTTTATCATGTCTTCTTGCTGGGTGTATGCTTAGTTTGTCATGCAATGCCTGGTGTTGACTGCATCGAGCTCGCAAACATGCCTTCATAATACTGTTTTTGCCATGTCCAGTTTTCTGCTAAGTCTGAATCTGTTAATGAAACTTGCTATGTTTACATGGGTGCCATCATATTTTCTTTTCCCTTTTGGCTTATGGTTAGTAAGGGACTTTTGTTTTATGCTTTGAGTAGATTCATGGCATGCCTTGTATTGCTATGATCTGATCATGTAGCATGTTGGTATCTTGCTCTAAACATTGCTTCCTGATATTAATTCCTGGCATGTTATTTTCACAAAGTCTGTGAAACTGATATCTTTTGCACTTTTGCCATGCTTGTTTGAACCTGCTCTTGTGTGATTTAGCCATAGCTCGGTGTTCATATTTTGTCTAGCATCTTGAGTAGATCACTGCCATGTGCTTTGTTGCTATGTTAGAGTGCAGTAGCTTATTTTCTTGTTGCATTTTAGATGGCATCGTGCTGTTAATCGCAGGATTGTGCCATTATTGTTTTGCATGCCATTTGTAAACCATGCATCCGATTCTGATGATCTTTATATCGATTTCAATCGAAATCAACCGATCTTTCCAGCGGCGCACTTGGTTTGCCAAGTTGAGGACTGGTTCAATATTTTCCTTCCAGAGCTCGCATATGCATTGCATATAACATCCCGCATATCATTCCATGTTTTGCATCATGTTGCTTGCGCATTGCACCGTGGTTGATTGTGGTTTCTTTTGCTTGTGTTCTTGCCTTGGGTAGAGCCGGGAGACGAGTTCGTGATCGAGGAACCCGTTGAGTACGCTTACGAGGATCAAGCTTACGTCAACTCGGAGAACTTTGCAGGTAAGATGACCATACCCTCGAAATCACTACTATCTTTGCTTGCTAGTTGCTCGCTCTTTTGCTATGCCGCGATACCTACCACTTGCTATATCATGCCTCCCAAATTGCCATGTCAAACCTCTAACCCACCTTGTCCTAGCAAACCATTGTTTGGCTATGTTACCGCTTTGCTCAGCTCCTCTTATAGCATTGCTAGTTGCAGGTGATGATGGAGTTTGTTCCTTGTTTGGAACATGATTATTGTTGGGATATCATTATTATATCTTGTTTACTTTAATGCACCAATATAATTGGTAAAGGGTGGAAGGCTCGGCCTTATGCCTGGTGTTTTGTTCCACTCTTGCCGCCCTAGTTTCCGTCATACCAGTGTTATGTTCCTTGATTTTGCGTTCCTTACGTGGTTGGGTTATAATGGGAACCCCTTGACAGTTCGCCTTGAATAAAACTCCTCCAGCAAGGCCCAACCTTGGTTTTACCATTTGCCACCTAGCCTTTTTTCCCTTGGGTTTCGCGGACTCAAGGGTCATCTTTATTTTAACCCCCCCGGGCCAGTGCTTCTCTAAGTGTTGGTCCAAACTGGGCGATGTCCGGCGCCCCTGGGCAACCAGGGTCTATGCCAACCCGACGTCTTGCCCATCCGGTGTGCCCTGAGAACGAGATATGTGCAACTCCTATCGGGATTGGTCGGCACATTCGGGTGGGTTTGCTGGTCTTCTTTTACCATTGTCGAAATTTCTTATAACTAGAATTCCGAGTCTGATCGGGTCGTCCTGGGAGAAGGAATATCCTTAGTTGATCGTGAGGGCTTGTGATGGGCTAAGTTGGGACACCCCTGCAGGGTTTTGAACTTTCAAAAGCCATGCCCGCGGTTATGGGCAGATGGGAATTTGTTAACGTACGGTTGTAGAAAACCTGAAACTTAACTTACTTAAAATGAATCAACAGCGTGTGTAGCCATGATGGTCTCTTTTCGGCGGAGTCCGGGAAGAGAACACGGTCTCGTGTTATGCTTGAACGTAAGTAGTTTTAGGATCACTTCTTGATCTTTGTAGTTTCTCGACCGTGCTTTGCTTCTCTTCTCGCTCTCATTTGCGTAAAGTATCCACCATCTTTGCTAGTGCTTGCTGTAGCTCCACCTCACTACCTTTTCCTACCCATAAGCTTAAATAGTCTTGATCGCGAGGGTGTGAGATTGCTGAGTCCCCGTGACTCACAGATTACTTCCAAAACCAGATGCAGGTGCCGATGATGGCATTACAGGGGATGCGACCGAACTCAAGTGGGAGTTCGATGAGGATTCAGGACGTTACTATGTTTCCTTTCCACACGATCAGTAGTGGAGCCCAGTTGGGGCGATGGGGGATCTTATGCATTTGGGGTTGTCTTTATTTTGGTTCCATAGTCGGACCTTGTTTGTATTCTGGATGATGTAATGCTATATTTATGTATTGTGTGAAGTGGCGATTGTAAGCCAACTCTTTATATCTTTCTTATTCAGTACATGGGATGTGTAAAGATTGCCCCTCTTGCGACATGCCTACTATGCGGTTATGCCTCTAAGTCGTGCTTCGACACGTGGGAGATATAGCCGCATCGTGGGTGTTACATCTTTAGCCATGTGCGGTGCCCCCCTCCATAGTTTTACACCTCGGTCATACTGTCGTAGTGCTTAGGCGAAGCCCAGCGTCGGTAACTTCATCATCACTGTCACCACACCATCATGCTGACGAAACTCTCCCTCGGCCTCAACTAGATCAAGAGTTCAAGGGATGTCACCGAGCTGAACGTGTGCAGATCGCGGAGGTGCCGTACGTTCGGTACTTGGATCGGTTGGATCGCGAAGACGTTCGACTACATCAACTGCGTTACTAAACGCTTCCGCTTTCAGTCTACGAGGGTACATAGACACACTCTCCCCTCTCGTTGCTATGCATCTCCTAGATAGATCTTGCGTGATCACAGGTAAATTTTTTGAAATGCTGCATTCCCCAACAGTGGCATCCGAGCCAGGTCTATGCGTAGATGTTATATGCACGAGTAGAACACAAAGAGGTGTGGGCGATAATAGTCATACTACTTACCAGCATGTCATACTTTGATTTGACGGTATTGTTGGACGAAGCGGCCCAGACCGACATTACATGACCACGTTCATGAGATTGGTTCTACTGACGTGCTTCGCACACAGGTGGCTAGTGGATATCTATTTCTCCAGCTTTAGTTGAATCGAGTTTGACTACGCCCGGTCCTTGTCGAAGGTTAAAACAGCACACTTGACGAAAAATCGTTGTGGTTTTGATGCGTAGGTAAGAACGGTTCTTGCTGGAAGCCCGTAACAGCCACGTAAAACTTGCAACAACAATGTAGAGGACGTCTAACTTGTTTTTGTAGGGCATGTTGTGATGTGATATGGTCAAGACGTGATTATATAAATTGTTGTATGAGATGATCATATTTTGTAACAGTTATCGGGAACTGGCAGGAGCCATATGGTTGTCGCTTTATTGTATGAAATGCAATCGCCGTGTAATTGCTTTACTTTATCACTAGGCGGTAGCGATAGTCGTAGAAGCAATAGTTGGCGAGATGACAACGATGCTACAATGGAGATCAAGGTGTCAAGCCAGTGACGATGGTGATCATGACGGTGCTTTGGAGATGGAGATCGAAGGTACAAGATGATGATGGCCATATCATATCACTTACATTGATTACAAGTGATGTTTATATTTTATGCATCTTATTTTGCTTAGTACGGCGGTAGCATTATAAGATAATCTCTCACTAAATTTCAAGGTATAAGTGTTCTCCCTGAGTATGCACTGTTGCTACAGTTCGTCGTGCTGAGACACCACGTGATGATCGGGTGTGATAAGCTCTACGTTCACATACAACGGGTGCAAGCCAGTTTTGCACAAGCATAATACTCAGGTTAAACTTGACGAGCCTAGCATATGCAGATATGGCCTCGGAACACTGAGGCCGAAAGGTCGAGCATGAATCATATAGTAGATATGATCAACATAGTGATGTTCACCATTGAAAACTTCTCCATCTCACGTGATTATAGGACATGGTTTAGTTGATTTGGATCACGTGATCATTTAGATGACTAGAGGGATGTCTATCTAAGTGGGAGTTCTTAAGTAATATGATTAATTGAACTTTAATTTATCATGAACTTAGTACCTGATAGTATTTTGCATGCGTATGTTGTTGTAGATAAATGGCCCGTGCTATTGTTCCTTTGAAATTTAATGTGTTCCTAGAGAAAGCTAAGTTCAAAGATGATGGTAGCAACTACACGGACTGGGTCCGTAACTTGAGAATTATCCTCATTGCTGCACAGAAGAATTATGTTCTCGAAGCACCGCTAGGTGTACCAACCGTGCCAGCAACTGCACACATTGTGAATGCATGGCAGACGTGTGTTGATGACTACTCCATAGTTCAGTGTGCCATGCTTTACGGCTTAGAACCGGGACTTCAATGACGTTTTGATCATTATGGAGCATATGAGATGTTCCAGGAGTTGAAGTTAATATTTCAAGCAAATGCCCGGATTAAGAGATATGAAGTCTCCAATAAGTTCTAGAGCTGCAAAATGCAGGAGAATAGTTATGTCAGTGAACATATACTCAAAATTTCTGGGTACCACAACCACTTGACTCAACTAGGAGTTAATCTTCTTGATGATAGTGTCATTGACAGAGTTCTTCAATCACTGCCACCAAGCTACAAAAGTTTCCTGATGAACTATAATATGCAAGGGATGGATAATTCAATTCCCGAGATCTTCGCAATGCTAAAGGCTGCGGAGGTATAAATCAAGAAGGAGCATCAAGTGTTGATGGTCAACAAGAGCACTAGTTTTGAAAAGAAGGGCAAAGGGAAGAAGGGGAACTTCAAGAAGAACGACAAGCAAGTTGCTCCTCAAGTGAAGAAGCCCAAGTCTAGATCTAAGCCTGAGACTGAGTGCTTCTACTACAAAGGGACTGATCATTGGAAGCAGAACTACCCCAAGTATTTGGCGGATAAGAAGGATGGCAAAGTGAAAGGTATATTTGATATACATGTTATCGATGTGTACTTTAATAATACTCGCAGTTGCGCCTAGGTATTTGATACTGGTTCTATTGCTAACATTTGCAACTCGAAACAGGGACTACGGATTAAGCGAAGATTGGCTAAGGACGAGGTGACGATGCGCGTGGGAAATGGTTCCAAAGTCGATGTGATTGCGGTCGGCGCGCTACCTCATACATCTACCTTGGCTAAGGATGAGGTGACAATTGGCTAAGGACGAGATTAGTTTTAGACATGAATAATTGTTATTTGGTGCCAGCATTAAGCATGAACATTGTATCTGGATCTTGTTTGATGCGAGACGGTTATTCATTTAAATCAGAGAATAATGGTTCTTCTATTTATATGAGTAATATCTTTTATGGTCATGCACCCTTGATGAGTGGTCTATTTTTATTGAATCTCGATAGTAGTGATACACATATTCATAGTATTGAAACCAAAAGATATAATTTTAATAATGATAGTGCAACTTATTTGTGGCACTGCCGTTTAGGTCATATTGGTGTAAAGTGCATGAACAAAATCCATGCTGATTGGCTTTTGGAATCACTTGATTATGAATCACTTTATGCTTGCGAACCATGCCTCATGGGCAAGATGACTAAGACTCTGTTCTCTGGAACAATGGATTGAGCAACAAACTTATTGGAAATAATACATACTGATGTATGCGATCCGATGAGTGTTGATGCTCGCGGTGGGTATCGTTATTTTCTGACCTTCATAGATGATTTGAGCAGATATGGATATATCTACTTGATGAAACACAAGTCTGAAACATTTGAAAAGTTCAAAGAATTTCAGAGTGAAGTGGAAAATCATCGTAACAAGAAAATTAAGTTTCTACGAATCTGATTGTGGAGGTGAATATTTGAGTTATGAGTTTGGTCATCATTTGAAACAATGCAGAATAGTTTCGCAACTCACGCCACCTAGAACACCATAGCGTAATGGTGTGTCCGAACGTTGTAACCGCACTTTATTAGATATGGTGCGATCTATGATGTGTCTTACTGATTTACCGCTATCGTTTTGGGGTTATGCTTTAGAGACGACTGCATTCACGTTAAATAGGGCACCATCAAAATGCGTTGAGACAACACCATATGAACTGTGGTTTGGCAAGAAACCCAAGTTGTCATTTCTTAAAGTTTGGGGATGCAATGCTTATGTGAAAAAGCTTGAACCATATAAGCTCGAACCCAAATCGGAGAAATGTGTCTTCATAGGATACCCAAAGGAGACTGTTGGGTACACCTTCTTTCACAGATCCGAAGGCAAGATATTTGTTTCTAAGAATGGATCCTTTCTAGAGAAGGAGTTTCTCTAGAATGAAGTGAGTCGGAGGAAAGTAGAACTTCATGAGGTAACTATACCTTCTCCCTTATTGGAAAGTAGTTCATCACAGAAATCAGTTCTAGTGATTCCTACACCAATTAGTGAGGAAGCTAATGATAATGATCATGAAACTTCTGATCAAGTTACTACCGAACCTCATAGGTCAACCAGAGTAAGATCTGCACCAGAGTGGTATGGTAATCTTGTTCTGGGGGTCATGTTACTTGACCATGACGAGCCTACGAACTATGAGGAAGTGATGATGAGCCCAGATTCCGTGAAATGGCTTGAGGCCATGAAATCTGAGATGGGATCCATGTATGAGAACAAAGTGTGGACTTTGGTTGACTTGCCCGATGATCGGCAAGCTATAGAGAATAAATGGATCTTCAAGAAGAAGACTGATGCCGACGGTAATATTACTATCTACAAAGCTCAACTTGTTGCGAAAGGTTTTCGACAAGTTCAAGGAGTTGACTATGATGAGACCTTCTCACCCGTAGCGATGCTTAAGTCTGTCCGAATCATGTTAGCAATTGCCGCATTTTATGATTATGAAATTTGGCAAATGGATGTCAAAACTGCATTCCTTAATGGATATCTCAAAGAAGAGTTGTATATGATGCAACCAGAAGGTTTTGTCAATCCTAAAGGTGCTAACAAAGTGTGCAAGCTCCAGCGATCCATTTATGGACTGGTGCAAGCCTCTCGGAGTTGGAATATACACTTTGATAGTGTGATCAAAGCATATGGTTTTATGCAGAATTTTGGAGAAGCCTGTATTTACAAGAAAGTGAGTGGGAGCTCCATAGCATTTTTGATATTATATGTGGATGACATATTGTTGATTGGAAATGATACTGAATTTCTGAATAGCATAAAATGATACTTGAATAAAAAAATTCAATGGAAGACCTCGGTGAAGCTGCTTATATATTGGGCATCAAGATCTATAGAGATAGATCAAGACGCTTAATTGGACATTCACAAAGCACATACCTTGAAAAAGTTTTGAAGAAGTTCAAAATGGACCAGTCAAAGAAAGTGTTCTTGCCTATGTTACAAGGTGTGAAGTTGATTCAGACTCAATGCCCGACCACTCCAAAAGATAGAGAGAAAATGAAAGTCATTCCCTATGCCTCAGCCATAGGTTCTATCATGTATGCAATGTTGTGTGCCAGACCTGATGTGTGCCTTGCTATTAGTTTAGGAGGGAGGTACCAAAGTAATCCAAGAATGGATCACTGGACAGCGGTCAAGAACATCCTGAAATACCTGTGAAGGACTAAGGATATATTTCTCGTTTATGGAGGTGACAAAGAGCTCGTCGTAAACGGTTATGGCGATGCAAGCTTTGACACTGATCTGGATGACTCTAAGTCACAAACCGGATACGTATTTTTATTGAATGGTGGAGCTGTCTGTTGGTGCAGTTCTAAGCAGAGCGTTGTGGCGGGATATGTGTGAAGCGGAATACATAGCTGCTTCGGAAGCATCAAATGAAGGAGTCTGGGTGAAGGAGTTCATATCCGATCTAGGTGTAATACCTAGTGCATTGGGTCCAATGAAAATCTTTTGTGACAATACTAGTGCAATTGCTTTGGCAAAGGAATCCAGATTTCAGAAGAGAACCAAGCACATCAAGAGACACTTCAATTCTATCCGCAATCAAGTCAAGGAGGGAGACATAGAGATTTGCAAGATACATACGGATCTGAATGTAGAAGACCCGTTGACTAAGCCTCTCTCACGAGCAAAATATGATCAACACCAAGACGCCATGGGTGTTAGAATCATTACTATGTAAGCTAGATTATTGACTCTAGTGCAAGTGGGATACTCAAGGAAATTTGCCCTAGAGGCAATAACAAAGTTGTTATTTATATTTCCTTATACCATGATAAATGTTTATTATTCATGCTAGAATTGTATTAACCAGAAACTTAGTACATGTGTGAATACATAGACAAATAGAGTGTCCCTAGTATGCTTCTACTTGACTAGCTCGTTAACCAAAGATGGTAAAGTTTCCTAGCCAAGGACATGTGTTATCATTTGATGAACGGGATCACATCATTAGAGAATGATGTGATGGACAAGACCCATTCATTATCTTAGCACTTTGATCGTTTAGTGTATTGCTATTGCTTTCTTCATGACTTATACATGTTCCTATGACTATGCGATTATGCAACTCCCGAGTACCGGAGGAACACTTAGTGTGCTATCAAACGTCACAACGTAACTAGATGATTATAAAGATGCTCTACAGCTGTCTCTGATGGTGTTTGTTGAGTTGGCATAAATCGACATTAGGATTTGTCACTCCGTATTTCGGAGAGGTATCTCCGGGCCATCTCGGTAATGCTCATCACTATAAGCCTTGCAAGCAAAGTGAATAATGAGTTAGTTCCAGGATGATGCATTACGGAACAAGTAAAGGGACTTACCGGTAACGATATTGAACTAGGTATGATGATACCGACGATCGAATCTTGGGCAAGTAACATACCGATAACAAAGGGGATAACGTATGTTGTTATCCGGTTTGAACAATAAAGATCTTTGTAGTATATGTAGGAACCAATATGAGCATCCAGGTTCCGCTATTGGTTATCGACCAAAGATGTGTCTCGGTCATGTCTACATAGTTCTCGAACCCGTAGGGTCCACACACTTAATGTTCGATGACGATTTGTATTATGAGTTATGTGATTTGATGTACAAAAGGTTGTTCGGAGTCCCAGATGAGATCACAGACATGACGAGGACTCTCTAAATGGTAGAGACATAAAGATTGCTATGTTGGACCATGTTATTCGGACACCGTAAGTGTTCCGAATAGTTTCGGAAAAAACCGGAGTGCCGGAGGGGTTACCGGAACCCTCCCGGGGAAGTAATGGGCCTTAGTGGGCTTTAGGGGAGAGGGAGGGAAGCAACCAGGAGGTGATGCGCCCCCAAGGGGATTCCGAATAGGACTAGGGGAGGGGGCGCCACCCCTCTTTCCCTCTCCCTCTCGCTCTCCTTCCTTCTTCTCCTACTTGGACTAGGAAAGGGGGAGCCGATTCCTACTTGGAGTAGGACTCTCCCCCTTGGGCACGCCCCCTTGGGACGGCCGGCCTCCTCCTCCCATCCTTTATATACGGGGGAGGGGGGCACCCCATAGACACACAAGTTGATCTTTTGCCGTGTTTGGTGCCCCCTCGACAGTTTTACACCTCGGTCATATTTGTCGTAGTGCTTAGGCGAAGCCCTGCGTCGGTAACTTCATCATCACTGTCACCACACCGTCATGCTGATGGAACTCTCCCTCGGCCTCAACTGGATCAAAATTTCGATGGCCGTCACCGAGCTGAACGTGTGCATCTCGCGGAGGTGCCGTACGTTCAGTACTTGGATCGGTTGGATCACGAAGACGTTCGACTACATCAACCGCGTTACTAAACGCTTCCGCTTTCAATCTACGAGGGTACGTATACACACTCTCCCCTCTCATTGCTGTGCATCTCCTAGATAGATCTTGCGTGATCGTAGGTACAATTTTTGAAATACTGCGTTCCCCAACAGTGCCCGGCTGCTGATAACCCACAAGTATAGGGGATCGCAACAGTTTTCGAGGGTAGAGTATTCAACCCAAATTTATTGATTCGACACATGGGGAGCCAAAGAATATTCTCAAGTATTAACAGTTGAGTTGTCAATTCAACCGCACCTAAAAGACTTAATATATGCAGCAAACTATTTAGTAGCAAAGTAATATGGAAGTAAAAAGAGGGTACATAGATAAAGCCTGATAAATCTCATCCAACCCATCACCGTCCAGCAAGCCCACGATGGAATTACTCACGCATGGTGGTGAGCATCATGACGATGGCGACGGGTTCCCCTCTCCGAAGCCCCGAATGGACTCCAAATCAGTCCTCCCGAGAGAGATTACGGCTTGGCGGCGGCTCCGTATCATAAAACGTGATGAATCCTTCTCTCTGATTTTTTTCTCCCCGAACATGAATATATAGGTTCGGAGTTGAGGTCGGTGGAGCCTCAGGGGCCCACGAGATAGGGGGCGCGCCCAGGGGGTGGGCGCGCCCCCACCCTTGTGAACAGGGTGTGGGCCCCCTGACATTGATTCTTTCGCCAGTATTTTTATATATTCCAAAAATATTCTCCGTGAAGTTTCAGGTCATTCCGAGAACTTTTATTTCTGCACAAAACTAACACCATGGCAATTCTGCTAAAAACAGGGTCAGTCCGGGTTAGTTCCATTCAAATCATGCAAGTTAGAGTCCAAAACAAGGTCAAAAGAGTTTGGAAAAGTAGATACGATGGAGACGTATCAACTCCCCCAAGCTTAGACATTTGCTTGTCCTCGAGCAATTCAGTTAACAAACTGAAAGTGATAAAGAAAAACTTTTACAAACTCTATTTGATCTTGTTGTTGTAAATATGTAAATCCAGCATTGAAGTTTTCAGCAAAGATTATGAACTAACAATATTCACAATAACATTTAGGTCTCATGTTTACTCATATCAATGGCATAATCAACTAGCGAGCAATAATAATAAATCTCGGATGCCAACACTTTCTCAAAACAATTATAATATGATATAACAAGATGGTACCTCGCTAGCCCTTTCTGAGACCGCAAAATATAACTGCAGAGCACCTTTGAAGTTCAAGGACTGACTAAACATTGTAATTCATGGTAAAAGAGATCCAGTCACAATCATAATCAATGTAAACTAATAGTAATACATGCAAATTAAAGCGGTGCTCTCGAACTGGTGCTTTTTAATAAGAGGATGATGACTCAACATAAAAGTAAATAGATAGGCCCTTCTCAGAGGGAAGCATGGATTTGTAGAGGTGCCAGAGCTCGATTTTGAAATAGAGATAAATAATATTTTGGGTGGTATACTTTCATTGTCAACATAACAACCGAGAGATCTCGATATCTTCCATGCTACACCCATTATAGGCGGTTCCCAAACAGAATGGTAAAGTTTATACCCCCCTACCACCAACAAACATCAATCTATGGCTTCTCTGAAACAACGGGTGCCTCCAACTAACAACAATCCTGGGGGAGTTTTGTTTGCAATTATTTTAGTTTAAGCATGGGACTGGGCATCCCGGTTACCAGCCATTTTCTTGTGAGTGAGGAGTGGAGTCCACTCCTCTTGAGAATAACCTGCCTAGCATGGAAGATATAGACAGCCCTAGTTGATACATGAGCTATTCGAGCATACAAAACATAATTTCATTTGAAGGTTTAGAGTTTGGCACATACAAATTTACTTGGAACAGCAGGTAGATACCGCATATAGGAAGGTTTGGTGGTCTCATATGGAATAACTTTTTGGGTTTATTGTAACACCCTCGATGCGACTATAGCTCCCACGTGTCGAGGCACGACTTAGAGACATAATCGCATTGAAGGCATCTGTCGCAAGTTAGGCAATCTTCACAGCATCCCATGTAATATGAATAATAAAGGGGAGAATATAGTTGGCTTACACTCGCCACGTCAATCAAGAACATAAATAACATTACATCATCCAAAACACTCATGCCCCGGCTACGGTGCCAAAATAGAAGAGAACCCAACATGCGACACGGTCCCAATCACCCCCAACTGGGCACCACTTCTGATCGTCAGGAAAAGACACGTAGTATCACTGAGAGTCTTCGTCAAACTACCACTTGAGCTCGTACTCGTCACCTGGAGCGGAATCACCTGGACCTGCATATGGAGTTATAGTATCTGTGAGCCACGGGGACTCAGCAATCTCACACCCTCGCGATCAAAACTATTTAAGCTTATAGGAAGGATAAGGCAAATATAAGTGGAGCTGCAGCAAGCGACTAGCATATATGGTGGCTAACTTATACGCAAAGGAGAGTGAGAAGAGGAGGCAAAGCACGAGCGAGAAGCTAGGGGCAACCTGCGCAAACATTACTCCAACACCGTGTCCACTTCCCGGACTCCGCCGAGAAGAGGCCATCACGGTAACACACTCAGTTGATTCATTTTAATTAATTAAGGTTCAAGTTATCTACAACCGGACATTAACAAATTCCCATCTGCCCATAACCGCGGGCACGGCTTTCGAAAGTTCAATCCCTGCAGGGGAGTCCCAACTTAGCCCATGACAAGCTCTCACGGTCAACGAAGGAATAGACCTCCTCCGAAGACGTTCCGATCAGACTCGGTATCTCGGTAACTCAAGACACCTCGACTGGTTAAAACAAGACCAGCAACACCACCCGTTGTGCCGACAAATCCCGATAGGAGCTGCACATATCTCGTTCTCAGGGCACACTGGATAAGCTAAGCGTACGGGAGCCAACGTAACCCAAGTTGCCGAGGGACGGCCCCGCACGGCGAAACATCAAGGGGTTCCCATTATAACCCAACCGCGTAAGGAACGCAAAATCCGGGAACATAACACCGATATGATGGAAACTAGGGCGGCAAGAGTGGAACAAAACACTAGGCGAGAGGCCGAGCCTTCCACCCTTTACCAAGTATATAGATGCATTAAGATAACATAGCAATATAATGATATCCCAACAAGTAAATAAATGTTCCAACAAGGAACGGCCTCCAATCTTCACCTGCAACTAGCAACACTATAAGAGGGGCTGAGCAAAGCGATAACATAGCCAATCAACGGTTTGCTAGGACATGGTGGGTTAGAGGTTTCAACATGGCAATTGGGAGGCTGTCAAGCAAAAGGTAGGCATCGTAGCATTGGCATAGCAAGAGCGAGCAAACTAGCATAGCAAAGATAGTAGTGATTTCGAGGGTATGATCATCTTGCCTGCACAGTTGTCAGAGTTGACTGGATCCTCACAAGCAAACTCAACGGGCTCCTCGGTAGAGAACTCATCTCCCGGATCTACCCAACAAGACAAACAAGCAACAAGGATACAATCAACCACGTGCAAACTCAAACAATAAGATGCAATGATGGTATGCTATGCGGGATGCGATGCGGGATGCAAAATGCAAGATATGACAGGAAATGCGTGAACCTGGCCTCAACATGGAATTCCAAGGGTGCAACTGGAAAGATGAGATGAAATCGCTTGAAAACGATATAAAGATCATCGGAATCGGAGTTACGGTTTGGAAATGGCAAGCGTTTTAAGAATGACACCGGTCTGCGATTTACAGCAAGTAGGCATCTAAATGCAATGAGATGAACATGCTACAGCCACCAAACATGACAACAAAATACATGGCAGGGATGCACACAAGATGCTTAACAAAAGACTAGCACTGAGCTATGACCAATTCATCCATTATGAGGTTCAAACAAGCATGGCAAAAACGCAAATGCAAAACAGATCTCAGACTTAGTGAAATTAACACTTGTCTGAAATTTGAGATCACGAAGCCCTCTTCGGAGCAGCAAAACAACATGATACATGACCTGATTAAGACAAGTAAGAACATGGCATGGAGCTACTCAACAAGCTTAACAAAAGTCCCAAAGTGACCTGGGGCCAAAAGGGATCACAAAATATACTAACGGGCACACGGACATAGCTAAAACACAATCAGTTTTCAGACTTAGTGAAAACTGAGACATGCTGGAATATAACTCACGAAGGCATGTAAACGAGCTCGATGCACTCACCACGGTGCAAGTCTTGGCAAGGCAAGCATACATCCATAAATAAGGCACAAAATACAAGCTAGACATGGCAAGAAAAATGGCATAGCATGCACGGATCAACTACAATAACATTGGCAAAATCGCAAACGAGTTGACGATCTGCCCAGATTCACCACGAAGCAAAAGTAGAGCTCGATTGACTCAAGCTAGGGTGATCCATAATTGCAAATAAAGACATGGATGGAAAGAGCATAACATGATTAACAAAATTCTTTTACTGATCATCCTCAAAAGAGGCACGGATCACTAGGAAACAAGCTGAACATATGGCATCATGAACTAAATAATGCCAGACTTAGTGAAAACAACTAAGTCTCTGAAAACAGATTTCCCGGGTGCCTCACTTTGCAAGCTTGCACAAGTCACCACACACATCCTAAAAATGCATGGGTTGCACCTCTGGAAAGAAGACAAAATGCTTAACAAAACACATGAAGGACTCACAGGCATAGCATGCACACAATAATCATGGCAAAAATGACAAAAGTCTAAGATGAACTAGGAGATCTGACAATTAACTCACGAAGCCTCCTTCTGACAGCATTTCGGGCATCAAGATGAACTCAAATGAAAATGATGCAACGGAATGAAATGATGTACTCGTCAAGGCAAATTTTTTGATATGCTATATGTCTAAATTGGAGCAACGGATGCAAAGTTACGACAGGTCAAAGTAGGCATAAAAAATTAAGAGAGAGGGGAAAAAGTCAACCCTAGGGTTTATTTTCAGATCTGAGATCCGCACGGATTACGAAGTCGCCGAAGAACACTGTAGCGCCCGAGGTCGAGGTGGCCGGAAATGATGGCCGTGGTGGCCGGCGTTGGAGGGGGCGGCCGGATCCGAGGCCGGTGAGACGAGGGGGCGCCGAGGCGCGGTCGTCGGCACCGGGCGGTGGCGGCGCG
>NC_041384.1:353750429-353769443 GCF_002162155.2 Triticum dicoccoides | reverse complement strand
AGGCGGCGGAGGGAGTGGCCCACGGTGGCGGAGTCGGGGGCCGGATCTGGGCCTTCAGGCCCGGCGGCGGAGGTAGGTGGTGGCGCCACGTGGCGGCGTCTGGTAGGCTGAGGCAGCGGCGGCGATTTCGTCCGGCCGGGTCGGACACGTCCGGCCGGCGCGAGGGAATTTTAGGGTTTCGGGGAGAGGGAGAGATCCGAAAATTGGGGGTCCTATTTATAGGCATAAGTGGAGTTAGGAGAGTCCAAATGAGGTGCGGTTTTCGGCCACGCGATCATGATTGAATGCTCTAGGACATGGAGCAGAGTTTGGTGGGTTTTGGGCCAAATTGGAGGGGTGTTGGGCTGCAACACACACGAGGCCTTTTCGGTCCCTCGGTTAACCGTTGGAGTATCGAACGAAGTCCAAATGACATGAAACTTGACAGGCGGTCTACCGGTAGTAAACCAAGGACACTTGGCAAGTCTCGGTCCAATCCGGAAATGTTTAATCCCCACACACGAAAGAAAGCTAGAAATGGCCACCGGAGGAGAACGAAGCGCCGGAATGCAAAACGGACAACAGGGAAAAAGCTCGAATGCAGGAGATGAACACGTATGCAAATGCAATGCACATGATGACATGATATGAGATGCATGACAAAGAAAACAACACACGGAGACAAAGACCCGAACCCGAGAAATAAATATAACTTAACGCCGGAAACGGGAAGAGTTGGAGTACAAATTGGGAAAGTTACATCTGGGCGTTACAACACTCCACCACTACGAAAAGATCTCGTCCCGAGATCTAGGACTAAAAGAACTCAGGGTACTCAGAACGGAGGTGATCCTCGTGTTCCCAGGTAGCTTCACGGTCAGAATGGTGTGACCACTTGACTTTGAGAAATTTGATTGACTTGTTGCGAGTCTTGCGTTCAGTCTCTTCAAGAATAGCAACTGGGTGCTCACGATAAGAGAGATCTTCTTGGAGCTCAATGTCCTCGAAGTTGACTGTGCGGTCAGGAGTCTTGAAGCACTTTCGAAGCTGAGAGACATGGAACATGTCATGAACATTTGCAAAGTTTGAAGGAAGCTCGAGTTGATAGGCAAGGTCGCCTCTCTTGCTGACAATCTTGAAAGGTCCCACATATCTAGGGGCAAGCTTCCCTTTGATACCGAAGCGACGAGTACCTTTCATAGGAGAGACACGGAGGTAAACATGATCTCCGATCTCGAAAGCCAAATCACGGTGCTTACTATCATAGTAGCTCTTCTGGCGGGATTGGGCTGCTTTGAGCTTATCACGAATGACTTTGCACATTTCTTCTGCTTCTATGATTAAGTCATTACCCAAAAGCTGACGTTCACCGGTTTCAGACCAGTTGAGAGGGGTACGACACTTCCTGCCATACAGAATTTCAAATGGGGCCTTGCCCGAACTTGCTTGAAAACTATTGTTATATGAGAATTCAGCATAAGGAAGACAATCCTCCCACTTCATGCCGAAGGGGATCACACAAGCCCTGAGCATATCTTCAAGAATCTGGTTGACACGCTCAACTTGACCGCTTGTTTGAGGATGGAAAGCTGTGCTGAAGCGGATGTTGGTGCCCATGGCCTTCTGAAAAGAATCCCAAAACTTCGAGGTAAAGATGCTGCCACGGTCTGAAGATATCACTTGAGGAATACCGTGCAGAGAGACAATGCGAGAGGTATAGAGTTCCGCCAATTGAGCTGCAGTGATCGACTCTTTGATAGGCAGAAAGTGAGCCACTTTGGTGAGCTTGTCGATGACAACGCATATAGCATCATTGCCACGCTTGGACATTGGAAACCCAGTCACGAAGTCCATTTCAATATGGTCAATCTTCCATTCTAGAATGGCAAGAGGTTGGAGGAGACCAGCTGGCCTTTGGTGTTCTGCCTTCACTCTTCTGCAGACATCACATTCATTCACGAATTGAGCGATCTCGCGCTTCATTCGAGTCCACCAATAAGCTTGCTTAAGGTCCTGATACATCTTCATACTCCTAGGGTGGATGGAGAGGAGAGAATTGTGAGCCTCGTTCATGATCACTTTACGAAGTTCACCTTTTTCACCATAGCATCAAGAAGCTGGGCTTGGCGAATCTGGTCTTCTAAGGTAGGAGAGACTTGAAGGTTGGCGAGGAAACCTTGAGGAACAACTTGCATATTAAGTTTGCGGAAAGCTTCACAAAGCTCGGGTTGATAAGGCTTAAGAATCAGACTGTTGCAGTAAGCCTTTCTGCTCAATGCGTCAGCAATCACATTGGCCTTGCCTGGAGTATACTCAATACTCGGATTATACTCTTGAATCATTTTGACCCATCGAGTTTGCCTGAGGTTGAGATTAGGCTGAGTGAAGATGTACTTGAGACTCTTGTGATCGGTGAAAATGTCCACTTTTCTTCCCAATAGAAGATGTCTCCAAGTCAAAAGAGCATGCACAACTGCCGCCAACTCGAGATCATGAGTGGGGTAGTTCTTCTCATTAGGCTTCAACTTGCGAGATGTATAAGCAACCACTTTCTTCTCTTGCATCAATACTGCGCCAAGACCTTGGAGAGAGGCATCACAAAAGACCTCATACGTTTTGGATTCATCAGGTGGAGTCAGAACTGGAGCAGTGATCAACTTCTCTTTCAAAGTGTTGAAAGCAATATCACACTCCGGAGACCAAACGTACTTGACGTGCTTCTGAAGAAGATTTGAGAGAGGCTTCGCGATCTTGGAAAAGTTTTCAACGATTCTTCGGCAATAGCTTGCGATACCGAGAAAACTGCGGAGTTGCTTCATGTTCTGAGGAGGTTCCCAATTCACAATTGCAGACACCTTCTCAGGATTCACAGCAATGCCCTTGGAAGAGATGATATGACCAAGATAAAGAACCTCATCGAGCCAAAATTCACACTTGGAGAACTTGGCGTAGAACTGATGTTCCCTGAGCTTATCAAGAACCAAACGCAAGTGCTTGGCATGATCTTCCTTGTTCTTGGAGAAAACCAGAATGTCGTCAAGATAGACCAAAACGAAGTCATTGGTGTAGGCGTTAAAGATGAAGTTCATCATGCGAGAGAACGTCGGAGGAGCGTTGGCGAGGCCAAAGGACATGACAGTGTATTCATATGAACCAAAGCTTGTTCTGAATGCTGTCTTGGGAATATCTTCTTCACGAATGCGAATCTGGTGATAACCCATATGGCCATCAAGCTTGGAGAATACTTGGGCACCTTTGAGTTGTTCGAACAGCTCATTGATGTTGGGAAGTGGGTACTTGTTCTTGATGGTCTTCTTGTTCACTGGACGGTAATCAACACAAAGTCGGTCCGTTCCATCCTTCTTCTTCACAAAAAGAACACCACAACCCCACGGAGAAGAACTAGGCCGGATGAGACCCATTCTTTCTTGCTCATCGAGTTGCTTCTTCAGCTCCTTCAACTCTTCAGGTCCGAGCTTGTAAGGACGCTTGCACATAGTTCCGTGCGAGGCTCAAGCTCAATAACGAATTCAACTGGCCGGTGCGGAGGCATTCCTGGGAGCTCTTCTGGAAAGACGTCTTGATATTCGCAAACGACTGGAATTTGAGCGATAGAATCCAATTCACCCTTCTCATTGAGAGAAAACAGACGAATGGTATCATCACGAGCGGCAAAGACAATTACATCCTCAGACGAATGAGTCAATTGAATCTGCCTGGCTGCACAATCAAGCTGAGCCTTGTGCTTAGAAAGCCAATCCATCCCAAGAATAAGATCAATATCCGAGTTACCAAGAACCATTGGAGAAGCCAGAAACTTGAAATCACCCATCATGATAGAAACATCCGGAACTATTGAAGTAGCCCTCATAGACTTAGCCGGAGAAACCACTCCCATAGGTTTACCCAACATTTGTGAAACGAAGTCATGCTTGGAAACAAATGATCTTGACATGAAACAATGCGATGCACCAATGTCAAAAAGAACTTTTGCTGGAAAAGAGTTAACTGGAAAGTTACCCATGATCACATCTGACAAGTCCTCTGCCTGAGCTACATTCATCAAATTCACCTTGGCATGCTTGGGGTTATGCTTGACCACAACTGTACTTGCCGATCTGACAGGAGGAGGAGGAGGAAGATGCCTCTGATTGAAACACTTGTTGGCATAGTGACCCTTCTGTTGGCACTTGTTGCACGTGACCTCTGAAAGCGGACGGTGATACGGAGCACTCAATCTTGGAGCTTGAGACGAAGTCTTGTTCTGAAAGCCAGGGTTGGGTGGGTGGGAAGAACCACTGCCACCTTTGCTCTTCTGCTGATACGGCTGACGGAACGGAGGAGGAGGAAGCCAAAACTTCTGCTGCTTGGCCACTTGAGTAGAGGAAGAAGGAGTAACATCTCTAACTCGCTTCCTGGAAGCATCACACCTCAACTGAGCAGCCTCTTGCTTCAGTGCCATGTTGTAGAACTCATCGTATCTCAAGGGCTCAAAGAGAACAAGAGCGAGCTGAATATCTTCTCTGAGACCACCCCTGAACTGATATATCATGCTCTTCTCATCAGGCACGTCCTGCTTGGCAAAGCGGGCAAGCTTCTGGAACAATTTGTTGTAGTCATAGACAGACAAAGAGCCTTGCTTCAGATTGCGGAATTCCTCACGCTTGCTTTAAACCACGCTCTGCGGGATATGATGAGCCCAGAAATCTCGACGGAAATCATCCCAGATGATAACACGTCCACCTCTAGAGTCCTTGTACTGCTGGAACCATTCTGCAGCTTGATCTTTGAGTTGGAAGGAAGCAAACTTCACAAAGTCCTCAGGCCTGATGTTACTGCACTCGAAATGCTTACACAGATCCACAAGCCAATCGTCAGCATCGGTTGCCTCAACACAATTGCTGAAAGTCTTTGGCCCATTAGCAAGGAACTGGTTGAGTGTAGCAAAGTGACTCTGATTGCTGCCTTGATTCCCTTGACTGCCTTGATTGCGCTCTTGAAGAATTTGCATGATCAGCTAAGTGTTTGCATTAGTTGCGGCCATCACAGCTTGCCATGCCTCTGGAGGAGGTGGAGGCGGTGGCGGATCAGGATTCAGAGTCGTGCGCGTTGGAGGAGCCATCCTGAAGAGGTTGACCACCATTAGCACATTGACAGATGAATATTGAAGCTGAATCCAACGGAATGAAAATTGCAACATATAGTCTTCACATCCGAACAAAATGAACAAATGCATTCCTCTTGAAATGGTCACATATCCATAATGAGAAGCCTCGTAGAATTAAGGTAGAGAAATAAATCAACAAGGTACGGATCAAGAACGAATAATCTGTAAGAAATCCCAATCTCAAACCAATATTCGTGGAAGAAGAACTAGAGCTACTAGAATTCCCACCTATGAAACTCCCGAACTTTTCCGGTTATGCAATCAGGTGTTGGGGATACAGGGGAAGCATAATATCTCACCCAAACTAGCAATACCTACATCCAGCTATATCCATCCTTCAACACATAACCAAGAAACCTTCGGAAACCATCTACCTCAACCTTCGAAAAGCATCCGTTATACAAGTTATGGCGATACTCCCGAACTCCCGCCCCAGTACTGGGTGGCGTCGAGGTTATCTCACCAACGAACTGCATAAAAGAGATTTTCGATGTCGGCGAACATATCTCAAGTATTCCAGAATTGCAACGATAAAATTATGATGACAACACCTCAGAGCTCAACTCCCCGGGACACTTCCACTAAACCCCTGACAGGAGGCACCAAGACAATGTTCTCATCATAAGCCATCGGAACGATTCCAAGATACTCGCGTGATCCTAATTTTTTTTAGTGAAATTTGAGAAGAGAAGAGTCAAAACTCTACGTCAGGATGCCTTACCAGAGCGATGAGGAGACTGGGAAGTAAAAAGAATTCCTAAACTCTCCGATATATAATTCCTAAAGACTCAAAACATTTTCTAGACACAACTCGGCTGCTAAAAACGATCAAGCAATGGGGCTCCTAAGGTCGGGGAAGGCTCTGATTACCAACTTGTAACACCCTCGATGCGACTATAGCTCCCACGTGTCGAGGCACGACTTAGAGACATAATCGCATTGAAGGCATCTGTCGCAAGTTAGGCAATCTTCACAACATCCCATGTAATATGAATAATAAAGGGGAGAATATAGTTGGCTTACACTTGCCACGTCAATCAAGAACATAAATAACATTACATCATCCAAAACACTCATGGCCCGGCTACGGTGCCAAAATAGAAGAGAACCCAACATGCGACACGGTCCCAATCACCCCCAACTGGGCACCACTTCTGATCGTCAGGAAAAGACACGTAGTATCGCTGAGAGTCTTCGTCAAACTCCCACTTGAGCTCATACTCGTCACCTGGAGCGGAATCACCTGGACCTGCATCTGGAGTTATAGTATCTGTGAGCCACGGGGACTCAGCAATCTCGCACCCTCGTAATCAAAATTATTTAAGCTTATAGGAAGGATAAGGCAAATATAAGTGGAGCTGCAGCAAGCGACTAGCATATATGGTGGCTAACTTATACGTAAAGGAGAGTGAGAAGAGGAGGCAAAGCACGAGTGAGAATCTAGGGGGCAACCTGCGCAAACATTACTCCAACACCGTGTCCACTTCCCGGACTCCGCCGAGAAGAGGCCATCACGGTAACACACTCAGTTGATTCATTTTAATTAATTAAGGTTAAAGTTAGCTACAACCGGACATTAACAAATTCCCATCTGCCCATAACCGCGGGCACGGCTTTCGAAAGTTCAATCCCTGCAGGGGAGTCCCAACTTAGCCCATGACAAGCTCTCACGGTCAACGAAGGAATAGACCTCCTCCCAAGACGTTCCGATCAGACTCGGTATCTCGGTAACTCAAGACACCTCGACAGGTTAAAACAAGACCAGCAACACCACCCGCTGTGCCGACAAATCCCGATAGGAGTTGCACATATCTCGTTCTCAGGGCACACCGGATAAGCTAAGCGTACGGGAGCCAACGTAACCCAAGTTGCCGAGGGACGGCCCCGCACGATGCTCTAGTTTGGACCAACACTCAGAGGAGCACTGGCCCGGGGGGGTAAAATAAGATGACCCTTGAGTCTGCAGAACCCAAGGGAAAGAAAAGGCTCGGTGGCAAATGGTAAGACCAATGTTGGGCATTGCTGGACAAGCTTTAATCAAGGCGAAACATCAAGGGGTTACCATTATAACCCAACCGCGTAAGGAACGCAAAATCCGGGAACATAACACCGATATGACGGAAACTAGGGCGGCAAGAGTGGAATAAAACACTAGGCCAGAGGCCAAGCCTTCCACCCTTTACCAAGTATATAGATGCATTAAGATAACATAGCAATATAATGATATCCCAACAAGTAAATAAATGTTCCAACAAGGAACGGACTCCAATCTTCACCTGCAACTAGCAACGCTATAAGAGGGGCTGAGCAAAGCGGTAACATAGCCAATCAACGGTTTGCTAGGACATGGTGGGTTAGAGGTTTCAACATGGCAATTGGGAGGCTGTCAAGCAAAAGGTAGGCATCGTAGCATTGGCATAGCAAGAGCGAGCAAACTAGCATAGCAAAGATAGTAGTGATTTCGAGGGTATGATCATCTTGCCTGCACAGTTGTCAGAGTTGACTGGATCCTCACAAACAAACTCAATGGGCTCCTCAGTAGCGAACTCGTCTCCCGGCTCTACCCAACAAGACAAACAAGCAACAAGGATACAATCAACCACGTGCAAACTCAAACAATAAGATGCAATGATGGTATGCTATGCGGGATGCGATGCGGGATGCAAAATGCAAGATATGACAGGAAATGCATGAACCTGGCCTCAACTTGGAATTCCAAGATTTCAATGGAAAGATGAGATGAAATCGCTTGAAAACGATATAAAGATCATCGGAATCGGAGTTACGGTTAGGAAAAGGCAAGCGTTTTAAGAATGGCACCGGTCTGCGATTTACAGCAAGTAGGCATCTAAATGCAATGAGATGAACATGCTACAACCACCAAACATGACAACAAAATACATGGCAGGGATGCACACAAGATGCTTAACAAAAGACTAGCACTGAGCTACGACCAATTCATCCATTATGAGGTTCAAACAAGCATGGCAAAAACGCAAATGCAAAACAGATTTCAGACTTGGTGAAATTAACACTTGTCTGAAATTTCAGATCACGAAGCCCTCTTCGGAGCAGCAAAACAACATGATACATGACCTGATTAAGACAAGTAAGAACATGGCATGGAGCTACTCAACAATCTTAACAAAAGTCCCAAAGTGACCTGGGGCCAAAAGGGATCACAAAATATACTAACGGGCACACGAACATAGCTAAAACACAATCAGTTTTCAGACTTAGTGAAAACTGAGACATGCTGGAATATAACTCACGAAGGCATGTAAACAAGCTCGATGCACTCACCACGGTGCAAGTCATGGAAAGGAAAGCATACATCCATAAAGAAGGCACAAAATACAAGCTAGACATGGCAAGAACAATGGCATAGCATGCACAGATCAACTACAATAACATTGGCAGAATTGCAAACGAGTTGACGATCTGCCCAGATTCACCACGAAGCAAAAGTAGAGCTCGATTGACTCAAGCTAGGATGCTCCATAATTGCAAATAAAGACATGGATGGAAAGAGCATAACATGATTAACAAAACTCCTTTACTGATCATCCTCAAAAGAGGCACGGATCACTAGGAAACAAGCTGAACATATGGCATCATGAACTAAATAATCCCAGACTTAGTGAAAACAACTAAGTCTCTGAAAACAGATTTCCCGGGTGCCTCACTTTGCAAGCTTGCACAAGTCACCATACACATCCTAAAATTGCATGGGTTGCACCTCTGGAAAGAAGACAAAATGCTTAACAAAACACATGAAGGACTCACAGGCATAGCATGCACACAACAATCATGGCAAAAATGACAAAAGTCTAAGATGAACTAGCAGATCTGACAATTAACTCACGAAGCCTCCTTCTAACAGCATTTCGGGTATCAAGATAAATTCAAATTAAAATGATGCAATGGGATGAAATGATGTACTCGTCGAGGCAAACATTTTGATATGCTATATGCCTAAATCGGAGCTACGGATGCAAAGTTACGACAAGTCAAAGTAGGCATAAAATATTAAGGGAGAGGGGAAAAAGTCAACCCTAGGGTTTATTTTCAGATCTGAGATCCGCACGGATTACGAAGTCGCCGGAGAACACTGTAGCGCCTGAGGTCGAGGTGGCCGGAAACAATGGCCGCGGTGGCCGGCATTGGAGGGGGCGGCCGGATCCGAGGCCGGTGAGACGAGGGGGCGCCGGGGCGCGGTCGTCGGCACCGGGCGGTGGCGGCACGCCTAGCCGGCGAGGTGGCGGAGCTTGGCGTCGGCGGCAGCGGGGTATGGCGTCGGCGTCGGTGGTCGGCGGCAACGGCGGGGCAGCGGCGGCAGCCGGGCGCGATGGCGGCGGCAGCCGGGCGAGGAGGCGGCGGAGGGAGTGGCCCGCGGTGGCGGAGTCGGGGGCCGGATCTGGGCCTTAGGGCCCTGCGGCGGAGGTAGGTGGCGGCGCCATGTGGCGGCGTCTGGTAGGCTGAGGCGGCGGCGGCAATTTCGTCCGGCCGGGTCGGACACGTCCAGCCGGCGCGAGGGAATTTTAGGGTTTCGGGGAGAGGGAGAGATCCGAAAATCGGGGGTCCTATTTATAGGCATAAGTGGAGCTAGGAGAGTCCAAATGAGGTGCGGTTTTCGGCCACGCGATCGTGATCGAACGCTCTAGGACATGGAGCAGAGTTTGGTGGGTTTTGGGCCAAATTGGAGGGGTGTTGGGCTGCAACACACACGAGGCCTTTTTGGTCCCTCGGTTAACCGTTGGAGTATCGGACGAAGTCCAAATTACATGAAACTTGACAGGCGGTCTACCGGTAGTAAACCAAGGCCGCTTGGCAAGTCTCGGTCCAATCCGGAAATGTTTAATCCCCACACACGAAAGAAAGCTAGAAATGGCCACCGGAGGAGAACGAAGCGCCGGAATGCAAAACGGACAACGGGGAGAAAGCTCGAATGCATGAGATGAACACGTATGCAAATGCAATGCACATGATGACATGATATGAGATGCATGACAAAGAAAATAACACACAGAGACAAAGACCCGAACCCGAGAAATAAATATAACTTAACGCCGGAAACGGCAAGAGTTGGAGTACAAATTGGGAAAGTTACATCTGGGGCGTTACAACACTCCACCACTACGAAAAGATCTCGTCCCGAGATCTAGGACTGAAAGAACTCCGGGTACTCAGAACGGAGGTGATCCTCACGTTCCCAGGTAGCTTCACGGTCAGAATGGTGTGACCACTTGACTTTGAGAAATTTGATTGACTTGTTGCGAGTCTTGCGTTCAGTCTCTTCAAGAATAGCAACTGGGTGCTCACGATAAGAGAGATCTTCTTGGAGCTCAATTTCCTCGAAGTTGACTGTGCGGTCAGGAGTCTTGAAGCACTTTTGAAGCTGAGAGACGTGGAACACGTCATGAACATTTGCAAAGTCTGAAGGAAGCTCGAGTTGATAGGCGAGGTCGCCTCTCTTGCTGACAATCTTGAAAGGTCCCACGTATCTAGGGGCAAGCTTCCCTTTGATACCGAAGCGACGAGTACCTTTAATAGGAGAGACACGGAGGTAAACATGATCTCCGATCTCGAAAGCCAAATCACGGTGCTTACTATCATAGTAGCTCTTCTGGCGGGATTGGGCTGCTTTGAGCTTATCACGAATGACTTTGCACATTTCTTCTGCTTCTGTGATTAAGTCATTACCCAAAAGCTGACGTTCGACGGTTTCAGACCAGTTGAGAGGGGTACGACACTTCCTACCATACAAAATTTCAAATGGGGCCTTGCCCGAACTTGCTTGAAAACTATTTTTATATGAGAATTCAGCATAAGGAAGACAATCCTCCCACTTCATGCCGAAGGGGATCACACAAGCCCTGAGCATATCTTCAAGAATCTGGTTGACACGCTCGACTTGACCGCTTGTTTGAGGATGGAAAGCTGTGCTGAAGCGGATGTTGGTGCCCATGGCCTTCTGAAAATAATCCCAAAACTTCGAGGTAAAGATGCTGCCATGGCCTGAAGATATCACTTGAGGAATACCGTGCAGAGAGACAATGCGAGAGGTATAGAGTTCCGCCAATTGAGCTGCAGTGATCGACTCTTTGATAGGCAGAAAGTGAGCCACTTTGGTGAGCTTGTCGATGACAATGAATATAGCATCATTGCCACGCTTGGACTTTGGAAACCCAGTCACGAAGTCCATTTCAATGTGGTCAAACTTCCATTCTGGAATGGAAAGAGGTTGGAGGAGACCAGCTGGCCTTTGGTGTTCTGCCTTCACTCTTCTGCAGACATCACATTCATTCATGAATTGAGAGATCTCGCGCTTCATTCGAGTCCACCAATAAGCTTGCTTAAGGTCCTGGTACATCTTCGTACTCCCAGGGTGGATGGAGATGAGAGAATTGTGAGCCTCATTCATGATCACTTTACGAAGTTCACCTTTGGGCACAACAATACGATCCGCGAAGAAGAGAGTGTCCTTGTCATCAAGGCGGTAGCACTTGTACTTGGACTGACTCTTGGCAATCCCAATCTTCACCTTTTTCGCCATAGCATCAAGAAGCTGGGCTTGGCGAATCTGGTCTTCTAAGGTAGGAGATACTTGAAGGTTGGCGAGGAAACCTTGAGGAACAACTTGCAGATTAAGTTTGCGGAAAGCTTCACAAAGCTCGGGTTGATAAGGCTTAAGAATCAGACTGTTGCAGTAAGCCTTTCTGCTCAATGCGTCAGCAATCACATTGGCCTTGCCTGGAGTACACTCAATACTCGGATTATACCCTTGAATCATTTTGACCCGTCGAGTTTGCCTGAGGTTGAGATTAGGCTGAGTGAAGATGTACTTGAGACTCTTGTGATCGGTGAAAATGTCCACTTTTCTTCCCAATAGAAGATGTCTCCAAGTCAAAAGAGCATGCACAATTGCCGCCAACTCGAGATCATGAGTGGGGTAGTTCTTCTCATTAGGCTTCAACTGGCGAGATGTATAAGCAACCACTTTCTTCTCTTGCATCAATACTGCGCCAAGACCTTGGAGAGAGGCATCACAAAAGACCTCATACGGTTTGGATTCATTAGGTGGAGTCAGAACTGGAGCAGTGATCAACTTCTCTTTCAAAGTGTTGAAAGCAATATCACACTCCGGAGACCAAACGTACTTGACGTGCTTCTGAAGAAGATTTGAGAGAGGCTTCGTGATCTTGGAAAAGTTTTCAACGAATCTTCAGCAATAGCTTGCGAGATCGAGAAAACTACGAAGTTGCTTCATGTTCTGAGGAGGTTCCCAATTCACAATTGCAGACACCTTCTCAGGATTCACAGCAATGCCCTTGGCAGAGATGATATGACCAAGATAAAGAACCTCATCGAGCCAAAATTCACACTTGGAGAACTTGGCGTAGAACCGATGTTCCCTGAGCTTATCAAGAACCAAACGCAAGTGCTTGGCATGATCTTCCTTGTTCTTGGAGAAAACTAGAATGTCGTCAAGATAGACCAAAACAAAGTCATTGGTGTAGGCGTTGAAGATGAAGTTCATCATGCGAGAGAACGTAAGAGGTGCGTTCGCGAGGCCAAAAGACATGACAGTGTATTCATATGAACCAAAGCTTGTTCTGAATACTGTCTTGGGAATATCTTCTTCACGAATGCGAATCTGGTGATAACCCATACGGAGATCAAGCTTGGAGAATACTTGGGCACCTTTGAGTTGTTCGAACAGCTCATTGATGTTGGGAAGTGGGTACTTGTTCTTGATGGTCTTCTTGTTCACTGGACGGTAATCAACACAAAGTCGGTCCGTTCCATCCTTCTTCTTCACAAAAAGAACACCACAACCCCACGGAGAAGAACTAGGCCGGATGAGACCCATTCTTTCTTGCTCATCGAGTTGCTTCTTCAGCTCCTTCAACTCTTCAGGTCCGAGCTTGTAAGGATGTTTGCACACAGGTTCCATGCCAGGCTCAAGCTCAATAACGAATTCAACTGGCCGGTGCGGAGGCATTCCTAGGAGCTCTTCTGGAAATATGTCTTGATATTCGCAAACGACTGGAATTTGAGCGATAGCATCCAATTCACCCTTCTCATTGAGAGAAAACAGACGAATGGTATCATCACGAGCGGCAAAGACAATTACATCCTCAGACGAATGAGTCAATTGAATCTGCCTGGCTGCACAATCAAGCTGAGCCTTGTGCTTAGAAAGCCAATCCATCCCAAGAATAAGATCAATATCCGAGTTACCAAGAACCATTGGAGAAGCCAAAAACTTGAAATCACCCATCATGATAGAAACATCCGGAACTATTGAAGTAGCCCTCATAGACTTAGCCGGAGAAACCACTCCCATAGGTTTACCCAACATTTGTGAAACGAAGTCATGCTTGGAAACAAATGATCTTGACATGAAACAATGCGATGCACCAGTGTCAAAAAGAACTTTTGCTGGAAAAGAGTTAACTGGAAAGTTACCCATGATCACATCTGACGAGTCCTCTGCCTGAGCTACATTCATCAAATTCACCTTGGCATGCTTGGGGTTATGCTTGACCACAACTGTACTTGCCGATCTGACAGGAGGAGGAGGAGGAAGATGCCTCTGATTGAAACACTTGTTGGCATAGTGACCCTTCTGTTGGCACTTGTTGCACGTGACCTCTGAAAGCGGACGGTGATACGGAGCACTCAATCTTGGAGCTTGAGACGAAGTCTTGTTCTGAAAGCCAGGGTTGGGTGGGTGGGAAGAACCACTGCCACCTTTGCTCTTCTGCTGATACGGCTGACGGAACGGAGGAGGAGGAAGCCAAAACTTTTGCTGCTTGGCCACTTGAGTAGAGGAAGAAGGAGTAACATCTCTGACTCGCTTCCTGGAAGCATCACACCTCAACTGAGCAGCCTCTTGCTTCAGTGCCATGTTGTAGAACTCATCGTATCTCAAGGGCTCAAAGAGAACAAGAGCGAGCTGAATATCTTCTCTGAGACCATCCCTGAACTGATATATCATGCTCTTCTCATCAGGCACGTCCTGCTTGGCAAAGCGGGCAAGCTTCTGGAACAATTTGTTGTAGTCATAGACAGACAAAGAGCCTTGCTTCAGATTGCGGAATTCCTCACGCTTGCTTTAAACCACGCTCTGCGGGATATGATGAGCCCGGAAATCTTGACGGAAATCATCCCAGGTGATAACACGTCCACCTCTGGAGTTCTTGTACTGCTGGAACCATTCTGCAGCTTGATCTTTGAGTTGGAAGGAAGCGAACTTCACAAAGTCCTCAGGCCTGACGTTACTGCACTCGAAATGCTTACACAGATCCACAAGCCAATCGTCAGCATCGGTTGCCTCAACACAATTGCTGAAAGTGTTTGGCCCGTTAGCAAGGAACTGGTTGAGTGTAGCAAAGTGACTCTGATTGCTGCCTTGATTCCCTTGACTGCCTTGATTGCGCTCTTGAAGAATTTGCATGATCAGCTGAGTGTTTGCATTAGTTGCGGCCATCACAGCTTGCCATGCCTCTGGAGGAGGTGGAGGCGGTGGCGGATCAGGATTCAGAGTCATGCGCGTTGGAGGAGCCATCCTGAAGAGGTTGACCACCATTTGCACATTGACAGATGAATATTGAAGCTGAATCCAACGGAATGAAAATTGCAACATATAGTCTTCACATCCGAACAAAATGAACGAATGCATTCCTCTTGAAATGGTCACATATCCATAAATTGAGAAGCCACGTAGAATTAAGGTAGAGAAATAAATCAACAAGGTACGGATCAAGAACGAATAATCGGTAAGAAATCCCAATCTCAAACCAATATTCGTGGAAGAAGAACTAGAGCTACTAGAATTCCCACCTATGAAACTCTCGAACTTTTCCGGTTATGCAATCAGGTGTTGGGGATACATGGGAAGCATAATATCTCACCCAAACTAGCAATACCTACATCCAGCTGTATCCATCCTTCAACACATAACCAAGAAACCTTCGGAAACCATCTACCTCAACCTTCGAAAAGCATCCGTTATACAAGTTATGGCGATACTCCCGAACTCCCGCCCCAGTACTGGGTGGCGTCGAGGTTATCTCACCAACGAACTGCATAAAAGAGATTTTCGATGTCAGCGAACATATCTCAAGTATTCCAGAATTGCAACGATAAAATTATGATGACAACACCTTAGAGCTCAACTCCCCGGGACACTTCCACTAAACCCCTGACAGGAGGCACCAAGACAATGTTCTCATCATAAGCCATCGGAACGATTCCAAGATACTCGCGTGATCCTAAATTTTTTTTAGTGAAATTTGAGAAGAGAAGAGTCAAAACTCTACGTCAGGATGCCTTACCAAAGCGATGAGGAGACTGGGAAGTAAAAAGAATTCCTAAACTCTCCGATATATAATTCCTAAAGACTCAAAACATTTTCTAGACACAACTCGGCTGCTAAAAACGATCAAGCAATGGGGCTCCTAAGGTCGGGGAAGGCTCTGATTACCAACTTGTAACACCCTCGATGCGACTATAGCTCCCACGTGTCGAGGCACGACTTAGAGACATAATCGCATTGAAGGCATCTGTCGCAAGTTAGGCAATCTTCACAACATCCCATGTAATATGAATAATAAAGGGGAGAATATAGTTGGCTTAAACTCGCCACGTCAATCAAGAACATAAATAACATTACATCATCCAAAACACTCATGGCCCGGCTACGGTGCCAAAATAGAAGAGAACCCAACATGCGACACGGTCCCAATCACCCCCAACTGGGCACCACTTCTGATCGTCAGGAAAAGATACGTAGTATCGCTGAGAGTCTTCGTCAAACTCCCACTTGAGCTCGTACTCGTCACCTGGAGCGGAATCACCTGGACCTGCATCTGGAGTTATAGTATCTGTGAGCCACGGGGACTCAGCAATCTCGCACCCTCGCGATCAAAACTATTTAAGCTTATAGGAAGGATAAGGCAAATATAAGTGGAGCTGCAGCAAGCAACTAGCATATATGGTGGTTAACTTATACGCAAAGGAGAGTGAGAAGAGGAGGCAAAGCACGAGCGAGAAGCTAGGGGGCAACCTGCGCAAACATTACTCCAACACCGTGTCCACTTCCCGGACTCCGCCGAGAAGAGGCCATCACGGTAACACACTCAGTTGATTCATTTTAATTAATTAAGGTTCAAGTTATCTACAACCGGACATTAACAAATTCCCATCTGCCCATAACCGCGGGCACGTCTTTCGAAAGTTCAATCCCTGCAGGGGAGTCACAAGTTAGCCCATGACAAGCTCTCACAGTCAACGAAGGAATAGACCTCCTCCCAAGACGTTCCGATCAGACTCGGTATCTTGGTAACTCAAGACACCTCGACAGGTTAAAACAAGACCAGCAACACCACCCGCTGTGCCGACAAATCCCGATAGGAGCTGCACATATCTCATTCTCAGGGCACACCGGATAAGCTAAGCGTACGGGAGCCAACGTAACGCAAGTTGCCGAGGGACGGCCCCGCACGGTGCTCTAGTTTGGACCAACACTCAGAGGAGCACTGGCCCGGGGGGGGGGTAAAATAAGATGACCCTTGAGTCTGCAGAACCCAAGGGAAAGAAAAGGCTCGGTGGCAAATTGTAAGACCAATGTTGGGCATTGCTGGACAAGCTTTAATCAAGGCGAAACATCAAGGGGTTCCCATTATAACCCAACCGCGTAAGGAACGCAAAATCCGGGAACATAACACCGATATGACGGAAACTAGGGCGGCAAGAGTGGAACAAAACACTAGGCGAGAGGCCGAGCCTTCCACCCTTTACCAAGTATATAGATGCATTAAGATAACATAGCAATATAATGATATCCCAACAAGTAAATAAATGTTCCAACAAGGAACGGCCTCCAATCTTCACCTGCAACTAGCAACGCTATAAGAGGGGCTGAGCAAAGCGGTAACATAGCCAATCAACGGTTTGCTAGGACATGGTGGGTTAGAGGTTTCAACATGGCAATTGGGAGGCTGTCAAGCAAAAGGTAGGCATCATAGCATTGGCATAGCAAGAGCAAGCAAACTAGCATAGCAAAGATAGTAGTGATTTCGAGGGTATGATCATCTTGCCTGCATAGTTGTCAGAGTTGACTGGATCCTCACAAGCAAACTCAACGGGCTCCTCGGTAGCGAACTCGTCTCCCGGCTCTACCCAACAATACAAACAAGCAACAAGGATACAATCAACCACGTGCAAACTCAAACAATAAGATGCAATGATGGTATGCTATGCGGGATGCAAAATGCAAGATATGACAGGAAATGCATGAACGTGGCCTCAACTTGGAATTCCAAGGGTGCCAATGGAAAGATGAGATGAAATCGCTTGAAAACGATATAAAGATCATCGGAATCGGAGTTACGGTTTGGAAAAATGCAAGCGTTTTAAGAATGACACCGGTCTGCGATTTACATCAAGTAGGCATCTAAATGCAATGAGATGAACATGCTACAACCACCAAACATGACAAAAAAATACATGGCAGGGATGCACACAAGATGCTTAACAAAAGACTAGCACTGAGCTACGGCCAATTCATCCATTATGAGGTTCAAACAAGCATGGCAAAAACGCAAATGCAAAACAGATCTCAGACTTAGTGAAATTAACACTTGTCTGAAATTTCAGATCACGAAGCCCTCTTCGGAGCAGCAAAACAACATGATACATGACCTGATTAAGACAAGTAAGAACATGGCATGGAGCTACTCAACAAGCTTAACAAAAGTCCCAAAGTGACCTGGGGCCAAAAGGGATCACAAAATATACTAACGGGCACACGAATATAGCTAAAACACAATCAGTTTTCAGACTTAGTGAAAACTGAGACATGCTGGAATATAACTCACGAAGGCATGTAAACGAGCTCGATGCACTCACCACGGTGCAAGTCATGGCAAGGCAAGCATACATCCATAAAGAAGGCACAAAATACAAGCTAGACATGGCAAGAACAATGGCATAGCATGCACGGATCAACTACAATAACATTGGCAAAATCGCAAACGAGTTGACGATCTGCCCAGATTCACCACGAAGCAAAAGTAGAGCTCGATTGACTCAAGCTAGGATGATCCATAATTGCAAATAAAGACATGGATGGAAAGAACATAACATGATTAACAAAACTCCTTTACTGATCATCCTCAAAAGAGGCATGGATCACTAGGAAATAAGCTGAACATATGGCATCATGAACTAAATAATCCCAGACTTAGTGAAAACAACTGTCTCTGAAAACAGATTTCCCGGGTGCCTCACTTTGCAAGCTTGCACAAGTCACCACACACATCCTAAAAATGCATGGGTTGCACCTCTGAAAAGAAGACAAAATGCTTAACAAAACACATGAAGGACTCACAGGCATAGCATGCACACAACAATCATGGCAAAAATGACAAAAGTCTAAGATGAACTAGCAGATCTGACAATTAACTCACGAAGCCTCCTTCTAACAGCATTTCGGTCATCAAGATGAACTCAAATGAAAATGATGCAATGGAATGAAATGATGTACTCGTCGAGACGAACATTTTGATATGCTATATGCCTAAATCGGAGCTACGGATGCAAAGTTACGGCAGGTCAAAGTAGGCATAAAAATTAAGGGAGAGGGGAAAAAGTCAACCCTAGGGTTTATTTTCAGATCTGAGATCCGCACGGATTACGAAGTCGCCGGAGAACACTGTAGCGCCCGAGGTCGAGGTGGCCAGAAACGATGGCCGCGGTGGCCAGCGTTGGAGGGGGCGGCCGGATCCGAGGCCGGTGAGACGAGGGGGCGCCGGGGCGCGGTCGTCGGCACCGGGCGGTGGCGGCGCACCTAGCCAGCG
>NC_041384.1:353723937-353749806 GCF_002162155.2 Triticum dicoccoides | reverse complement strand
GGCGGTCGGCGGCAATGGCGGGGCGGCGGCGGCAGCCGGGAGCGGTGGCGGCGGCCTGCGGGCGAGGAGGCGGCGGAGGGAGTGGCCCGCGGTGGCGGAGTCGGGGGCCGGATCTAGGCCTTCGGGCCCGGCGGCGGAGGTAGGTGGCGGCGCCATGTGGCGGCGTCTGGTAGGCTGAGGCGGCAGCGGCGATTTCGTCCGGCCGGGTCGGACACGTCCGGCCGACGCGAGGGAATTTTAGGGTTTCGGGGAGAGGGAGAGATCCGAAAATCGGGGGTCCTATTTATAGGCATAAGTGGAGCTACGAGTTTTCGTCCACGCGATCGTGATCGAACGCTCTAGGACATGGAGCAGAGTTTGGTGGGTTTTGGGCCAAATTGGAGGGGTGTTGGGCTGCAACACACACGAGGCCTTTTCGGTCCCTCGGTTAACCGTTGGAGTATCGGACGAAGTCCAAATGACACGAAACTTGACAGGCGGTCTACCGGTAGTAAACCAAGGCCGCTTGGCAAGTCTCGGTCCAATCCGGAAATATTTAATCCCCACACACGAAAGAAAGCTAGAAATGGCCACCGGAGGAGAACGAAGCGCCGGAATGCAAAACGGACAACGGGGAAAAAGCTCGAATGCATGAGATGAACACGTATGCAAATGCAATGCACATGATGACATGATATGAGATGCATGACAAAGAAAACAACACACAGAGACAAAGACCCGAACCCGAGAAATAAATATAACTTAACGCCGGAAACGGCAAGAGTTGGAGTACAAATTGGGAAAGTTACATCTAGGGCGTTACATTTATGGAGGTGGATGCACCAGCAGTATTCCCGCTTAGTACAAGTGAAGGCTAGAACAAGACTGGGAAGCGACCAGCTAGAGAGCAACAACAGTCATGAACATGCATTAAAATTAATCAACACTGAGTGCAAGCATGAGTAGGATATAATTCACCATGAACATAAATATCATGGAGGCTATGTTGATCTTGTTTCAACTACATGCATGAACATGTGCCAAGTCAAGCCACTCGAATCGTTCAAAGGAGGGTACCACCCTATCATACCACATCACAACCATTTTAATAACATGTTGGCACGCGAGGTAAATCATTATAAACTCCTAGCTAATTAATCATGGCATGAGAAACTATAATCTCTAATTGTCATTGCAAACATGTTTCATTCATAATAGGCTGAATCAGGAACGATGAACTAATCATATTTACAAAAACAAGATATGTCGAGTTCATACCAGCTTCTCTCATATCAATCAGTCCATCATATATCGTCATTATTGCCTTGCACTTGCACGACCGAACGGTGTGGATAATAATAATAGTGCACGTGCATTGGACTAAGCTGGAATCTGCAAGCATTTAATACAAGGGAGAAGACAAGGTAATATGGGCTCTCTGTTAGATCAACAATAATGCATATGAGAGCCACTCAACATTTTCATCATGGTCTTCTCCTCTCGACCCCCAAAGAGAAGAAAAGAAACAAAACTATTTACACGGGAAATCTCCCAACAAGCAAAAGAAGAACGAGAAATCTTTTTGGGTTTTCTTTTTAATTACTACTACTACAAGCATGGAAAGTAAACTAGCTAAAAACTACAACTATTTTTTTTGTTTTTATTAAGGTTTTTCAAACACACAAGAAGAATGTTGGAAAATAAAATAAACTAGCATGGATAGTACAATGAAAAAGTATGAGCACCGACAACTGGATTGAGTGAGTGAACATGAATATAATGTTAGTGAGAAATACGTACTCCCCCAAGCTTAGGCTTTTGGCCTAAGTTGGTCTATGGCCATGGCTCAAAGTTGTCCTCTCCGGTGTACGGAGGAGTGTCCTCTAGGTGCCACTGGTTGGCGATCTTCTCCGGATCCCACTGATAAACATACTGACGGTAGGGATGAAGTGGTGGCTCCGGCTCAGGCTCTGGGGCTGATGTTAGGATCCGATAGGCATGAATGGCCTCCGGAAGAACAAGGTACATGCCTGAAAATATGTTGAACAAAGAGGGTGAAGGCAAGGTAATAATCTCACAATAATTTTTGTTAAATATCAATTTATATTTGAGTATCTTCTTCTTGTCCTTAACAATAAAATCATTTGCTACCATACTCTTATAATCTAGAAAAATAGGAGGCAGCAACTTTTCCTCTTTCTCATAATGCCTAATAGGTATGTTAAAGTGTGTAGCAAGGCGCGAGGCAAAGATGCCTCCAAAGATGGGACCCTTTGTACAGTTCAGATTTAACCATTTAGCAACAATAGCGCCTAAACTGAAGGTGGTATCACGAAACAAAGCATGGCGCAGAATAAGAATACCAGGGGCACTAAGGTTTCCACTCTTCCCGCGACCAATTAAGCATCTACTAGCAAATATTGCAAAGTAACATAGAACAGGAAAAATGTATGCTAGTAATTATTTCATCGGAAACCTTCCTCGTTTCCCCTACAACAATCATACCAATAAATCCCTCCACAACATTAAGATGCGGTTCCTCTATGCTGCCCGCAAAGGGTATCTTATAGACCCAACAAAACTCATATAGTGACATCTCTTTAACCTCATCATATAAATGAAATTCCACTAAAGGTGGTGATTTCTTAGCATAAAAGTAAAACTTTTCACAAAAATATTATTGAGGAGGAGATACTGTTCGCGCTGGTCACAGAGGAAGTTGATGAGGCCTGCATTGTCAGCCAAATAATAAAAATCTTCATAAATCCCGGTTTCTCTCAAGAACTCATCACAAGGCCATTCACACGGTCCAACCTCCGCAGTGCGAGGGAAATTATATTTGGGCTTCTTATTCTCTTCACTTTGCTTATCCTTCCAGCTTCGGCTCGAAGAGCCCATCAACAATCTCTTCATCATTTTCTTTCTTTGAAAAATTTCTGAAATTTTTAGTGACTCAAAATAAAAGTGAATCAAACTCAACAAGATTGATAGCAACTACTCCCACAAGTGCCTATAGGCTATATCATGCATTAAAACTACTTTTGACCACATAAATTTGACATGCAAGATCAAGAACAGGGTCACCTAAGCAGCAAAAATTTGCAATAAATAAAGCACTAGAACAAAAACTAATTGGACCATTGGAGTAGTCACATACTGAAGAACAATCCCCCAAAGCAGTTTTGTGAATGGAGCTTTGAGCAAGGAGATCGAAAATGGCAGCAAGATGAGCTAGAACTCGGGTTTGAGCTGGTGGAGGATTTTTTCTAGAGGAAGACGAAGTGTGTGGGTGCAAGAGTAAGTGGAGGGGCCCACGTGGGTTCCACAAGGCAGGGGGCGCCCCCCAAGGGGTGGGCGCGCCCTGGACCCTCGTGGCTAGGTGGTGTGCCCCCCTGGTGTGTTCTCAGTGCCAAATATTCTCAAATATTCTAGAAAAAATCATATAAAATTTTCAGGACATTTGGAGAACTTTTATTTTCGGGGTATTTTTTTGCAAGGATAATTCAAAAAACAGACAAAAAAATACTATTTTTGCTTTATTTAAACTAAATTACAGAAAGTAAAAAGAGGGTACAGAGAGTTGTGCTTTCTAACTTCATCCATCTCATGCTCATCAAAAGGAACCCACTAACAAGGTTGATCAAGTCTTGTTAACAAACTCTTTCCGAATAACATGAAACCGGAGAATTTTCGAATAACACTAAGTTACCTCAATGGGGATATGCATGTCCCCAACAATAAGAATATCGTATTTCTTCTTTACAGTAGGAAGAGGAAATTCAAAACCTCCAATAGTAATCGTTGAAGTTTTTCCAATAGAATTAATACTATGGACATTGCCTTTGTTGCAATCAAGAACAGCCCCCGCAATATTCAAAAAGGGTCTACCAAGAATAATAGACATAATATCATCCTCGGAATATCAAGAATAACAAAGTCCGTTAAAATAGTAATGTTTGCAACCACAACAGGCACATCCTCAGAAATACCGACAGGTATAGCAGTTGATTTATCAGCCATTTGCAAAGATATTTCAGTAGGTGTCAACTTATTCAAATCAAGTCTACGATATAAAGAGAGAGGCATAACACTAACACCGGCTCCAAGATCAGATAAAACAGTTTTAGCATAGTTTCTTTTAATGGAGCATGGTATAGTTGGTACTCCTGGATCTTTAGTTTCTTAGGTATTCCACCCTTAAAAGTATAATTAGAAAGCATGGTGGAAATGTCATCTTCCGGTATCTTTCTTTTATTTGTAACAATATCTTTCATGTACTTACATAAGGATTCATTTTAAGCATATCAGTCAAACGCATACGCAAAAAGATAGGTCTAACAATTTCAGCAAAGCGCTCAAAATCCTCATCATCCTTTTTCTTGGATGGTTTAGGAGGAAAAGGCATGGGTTTCTGAACCCATGGTTCTCTTTCTTTACCGTGCTTCCTAGCAACAAAGTCTCTCTTATCATAACGTTGATTCTTTGATTGTGGGTTATCAAGATCAAAAGTAGGTTCAATCTCTACATCATTGTTATTGCTAGGTTCAGCATCAACATGAACATCATCATTAACATTATCACTAGGTCCATGTTCATTACCAGATTGTGTTTCAGCATAAAAAATAGAAATATCATTGGGATTCTCAGGTGTGTCAACAACAGGTTCACTAGAAGCATGCAAAGTCCTATCATTTTTCTTTTTCTTCTTCTTAGAAGAACTAGGTGCATCAACATTAGCTCTCTGAGAATCTTGCTCAATTCTCTTAGGGCGGCCCTCAAGATACAAAGGTTCCTGAGTCATTTTACCCCCTCTAGTCACAACTCTAACAACATTTTCATTTTTCTTATTATTTAAATCATTGAGCAAATCATTTTGAGCTTTAAGCACTTGTTCTACTTGAGTGGTAACCATAGAAGCATGTTTACTAATAAGTTTAAGTTCACCTTTAACTCTAGACATATAATCACTCAAGTGTTCAATCATATAAGCATTGCGTTTCAATTGTCTACCAACATAAGCATTGAAGTCTTCTTGTTTAACCATAAAATTTCAAACTCATCCAAGCATTGGCTAGCAAACTTACTAGATGGGATTTCACCCTTATCAAATCTATAGAGAGAATTTACCTTAACTACCTGTGTCGGGTTATCGAGACCATGTATTTCTTGAATAGGTGGTAAATTCTTAACATCTTCAGCTTTAATACCTTTTTCTTTCATAGATTTCTTTGCCTCTTGCATATCCTCAGGACTGAGAAATAGAATACCCCTTTTCTTCGGAGTTGGCTTAGGAGTTCGTTTAGGAAGTGTCCAATCATTTTCATTACTCAACATATTCTTCAATAGCAATTCAGTTTGATCAATGGTTCTTTCCCTGAAAACACAACCAGCACAACTATCCAGGTGGTCTCTGGAAGCATCAGTTAGTCCATGATAAAAGATATCAAGTATTTCATTTTTCTTGAGAGGATGATGAGGCAAAGCATTAAGTAATTGGAGAAGCCTCCCCCAAGCTTGTGGGGAACTCTCTTCTTCAATTTGCACAAAATTATATATTTCCCTTAAGGCAGCTTGTTTTTTATGAGCGGGGAAATATTTAGTAGAGAAATAATAAATCATATCCTGGGGACTACGCACACAACCAAGATCAAGAGAATTAATCCATGTTTTAGCATCACCCTTTAATGAAAACGGTAACAATTGAAGGATAAAGTAATAGCCAGTTTTCTCATCATTAGTGAACATGGTGGCTATATGATTTAATTTAGTAAGATGTGCCACAACAGTTTCAGATTCATAGCCATAAAAAGAATCGAATTCAACCAAAGTAATTAACTCAGGGTTGACGAAGAAATAATAATCCTTATCGGAAATACAGATAGGTGAAGTAGCAAAAGTAGGGTCATATTTCATTCTAGCATTCAAAGATTTTTCTTTCATCTTAGCTAACAGTTTATTAAGATCAGATCTATCATTGCAAGCTAAAAAGTCTCTAGCAGTTTCTCCATCCATAACATAACCCTCAAGCACAACATGCAATTCATATCTAGGGGGAGAATCTTCATCATCACTTTCATCAATATTATCAGTTTCAATAACTTCATTCTCTCTAACCCTAGCAAGTTGTTCATCAAGAAATTCACCTAATGACACATTATTATCAAGCATAGAAGTAGTTTCATCATAAGCATCATGCATAGCAGAAGTGGCATCATCAATAACATGCGACATATCAGAATAAATAGTAGGTGTAGGTGTCGCAAGTTTACTCAAAACAGAAGGTGAATCAAGTGCAGAGCTAGATGGCAGTTCCTTACTCCCCTCGTAGTTGAGGAAAAAATATTGGTTCTTTCATCTTTCAAGTTCTTCATAGTGATCAACATATATAAATCCCAAGTGACTCAAAGAATAGAGCTATGCTCCCCGGCAACGGCACCAGAAAATAGTCTTGATAACCCGCAAGTATAGGGGATCGTAATAGTTTTCGAGGGTAGAGTATTCAACCCAAACTTATTGATTTGACAGAAGGGGAGCCAAAGAATATTCTCAAGTATTAACAGTTGAGTTGTCAATTCAACCGCACCTGAAAGACTTAATATCTATAGCAAATTATTTAGTAGCAAAGTAATATGGAAGTAACGGTAACGACGACAAAAGTAATA
Organism: Triticum dicoccoides; assembly: GCF_002162155.2. NCBI lineage: Eukaryota > Viridiplantae > Streptophyta > Magnoliopsida > Poales > Poaceae > Triticum > Triticum dicoccoides. The sequence continues at coordinate 353,743,165 of NC_041384.1, read as the reverse complement.
GTAGTAGTTTTGTAGTGATTGTAACAGCGGCAACGGTAAAATAACTAAGCAGAGATCAATATGTGAAAAGCTCGTAGGCACTGGATCAGTGATGGATAATTATGTCGGATGCGATTCCTCATGCAACAATTATAACATAGGGTGACACAGAACTAGCTCCAGTTCATCAATGTAAGGTAGGCATGTATTCCGAATATAGTCATACATGCTTATGGAAAAGAACTTGCATGACATCTTTTGTCCTACCCTCCCGTGGCAGCGGGGTCCTATTGGAAACTAAGGGATATTAAGGCCTCATTTTAATAGAGTTCTGGAACACAACACAAACACTTAGTGAATACATGAACTCCTCAAACTATAGTCATCACCGGGAGTGGTCCCGATTATTGTCACTTCGGGGTTACCGGATCATAACACATAGTAGGTGACCATTGACTTGCAAAATAGGATCAAGAACTCACATATATTCATGAAAACATAATAGGTTCAGATCTGAAATCATGGCACTCGGGCCCTAGTGACAAGCATTAAGCATAGCAAAGTCATAGCAACATCAATCTCAGAACATAATGGATACTAGGGATCAAACCCTAACAAAACTAACTCGATTACATGATAAATCTCATCCAGCCCATCACCGTCCAGCAAGCCTATGATGAAATTACTCACGCACGGCGGTGAGCATCATGAAATTGGTGATGGAGGAAGGTTGATGATGACGATGGCGACGGATTCCCCTATCCGGAGCCCCGAACGGACTCCACATCAGCCCTCCCGAGAGAGATTAGGGCTCGGCGGTGGCTCGTATCGTAAAACATGATGAATCTTTCTCTCTGATTTTTTCTCCCCTAACGTGAATATATAGAGTCAGAGTTGAGGTCGGTGGAGCCTCAGGGGGCCCACGAGACATAGGCGCGCCCTAGGGGGTGGGCGCGCCCCCACCCTCGTGGACAGGGTGTGGGCCCCCTGACATTGATTCTTTCGCCAATATTTTTTATATATTCCAAAAATATTCTCCGTGAAGTTTCACGTCATTCCGAGAACTTTTATTTCTGCACAAAAATAACACCATGGCAATTCTGCTGAAAACAGCGTCAATCCGGGTTAGCTCCATTCAAATCATGCAAGTTAGAGTCCAAAAAAAGGTCAAAAGTGTCTGGAAAAGTAGATATGATGGAGATGTATCAGCTGCAGCTACAAAGGCCCGCCGCCGGTGCTCCTCCACTGCATTAGCACCGTGCAGCCCATGCCCGTGCACATGATCCAGTACGGCAAGGTGATCGAGCTGCAACTACCGGTGTCGGAGCTATGGCGCTTGTAGTCCATGGAGGAGGATGACATCATGTTTTTCGTGGTCAGCGGGGTGCTCGACATCGGCGCGCCTATCACTGTGTCAGTCGTCTACATCAGAGTGGGGGCATCCCCACCGCTGCACTACACGGCTAAGGTGTGGGTGAACAGGCCACTGGGGGCGCCCAAAGGCAGGACTGACGCCGTCAAGGAGGAAATAGAGGTGACAAGCAGCAAGGAGCCCAGCGCCATCGCCATGGAGGAGCTGACCTTCTTCATATTGCGGCCCAAGCTGCTGGCCGGGGCTGGGTATTCGAGGACGGTGTCCCTCCACATTCAGATCGACAAGCTCACCTCCTAAATGATTCCACAATGCATTCTATTTATCTTAGTAGTATGCTAATATACTCCAACATCAGATCAACAGTTGAAGTAGGATTTAGTACGGTCTACTTTAGCTTAAGAGATGGTGGATTTTGATGGCGATGCAGCTATTACTTCAACATCATATCAGTAGTTGAATTAATTTCCAACAGTTGAAGGGATATTTGTGTCCGTTGGATATAAGATCCTTTGGGTAAGAAGTAAACCTAAATATAAGCTACTTAAATGCTTGTTTGTTGAGTAAGTGTTGCATACTTCTGCAAGTTGGCATGACATATCAAAGTAGTACTACTAGTAGTACTCACCCGACTACGCACCAGTCCAACCAAGCTCGTGTCATGTTGATGCCGTGTGCGGGACACACATTAACCAAAACCTCGCGCCTCCAGCTAAGGCTCCGTGTTTTGAACTTTCCAATCTCAAGGACAAGGAGCAACATGAACTTTTGATAGAGACAATCGGATGGTTGAGAACACTACAATTCGTAGCTACAGATGTGTGTGTGAGAGAGGACGAGTGCATGCATGCACCTCTTCTCTTCATGTACAATGTACTAAACATAGAGTACAAGTGTATGTGGGTGGCATCGACCAAAGAGCTAGAGATGGTGTGTGCGAGAAGACCCGAGAGACTCATGAGCATAGGTGTGTGCGTGGGAAAGAGGGAGAGAGGTGATATGTGTCGATGTAATGTGTGTGAAAAAAGACTAGTCAATAGCTCGCCACGAGGCCATTTCTGGCGAATGCCCCAATAACCGTAAGATTTGTATCCGAAGGTGCCAGTTATTGGAAAAAAATAGTAGTAGAAAAAGAAGTGCCATGGCATTCTACAAAACTACCACACCACTCCCCTCCCCTACCCATGAATCTGCAACACGAGCATTCGCAACTGCCATGGGCTGCTCCTTGGTGAGATCTTCATTTTTAAAGGGATCTACAATAAAAGGCTGCGCTTTTGGCGCATGGTAGGCAGGGGAGCTTGGCCTGTCAGTTTTCTACTGCTCACATGCGGTCGAACATAAGTGATGTGCCAAGCCGATGCGCGTCGCTTCGGTAAGCGGCGGGCTGGACATACCGTCTGTTCATGCTACTGCTTTATATGTCTCCAACGTATCTATAATTTTTGATTGTTACATGTTGTTATATTATCAATATTGAATGTTCTATATACATTTACTAGCAACTTTATATCATTTTTTTGGGAATAACCTATTAACTTAGTGCACTGTGCCAATTGCTGTTTTTCGCTTGTTTTTTTACTTTGCGGAATATCAATACCAAACGAAGTCCAAATGCCATGAAACTTTTTGGAGATTTTTTTCTGGCAGTAAGAGACCCTAGAAGCTTCAGGAGGGAACCAGAAAGGGTTCGTGGGGCCCACTAGGCACTAGGGCACGCCAGGGGCCTCCGGCACCCCCCTCGTGGGTAGTGGGGCCCACGAGCCTTGCTTTGACCTACCTCTGCCTCTATAAATACTCTAAAATCCCCAAAACCCTAGGGGAGTCCATGAAATACCTTTTCCGCCCCGCAAGCTCCAGAACCACTAGATCCAATCTAGAGGCCTTTTCCGGCACTCTGCCGGAGGGGGCAACGTTTATGGAGGGCTTCTTCATCATCCTTGTTGCCCCTCTGATGATGCGTGAGTAGTTTACCAAAGACCTGCGGGTCCGTAGTTAGTAGCTAGATGGCTTCTTCTCTCTTTTTGATCCTCAGTACATCGTTCTCCTTGATGTTCTTGGAGATCTATTTGATGTAACTCTTTTTTTCCAGTGTGTTTGTTTGGATCCGATGAATTATCAGTTTATGATCTGATATATCCATGAATATTATTTGAGTCTTCTCTGAACTCTTGCATGCATGATTGTTATATGTTCATATTTCTTCTTTGATTTGTACTAAGTGGGAATACTTCTTGTGCATCCAACTCCTTAAACCCAAAGTTGTGCCAAATGAGTCCACCATACCTAGCTATATGCGGAATTTCCATGTCGTTCCAAGTAAATTTGTATGTGCCAACTCTATTTTTCAATATGAATTTCCTTTTTGTGTGCCATATCGCTCATGAAGCGGCAGGGGGTGGCCAATATTTTCCATGCTAGGTATGTTATTCTCAAGATGAGTGTTTATTCACTTGTCATTGCATGAGAGTGTGGCAGGTAATAGGGATGCCCAGTCCCGAAATGATTTTTATATGTTGTCAACAATAAATTCCTTGGAAAGTGTTGGTATGGAAGGCACCCATGGATACGGCTAGCCATCGATTGTGAAAGAATGGTGGAAAAGGAAATAAAATTTATTTTATGTTTGGGAACCGCATATGATTTATCTAGCATGGAAGATATTGGGAATTCTTGGTCGTTTTTGTTGATAGAAAAAACATGCCTCTCAAAACAATTTTATCTCTCAAAAAAATTTGTGTCTCAATTTACTTTTATGCAATTTTTATTTTATGGAGTCTCCATCTACTCTTATAAAGCACCAACTAGGGAACACTATTATAATACTTGCGCATTGGATGAATCTAATATTTGAGTGTGTTTCATGAATGGATCAATCATTGAGCATAATGGGCTAGGGATAGCTTTCTTTAGCGTTAGTATTTAGAAAGACATGGCTGCTTGTTGATATGCTTGAGTATTGATTTCTTCATGCCAAATTATAGACTCTTGCTTTGAATCATTTAAATTCCAAATGTCCATGCTACAAAAGAAAAGAATATGTGATGAACATGATAGGCAGCATTCCACATCAAAAATTCTAGTTTTATCATTTACCTACTCGCTGACAAGCAGGAATTAAGCTCGGGGATGCTGATACATCTCCAAATTATCTACAATTTTTTATTGTTCCATGCTGTTATATTATCAATCTTGGATGTTTTATATACATTTACTAGCAACTTTATATCATTTTTTGGACTAACCTATTAACTTAGTGCCCAGTGCCAGTTGTTGTTGTTTTGCTTGTTTTTGACTTTGTAGAATATTAATACCACACGAAGTACAAATGCCACGAAACTTTTTGGAGATTTTTTCTGGCAGTAACAGACCCTAGAAGCTTCAGGAGGGAACCAGAAGAGGCTCATGGGGGCCACTAGCCACCTGGGCATGCCAGGGGTCTCCAGCGTGCCCTGGTAGGTAGTGGGGTCCACAAGCACTACCTTGACCTACCTCGGCCTCTGTAAATACTCTAAAATCCCCAAAACCCTAAGGGAGTCAACAAAATACTTTTTTCGTTGCCACAAGTTCCAGAACCACGAGGTCCAATCTAGTGGCCTTTTCCGGCACACAGCTAGAGGGGGCAACGAACATGGAGAGGTTCTTCATCATCCTTGTTGCCCCTCCGATGATGCGTGAGTAGTTTACCAAAGACCTACGGGTCCGTAGTTCATAGCTAGATGGCTTCTTCTGTCTTTTTGATCTTAAATACAATGTTCTCCTTGATGTTCTTGGAGATCTATTAGATGTAACTTTTTTTTTGCGGTGTATTTGTTGGGATCCGATGAATAGTGAGTTTATGATCAGATCTATCCACGCATATTATTTGAGTGTTCTCTGGACTCTTTTATTCATGATTTGTATAGCCTCGTATTTCTTATCCAATTTATTGGTTTGGTTTGGCCAACTAGATTGATTTATCTTACCATGGGAAGAGGTGCTTTGTGATGGGTTCGATCTTGTAGTGCTCAATCTGAGTGACAGAAAGAGACATGACACACATGTGTCTTGCTATTAAGGGTAACAAGATTGGGTTTATTCATACGTGAGTTTATCTTGTCTACATCATATCATCGTTCTTATTGCATTACTCTATTTTTCCATGAACTTAATACACTAGATGCATGCTGGATAGAGGTCGATGTGTGGAGTAATAGTAGTAGATGTAGAATCATTTCGGTCTACTAATCTTGGACGTGATGTGTATATACATGATCATTGCCTTGGATATCGTCAATTTTATTTGCTTTTCTCTGAGTTGCCCAACAGAAACTATGACCCTTGGGTCTATTTTCTGTCATATATTAAACCCAAAAATACCTACTGGAATTTTCTTTTTTTTCTTTTTTTGTATTTTTGTTAGATCTATTCATCAAAACCTATACTATTTAATCTTTCTGAATACCGTTGAGGGACTGACAACCCCTTTACGCGTTGGGTTGCAAGTATTTCTTGTTTCTATGCAGGTGCTATTTACACAGTGTTGCTTGGTTCTACTACTAGATTTATAACCTTGGTTTCATAACTGAGTGAAATACTTACATCTCCTATGCTGCGTCATCCTCTCCTCTTCGGGGAAATACCAACACGGCTCAGAAGTCGCTGGAAGAATTTCTAGCGCTGTTGTCGGGGAGACATCATCAACATGTATCAAGTACCTATGCATAAACTTTCATCTCCTTGAAATTACATTATTTGCCATTTCCCTCTCGTTTTCATCTCCCCCACTTTTGAAGAGTATTTGCAAAAATATAAAAATATTTTTTGTTTGCCTTTTTCTTGTTAGACCTTTTGTTTGCTCGTGATCTTGTTTGCGTAGTCACTATGTCTCAATAAAATAGTGAATTGTGTGTTTGTTCCAATACTAATAATAATTATTTTATTAGTAATCCTATTGCCCTCCCGCGTCTAGTGTGGTGTCTTCTAATATTAATGCCGCTTTGTTGAATCTTGTTATGAAAGAGCAATTTTCCGGTAATTCTAATGAGGATGTCGTGTCCCATCTAAACACTTTCGTAGAATTGTGTCATATGTGAAATAAAAAATTATGTGGACAATTATATTATGACATTAAAATTATTTCCATTCTCTTTGCGGGATAATGCAAAAATTAAGGTTTCATCTTTGCCACAAAATAGTATTGGTTCTTGGGATAAGTGCATATATGCTTTTATTACTAAGTATTTTCCTCCCGCAAAAATTATTTCCATTCGAAACCAAAGTATGAATTTCAAGCAACCTGAGCATGAAAATGTTGCACAATCTAGGGAAAGAATGAAATTAATGCTAAGATATTGTCATACTCATGGTTTAAACCTATGGATGATTATACAAAACAATTGTGTGGGATTGATTTATTTTGTAGAAATCTTTTAGATTCTGCCGTGGGTGTTACTTTCATGGAAATTACTTTGGTTAAAGCTACTAAACTACTTGATAATATAATGGAAATTATTTACAACGGCAAACCGAAAGAGCACCTACTAGTAAAAAGGTTAATTTTGTTAAAGAAATTAGTACTTTGAGTGAAAAACTTGATGCACTTATGAAATTGGTTGCTAGTAAAAATGCTCCTCTTGATCTTAATGATGTGCCTTGTCTACTTTGATTGAGAAAATAATGATTCCGTAGATTTGAATTTTGTCTCGCGAGACAGTTTCAATATTAATGCTTATAGGGGTAATTTTAATCGTAGGTCATTTTCTGGAAATTACTCTAATAATTATGGCAATTACTATGGTAATTCTTATAATAATAGGATGCCCTTTGATCTTGAGAATAATATTAAAGAATTTATCAATGCTCAAAAAGTTTTCAATGCTATGATAGAAGAAAAATTGAATAAGATTGATGATATGTCTAGGAGCATTGATAGAACTAACATGATGTATAAAATCTCAAGATTAAGATTTTTCCACCCAAGGTTGATGTTAACGAATCAATTAAAGTTTATATGTCTCCATGGATTAGAGTAAGAAGAGAACCGATATGCTAAGAGCTAAAAGAGAATTTTTAGAAAAAGTGTTTCCGCCTGATTTTTTCGTAGTAACGATGAAGATGATAAGATGATTGGCGTTTATTCTATTGATTACTTGTTTATTAATGTTAAAATTTATGATAATAGGACTGAAGAAGAGTCGACTTTAGCTAGAAGGCGTCCTCAAAATTAGGAGGGAGAAAATCTTGTTGATTTTTTTGATAGAAGTGGGTTTGGAGAGGAAAAACTTTAACTAGTGATGTGCCCACTCTTTTGAATTACAAAGATTTTAATTATGATAATTGTTCTTTGATTAATTACTTTCCTTTGTTAGAATCCATGGTAAATTCACCCAATGCATATGAAAAAAAGAAAGCTTTTACGAAACATATTATAGAAGTGATGATGAAAGCTTTATAAGAAATGCTAGAATTAGAGATTTCAATTCCTAGAAAACTACATGATGAATGGAAACCCACCACTAAAGTCAAGATAAAAAATTGTGAGTGCAATGCTTTACGTGATTTGGGTGCCAGTGTTTCCATAATTCTGAAATCTCTATGTGATGTGCTAGGTTTTACCAATATGGGGGAATGTTCTCTTAATTTGCACTAGGCAGACTCTACATTTAAAAAGCCTTTTTGAGGAATTAATGATTTTCTTACTCTTGCGAATAGGAACTATGTGCCCATAGATTTTATTGTTCTTGATATGGATTGCAATCTGTCTTGTCCCATAATACTTGGTAGACCGTTTTTGCGAACTATAGGTACCGTGATTGATATGAAAGAAGGGAATATTAAATTTTAGTTTCCGTTGAGAAATGGTATGGAACACTTCCCTAGAACTAGAATTAAGCCACCATATGAGTCAATCATGAGGGAAACCTATGGACAAAAAACCAAATATGACAATACTTGAATCTATGCATTATGCCTAGCCGGGGGCATAAAATAATAGCGCTTGTTGGGAGGCAACCCAATAGTTATCCTTTAAATTTTTGTTTATTTTCTGTTTTTCTATAAATACACATTTATGCTTCTGTTATGATTGTGCTTTTTACGTTTAATTAGTGTTTGTGCCAAGTAATGCCTTTAGGATGGCTTGGGTCATAGTTGATTTGATCCTGTTGGAGAACAAAAACTTTTGCGTCCAGTAGAAGAATTTTTAAAAATCACTGCAGTGGCGATTTTTTTTGATTTTTTGACACATGATTTATATAAAAATTTCCTATGTTGTCCTTATTTTTCAGAATTTTTGGAGTTATGGAAGTATGGTTAAAGTTCATATTACTACAGACTATTATGTTTTTGATAGATTTGGTTTTTCTTACATCGTGTGCGTATTTTGATGAATCTATGGACTGTATCGGGGGGTATAAGCCATGGTAATGTTATAATACATTAGCTATAATGCACTAATAAAATATGAATGGGTTTGCAATAGTAGTTAAAGTGGTGATTTGCTTTATTATATTAACGGATCTGACAAAGGTTTTGTTAAGTTTTGTGTGATTGATGTTTTCAAGTTTTTGGTGAGATCATGATGGATGAAGGAATAAGGAGTGTAAAGAGCCTAAGCTTGGGGGTGCCCATGGCACCCCCAGGAAATATTCAAGGAATACCAAGCAACTAATCTTGGGGATGCCCCAGAAGGCATCCCCTTTTTCTTCTAACGACCATCGGTAATTTTACTCGCATATCATGAATTTTGCTTGGAGTGTCTTGTACTATATGAGTCTTTTCTTGTTTTGCTTTTTAGTTTGTCACAATCATCCTTGCTGGACACACCTATTTGAGAGAGCCATAATGATGTTATGATTTCTTAGAATTTCTCTATGTCCTTCACTTAAACTTTTTGAGCTAAGGAAATGCTCTAGTACTTCACTTATATCTTTTTGAGCACGGTGGTGGTTTAATTTTTGAATAAATGATCTCATGCTTCACTTAGATTATTTTGAGGGTTAGTAAATTTTGAAGAAAAACTCTCATGCTTCACTTATATTATTTTGAGAGTTAAAAAGGAAATTATTTTGAAGAAATTTATGCTCTCGTGCTTCACTGGATATATGAATTTGGTCCCAAAGTGATAGATATTCAAGGGGATAAAATAAAAACTTTCATGAAGATCATTGGAGATTATAAACTTGACTCCTTGCAATAGTTTTGTGTGGAGATAATAATATGTGAGTCATGTTGGTGATTAATTGTGCTTTAGTAAAAATATTGGTGTTATGGTTTGTGATTCCCTATGCAAGCATGAAAGTCAATAGTTATGCAATGAAGTTACATCCCACTTATGGTGCATTATTCAGTGTTAGTTATGTGTAATGCTCATTTACAATCGTTTTCATTTCTTGGTTGGTCACTTCTCAATCTATTTGCTAGCCTTCATTTGTACTAAGCGGGAATACTGCTTGTGCATCCAACTCCTTAAACCAAAAGTTGTGCCAAATGTGTCCACCATACCTAGCTATATGCAGCATTTCCATGTCGTTCCAAGTAAATTTGTATGTGCGAACTCTATTTTTCAATATGAATTTCCTTTTTGTGTGCCTATATCGCTCATGAAGCGGCAGGGGGTGGAAAATATTTTCCATGCTAGGTATGTTATTCTTAAGACGAGTGTTTATTCACTTGTCATTGCACGAGAGTGTGGCAAGTAATAGGGATGCCCAGTCCCGAAATGATTTTTATATGTTGTCAATAATAAATTCCTTGGTAAGTGTTGGTATGGAAGGCACCCATGGATACGGCTAGCTATCGATTGTGAAAGAATGGTGGAAAAGGAAATAAAATTTATTTTATGTTTGGCAAGCGCCTTTGATTTATCTAGCGTGGAAGATATTGGGAATTCTCGGTCGTTTTTGCTAACAGGAAAAACATGCCTCTCAAAAAAAAAATTATCTCTCAAAACAATTTTGTCTCAATTTACTTTTATGCATTTTTTATTTTATGGAGTCTCCATCTACTCTTATAAAGTACCAACTAGGGAACACTATTATAATACCTATGCATTGGATGAATCTAATATTTGAGTGTGTTTCATGAATGGATCAATCATTGAGCATAATGGGCTAGGGATAGCTTTCTTTAGCGTTGATAGTTAGAAAGACATGGTTGCTTGTTGATATGCTTGAGTATTGATGTCTTCATGCCAAATTATAGACTCTTGCTTTGAATCATTTAAAGTCCAAATGTCCATGCTACAAAAGAAAAGAATATGTGATGAGCATGATAGGCAGCATTCCACATAAAAAATTCTATTTTTATCATTTACCTACTCGAGGACGAGCACGAATTAAGCACGGGGATGCTGATACATCTCCAAAGTATCTATAATTTTTGATTGTTCCATGCTGTTGTATTGTCAATCTTAGATGTTTTATATACATTTACTAGCTACTTTATATCATTTTTGGACTAACCTATGAACTTAGTGCCTAGTGCTAGTTGCTGTTTTTTGCTTGTTTTTGACTTTGTAGAATATCAATACCAAACGAAGTCTAAATGCCACGAAACTTTTTGGAGATTTTTTCTGGCAGTAACAGACCCTATAAGCTTCAGGAGGGAACCAGAAGAGTCTCATGGGGGCCACTAGCCACCAGGGCATGCGAGGGGCCTCCGGCGTGCCCTGGTAGGTAGTGGGGTCGACAAGCACTGCCTTGACCTACCTCGGCCTCTATAAATACTCTAAAATCCCAAAACCCTAAGGGAGTCAACAAAATACTTTTTTCGGCGCCGCAAGTTCCAGAACCACGAGGTCCAATCTAGTGGCCTTTTCCGGCACATAGCCGGAGGGGGCAATGATCATGGAGGGGTTCTTCGTCATCCTTGTTGCCCCTTCGATGATGCGTGAGTAGTTTACCAAAGACCTACGGGTCCTTAGTTAGTAGCTAGATGGCTTCTTCTGTCTTTTTGATCTTCAATACAATGTTCTCCTTGATGTTCGTGGAGATCTATTCAATGTAACTTTTTGCGGTGTATTTATTTGGATCCGATGAATTGTGAGCTTATGATCAGATCTATCCATGAATATTTTTTGAGTGTTCTCTGGACTCTTTTATTCATGATTTGTATAGCCTCGTATTTCTTATCCAATTTATTGGTTTGGTTTGGCCAACTAGATTGATTTATCTTACCATGGGAAGAGGTGCTTTGTGATGGGTTCGATCTTGTAGTGCTCAATCTGAGTGACAGAAAGAGACATGACACACATGTGTCTTGCTATTAAGGGTAACAAGATTGGGTTTATTCATACGTGAGTTTATCTTGTCTACATCATATCATCGTTCTTATTGCATTACTCTATTTTTCCATGAACTTAATACACTAGATGCATGCTGGATAGAGGTCGATGTGTGGAGTAATAGTAGTAGATGTAGAATCATTTCGGTCTACTAATCTTGGACGTGATGTGTATATACATGATCATTGCCTTGGATATCGTCAATTTTATTTGCTTTTCTCTGAGTTGCCCAACAGAAACTATGACCCTTGGGTCTATTTTCTGTCATATATTAAACCCAAAAATACCTACTGGAATTTTCTTTTTTTTTCTTTTTTTGTATTTTTGTTAGATCTATTCATCAAAACCTATACTATTTAATCTTTCTGAATACCGTTGAGGGACTGACAACCCCTTTACGCGTTGGGTTGCAAGTATTTCTTGTTTCTATGCAGGTGCTATTTACACAGTGTTGCTTGGTTCTACTACTAGATTTATAACCTTGGTTTCATAACTGAGTGAAATACTTACATCTCCTATGCTGCGTCATCCTCTCCTCTTCGGGGAAATACCAACACGGCTCAGAAGTCGCTGGAAGAATTTCTAGCGCTGTTGTCGGGGAGACATCATCAACATGTATCAAGTACCTATGCATAAACTTTCATCTCCTTGAAATTACATTATTTGCCATTTCCCTCTCGTTTTCATCTCCCCCACTTTTGAAGAGTATTTGCAAAAATATAAAAATATTTTTTGTTTGCCTTTTTCTTGTTAGACCTTTTGTTTGCTCGTGATCTTGTTTGCGTAGTCACTATGTCTCAATAAAATAGTGAATTGTGTGTTTGTTCCAATACTAATAATAATTATTTTATTAGTAATCCTATTGCCCTCCCGCGTCTAGTGTGGTGTCTTCTAATATTAATGCCGCTTTGTTGAATCTTGTTATGAAAGAGCAATTTTCCGGTAATTCTAATGAGGATGTCGTGTCCCATCTAAACACTTTCGTAGAATTGTGTCATATGTGAAATAAAAAATTATGTGGACAATTATATTATGACATTAAAATTATTTCCATTCTCTTTGCGGGATAATGCAAAAATTAAGGTTTCATCTTTGCCACAAAATAGTATTGGTTCTTGGGATAAGTGCATATATGCTTTTATTACTAAGTATTTTCCTCCCGCAAAAATTATTTCCATTCGAAACCAAAGTATGAATTTCAAGCAACCTGAGCATGAAAATGTTGCACAATCTAGGGAAAGAATGAAATTAATGCTAAGATATTGTCATACTCATGGTTTAAACCTATGGATGATTATACAAAACAATTGTGTGGGATTGATTTATTTTGTAGAAATCTTTTAGATTCTGCCGTGGGTGTTACTTTCATGGAAATTACTTTGGTTAAAGCTACTAAACTACTTGATAATATAATGGAAAATTATTTACAACGGCAAACCGAAAGAGCACCTACTAGTAAAAAGGTTAATTTTGTTAAAGAAATTAGTACTTTGAGTGAAAAACTTGATGCACTTATGAAATTGGTTGCTAGTAAAAATGCTCCTCTTGATCTTAATGATGTGCCTTGTCTACTTTGATTGAGAAAATATTGATTCCGTAGATTTGAATTTTGTCTCGCGAGACAGTTTCAATATTAATGCTTATAGGGGTAATTTTAATCGTAGGTCATTTTCTGGAAATTACTCTAATAATTATGGCAATTACTATGGTAATTCTTATAATAATAGGATGCCCTTTGATCTTGAGAATAATATTAAAGAATTTATCAATGCTCAAAAAGTTTTCAATGCTATGATAGAAGAAAAATTGAATAAGATTGATGATATGTCTAGGAGCATTGATAGAACTAACATGATGTATAAAATCTCAAGATTAAGATTTTTCCACCCAAGGTTGATGTTAACGAATCAATTAAAGTTTATATGTCTCCATGGATTAGAGTAAAAAGAGAACCGATATGCTAAGAGCTAAAAGAGAATTTTTAGAAAAATTGTTTCCGCCTGATTTTTTCGTAGTAACGATGAAGACGATAAGATGATTGGCGTTTATTCTATTGATTACTTGTTTATTAATGTTAAAATTTATGATAATAGGACTGAAGAAGAGTCGACTTTAGCTAGAAGGCGTCCTCAAAATTAGGAGGGAGAAAATCTTGTTGATTTTTTTGATAGAAGTGGGTTTGGAGAGGAAAAACTTTAACTAGTGATGTGCCCACTCTTTTGAATTACAAAGATTTTAATTATGATAATTGTTCTTTGATTAATTACTTTCCTTTGTTAGAATCCATGGTAAATTCACCCAATGCATATGAAAAAAAGAAAGCTTTTACGAAACATATTATAGAAGTGATGATGAAAGCTTTATAAGAAATGCTAGAATTAGAGATTTCAATTCCTAGAAAACTACATGATGAATGGAAACCCACCACTAAAGTCAAGATAAAAAATTGTGAGTGCAATGCTTTACGTGATTTGGGTGCCAGTGTTTCCATAATTCTGAAATCTCTATGTGATGTGCTAGGTTTTACCAATATGGGGGAATGTTCTCTTAATTTGCACTAGGCAGACTCTACATTTAAAAAGCCTTTTTGAGGAATTAATGATTTTCTTACTCTTGCGAATAGGAACTATGTGCCCATAGATTTTATTGTTCTTGATATGGATTGCAATCTGTCTTGTCCCATAATACTTGGTAGACCGTTTTTGCGAACTATAGGTACCGTGATTGATATGAAAGAAGGGAATATTAAATTTTAGTTTCCGTTGAGAAATGGTATGGAACACTTCCCTAGAACTAGAATTAAGCCACCATATGAGTCAATCATGAGGGAAACCTATGGACAAAAAACCAAATATGAAAATACTTGAATCTATGCATTATGCCTAGCCGGGGGCATAAAATAATAGCGCTTGTTGGGAGGCAACCCAATAGTTATCCTTTAAATTTTTGTTTATTTTCTGTTTTTCTATAAATACACATTTATGCTTCTGTTATGATTGTGCTTTTTACGTTTAATTAGTGTTTGTGCCAAGTAATGCCTTTAGGATGGCTTGGGTCATAGTTGATTTGATCCTGTTGGAGAACAAAAACTTTTGCGTCCAGTAGAAGAATTTTTAAAAATCACTGCAGTGGCGATTTTTTTTGATTTTTTGACACATGATTTATATAAAAATTTCCTATGTTGTCCTTATTTTTCAGAATTTTTGGAGTTATGGAAGTATGGTTAAAGTTCATATTACTACAGACTATTATGTTTTTGATAGATTTGGTTTTTCTTACATCGTGTGCGTATTTTGATGAATCTATGGACTGTATCGGGGGGTATAAGCCATGGTAATGTTATAATACATTAGCTATAATGCACTAATAAAATATGAATGGGTTTGCAATAGTAGTTAAAGTGGTGATTTGCTTTATTATATTAACGGATCTGACAAAGGTTTTGTTAAGTTTTGTGTGATTGATGTTTTCAAGTTTTTGGTGAGATCATGATGGATGAAGGAATAAGGAGTGTAAAGAGCCTAAGCTTGGGGGTGCCCATGGCACCCCCAGGAAATATTCAAGGAATACCAAGCAACTAATCTTGGGGATGCCCCAGAAGGCATCCCCTTTTTCTTCTAACGACCATCGGTAATTTTACTCGCATATCATGAATTTTGCTTGGAGTGTCTTGTACTATATGAGTCTTTTCTTGTTTTGCTTTTTAGTTTGTCACAATCATCCTTGCTGGACACACCTATTTGAGAGAGCCATAATGATGTTATGATTTCTTAGAATTTCTCTATGTCCTTCACTTAAACTTTTTGAGCTAAGGAAATGCTCTAGTACTTCACTTATATCTTTTTGAGCACGGTGGTGGTTTAATTTTTGAATAAATGATCTCATGCTTCACTTAGATTATTTTGAGGGTTAGTAAATTTTGAAGAAAAACTCTCATGCTTCACTTATATTATTTTGAGAGTTAAAAAGGAAATTATTTTGAAGAAATTTATGCTCTCGTGCTTCACTGGATATATGAATTTGGTCCCAAAGTGATAGATATTCAAGGGGATAAAATAAAAACTTTCATGAAGATCATTGGAGATTATAAACTTGACTCCTTGCAATAGTTTTGTGTGGAGATAATAATATGTGAGTCATGTTGGTGATTAATTGTGCTTTAGTAAAAATATTGGTGTTATGGTTTGTGATTCCCTATGCAAGCATGAAAGTCAATAGTTATGCAATGAAGTTACATCCCACTTATGGTGCATTATTCAGTGTTAGTTATGTGTAATGCTCATTTACAATCGTTTTCATTTCTTGGTTGGTCACTTCTCAATCTATTTGCTAGCCTTCATTTGTACTAAGCGGGAATACTGCTTGTGCATCCAACTCCTTAAACCAAAAGTTGTGCCAAATGTGTCCACCATACCTAGCTATATGCAGCATTTCCATGTCGTTCCAAGTAAATTTGTATGTGCGAACTCTATTTTTCAATATGAATTTCCTTTTTGTGTGCCTATATCGCTCATGAAGCGGCAGGGGGTGGAAAATATTTTCCATGCTAGGTATGTTATTCTTAAGACGAGTGTTTATTCACTTGTCATTGCACGAGAGTGTGGCAAGTAATAGGGATGCCCAGTCCCGAAATGATTTTTATATGTTGTCAATAATAAATTCCTTGGTAAGTGTTGGTATGGAAGGCACCCATGGATACGGCTAGCTATCGATTGTGAAAGAATGGTGGAAAAGGAAATAAAATTTATTTTATGTTTGGCAAGCGCCTTTGATTTATCTAGCGTGGAAGATATTGGGAATTCTCGGTCGTTTTTGCTAACAGGAAAAACATGCCTCTCAAAAAAAAATTATCTCTCAAAACAATTTTGTCTCAATTTACTTTTATGCATTTTTTATTTTATGGAGTCTCCATCTACTCTTATAAAGTACCAACTAGGGAACACTATTATAATACCTGTGCATTGGATGAATCTAATATTTGAGTGTGTTTCATGAATGGATCAATCATTGAGCATAATGGGCTAGGGATAGCTTTCTTTAGCGTTGATAGTTAGAAAGACATGGTTGCTTGTTGATATGCTTGAGTATTGATGTCTTCATGCCAAATTATAGACTCTTGCTTTGAATCATTTAAAGTCCAAATGTCCATGCTACAAAAGAAAAGAATATGTGATGAGCATGATAGGCAGCATTCCACATAAAAAATTCTATTTTTATCATTTACCTACTCGAGGACGAGCACGAATTAAGCACGGGGATGCTGATACATCTCCAAAGTATCTATAATTTTTGATTGTTCCATGCTGTTGTATTGTCAATCTTAGATGTTTTATATACATTTACTAGCAACTTTATATCATTTTTGGACTAACCTATGAACTTAGTGCCTAGTGCTAGTTGCTGTTTTTTGCTTGTTTTTGACTTTGTAGAATATCAATACCAAACGAAGTCTAAATGCCACGAAACTTTTTGGAGATTTTTTCTGGCAGTAACAGACCCTATAAGCTTCAGGAGGGAACCAGAAGAGTCTCATGGGGGCCACTAGCCACCAGGGCATGCGAGGGGCCTCCGGCGTGCCCTGGTAGGTAGTGGGGTCGACAAGCACTGCCTTGACCTACCTCGGCCTCTATAAATACTCTAAAATCCCAAAACCCTAAGGGAGTCAACAAAATACTTTTTTCGGCGCCGCAAGTTCCAGAACCACGAGGTCCAATCTAGTGGCCTTTTCCGGCACATAGCCGGAGGGGGCAATGATCATGGAGGGGTTCTTCGTCATCCTTGTTGCCCCTTCGATGATGCGTGAGTAGTTTACCAAAGACCTACGGGTCCTTAGTTAGTAGCTAGATGGCTTCTTCTGTCTTTTTGATCTTCAATACAATGTTCTCCTTGATGTTCGTGGAGATCTATTCAATGTAACTTTTTGCGGTGTATTTATTTGGATCCGATGAATTGTGAGCTTATGATCAGATCTATCCATGAATATTTTTTGAGTGTTCTCTGGACTCTTTTATTCATGATTTGTATAGCCTCGTATTTCTTATCCAATTTATTGGTTTGGTTTGGCCAACTAGATTGATTTATCTTACCATGGGAAGAGGTGCTTTGTGATGGGTTCGATCTTGTAGTGCTCAATCTGAGTGACAGAAAGAGACATGACACACATGTGTCTTGCTATTAAGGGTAACAAGATTGGGTTTATTCATACGTGAGTTTATCTTGTCTACATCATATCATCGTTCTTATTGCATTACTCTATTTTTCCATGAACTTAATACACTAGATGCATGCTGGATAGAGGTCGATGTGTGGAGTAATAGTAGTAGATGTAGAATCATTTCGGTCTACTAATCTTGGATGTGATGTGTATATACATGATCATTGCCTTGGATATCGTCAATTTTATTTGCTTTTCTCTGAGTTGCCCAACAGAAACTATGACCCTTGGGTCTATTTTCTGTCATATATTAAACCCAAAAATACCTACTGGAATTTTCTTTTTTTTTTCTTTTTTTGTATTTTTGTTAGATCTATTCATCAAAACCTATACTATTTAATCTTTCTGAATACCGTTGAGGGACTGACAACCCCTTTACGCGTTGGGTTGCAAGTATTTCTTGTTTCTATGCAGGTGCTATTTACACAGTGTTGCTTGGTTCTACTACTAGATTTATAACCTTGGTTTCATAACTGAGTGAAATACTTACATCTCCTATGCTGCGTCATCCTCTCCTCTTCGGGGAAATACCAACACGGCTCAGAAGTCGCTGGAAGAATTTCTAGCGCTGTTGTCGGGGAGACATCATCAACATGTATCAAGTACCTATGCATAAACTTTCATCTCCTTGAAATTACATTATTTGCCATTTCCCTCTCGTTTTCATCTCCCCCACTTTTGAAGAGTATTTGCAAAAATATAAAAATATTTTTTGTTTGCCTTTTTCTTGTTAGACCTTTTGTTTGCTCGTGATCTTGTTTGCGTAGTCACTATGTCTCAATAAAATAGTGAATTGTGTGTTTGTTCCAATACTAATAATAATTATTTTATTAGTAATCCTATTGCCCTCCCGCGTCTAGTGTGGTGTCTTCTAATATTAATGCCGCTTTGTTGAATCTTGTTATGAAAGAGCAATTTTCCGGTAATTCTAATGAGGATGTCGTGTCCCATCTAAACACTTTCGTAGAATTGTGTCATATGTGAAATAAAAAATTATGTGGACAATTATATTATGACATTAAAATTATTTCCATTCTCTTTGCGGGATAATGCAAAAATTAAGGTTTCATCTTTGCCACAAAATAGTATTGGTTCTTGGGATAAGTGCATATATGCTTTTATTACTAAGTATTTTCCTCCCGCAAAAATTATTTCCATTCGAAACCAAAGTATGAATTTCAAGCAACCTGAGCATGAAAATGTTGCACAATCTAGGGAAAGAATGAAATTAATGCTAAGATATTGTCATACTCATGGTTTAAACCTATGGATGATTATACAAAACAATTGTGTGGGATTGATTTATTTTGTAGAAATCTTTTAGATTCTGCCGTGGGTGTTACTTTCATGGAAATTACTTTGGTTAAAGCTACTAAACTACTTGATAATATAATGGAAA
>NC_041384.1:353690069-353722248 GCF_002162155.2 Triticum dicoccoides | reverse complement strand
GGAGGCAACCCAATAGTTATCCTTTAAATTTTTGTTTATTTTCTGTTTTTCTATAAATACACATTTATGCTTCTGTTATGATTGTGCTTTTTACGTTTAATTAGTGTTTGTGCCAAGTAATGCCTTTAGGATGGCTTGGGTCATAGTTGATTTGATCCTGTTGGAGAACAAAAACTTTTGCGTCCAGTAGAAGAATTTTTAAAAATCACTGCAGTGGCGATTTTTTTTGATTTTTTGACACATGATTTATATAAAAATTTCCTATGTTGTCCTTATTTTTCAGAATTTTTGGAGTTATGGAAGTATGGTTAAAGTTCATATTACTACAGACTATTATGTTTTTGATAGATTTGGTTTTTCTTACATCGTGTGCGTATTTTGATGAATCTATGGACTGTATCGGGGGGTATAAGCCATGGTAATGTTATAATACATTAGCTATAATGCACTAATAAAATATGAATGGGTTTGCAATAGTAGTTAAAGTGGTGATTTGCTTTATTATATTAACGGATCTGACAAAGGTTTTGTTAAGTTTTGTGTGATTGATGTTTTCAAGTTTTTGGTGAGATCATGATGGATGAAGGAATAAGGAGTGTAAAGAGCCTAAGCTTGGGGGTGCCCATGGCACCCCCAGGAAATATTCAAGGAATACCAAGCAACTAATCTTGGGGATGCCCCAGAAGGCATCCCCTTTTTCTTCTAACGACCATCGGTAATTTTACTCGCATATCATGAATTTTGCTTGGAGTGTCTTGTACTATATGAGTCTTTTCTTGTTTTGCTTTTTAGTTTGTCACAATCATCCTTGCTGGACACACCTATTTGAGAGAGCCATAATGATGTTATGATTTCTTAGAATTTCTCTATGTCCTTCACTTAAACTTTTTGAGCTAAGGAAATGCTCTAGTACTTCACTTATATCTTTTTGAGCACGGTGGTGGTTTAATTTTTGAATAAATGATCTCATGCTTCACTTAGATTATTTTGAGGGTTAGTAAATTTTGAAGAAAAACTCTCATGCTTCACTTATATTATTTTGAGAGTTAAAAAGGAAATTATTTTGAAGAAATTTATGCTCTCGTGCTTCACTGGATATATGAATTTGGTCCCAAAGTGATAGATATTCAAGGGGATAAAATAAAAACTTTCATGAAGATCATTGGAGATTATAAACTTGATTCCTTGCAATAGTTTTGTGTGGAGATAATAATATGTGAGTCATGTTGGTGATTAATTGTGCTTTAGTAAAAATATTGGTGTTATGGTTTGTGATTCCCTATGCAAGCATGAAAGTCAATAGTTATGCAATGAAGTTACATCCCACTTATGGTGCATTATTCAGTGTTAGTTATGTGTAATGCTCATTTACAATCATTTTCATTTCTTGGTTGGTCACTTCTCAATCTATTTGCTAGCCTTCATTTGTACTAAGCGGGAATACTGCTTGTGCATCCAACTCCTTAAACCAAAAGTTGTGCCAAATGTGTCCACCATACCTAGCTATATGCAGCATTTCCATGTCGTTCCAAGTAAATTTGTATGTGCGAACTCTATTTTTCAATATGAATTTCCTTTTTGTGTGCCTATATCGCTCATGAAGCGGCAGGGGGTGGAAAATATTTTCCATGCTAGGTATGTTATTCTTAAGACGAGTGTTTATTCACTTGTCATTGCACGAGAGTGTGGCAAGTAATAGGGATGCCCAGTCCCGAAATGATTTTTATATGTTGTCAATAATAAATTCCTTGGTAAGTGTTGGTATGGAAGGCACCCATGGATACGGCTAGCTATCGATTGTGAAAGAATGGTGGAAAAGGAAATAAAATTTATTTTATGTTTGGCAAGCGCCTTTGATTTATCTAGCGTGGAAGATATTGGGAATTCTCGGTCGTTTTTGCTAACAGGAAAAACATGCCTCTCAAAAAAAAATTATCTCTCAAAACAATTTTGTCTCAATTTACTTTTATGCATTTTTTATTTTATGGAGTCTCCATCTACTCTTATAAAGTACCAACTAGGGAACACTATTATAATACCTGTGCATTGGATGAATCTAATATTTGAGTGTGTTTCATGAATGGATCAATCATTGAGCATAATGGGCTAGGGATAGCTTTCTTTAGCGTTGATAGTTAGAAAGACATGGTTGCTTGTTGATATGCTTGAGTATTGATGTCTTCATGCCAAATTATAGACTCTTGCTTTGAATCATTTAAAGTCCAAATGTCCATGCTACAAAAGAAAAGAATATGTGATGAGCATGATAGGCAGCATTCCACATAAAAAATTCTATTTTTATCATTTACCTACTCGAGGACGAGCACGAATTAAGCACGGGGATGCTGATACATCTCCAAAGTATCTATAATTTTTGATTGTTCCATGCTGTTGTATTGTCAATCTTAGATGTTTTATATACATTTACTAGCAACTTTATATCATTTTTGGACTAACCTATGAACTTAGTGCCTAGTGCTAGTTGCTGTTTTTTGCTTGTTTTTGACTTTGTAGAATATCAATACCAAACGAAGTCTAAATGCCACGAAACTTTTTGGAGATTTTTTCTGGCAGTAACAGACCCTATAAGCTTCAGGAGGGAACCAGAAGAGTCTCATGGGGGCCACTAGCCACCAGGGCATGCGAGGGGCCTCCGGCGTGCCCTGGTAGGTAGTGGGGTCGACAAGCACTGCCTTGACCTACCTCGGCCTCTATAAATACTCTAAAATCCCAAAACCCTAAGGGAGTCAACAAAATACTTTTTTCGGCGCCGCAAGTTCCAGAACCACGAGGTCCAATCTAGTGGCCTTTTCCGGCACATAGCCGGAGGGGGCAATGATCATGGAGGGGTTCTTCGTCATCCTTGTTGCCCCTTCGATGATGCGTGAGTAGTTTACCAAAGACCTACGGGTCCTTAGTTAGTAGCTAGATGGCTTCTTCTGTCTTTTTGATCTTCAATACAATGTTCTCCTTGATGTTCGTGGAGATCTATTCAATGTAACTTTTTGCGGTGTATTTATTTGGATCCGATGAATTGTGAGCTTATGATCAGATCTATCCATGAATATTTTTTGAGTGTTCTCTGGACTCTTTTATTCATGATTGGTATAGCCTTGTATTTCTTATCCAATTTATTGGTTTGGTTTGGCCAACTAGATTGATTTATCTTACCATGGGAAGAGGTGCTTTGTGATGGGTTCGATCTTGCAGTGCTCAATCTCAGTGACAGAAAGAGACATGACACACATGTATCATTGCTATTAAGGGTAATCAAATGGAGTTTATTCATACATGAGTTTATCTTGTCTACATCATGTCATCATTTTTATTGCATTACTCCATTTTTCCATGAACTTAATACACTAGATGCATGCTGGATAGAAGTCGATGTGTGGAGTAATAGTAGTAGATGAAGAATCATTTTGGTGTACTAATCTGGGACGTTATGCCTATATACATGATCATTGCCTTGGATATCATCATAATAATTTACCTTTCTATCAATTGCTTAACAGTAATTTGTTACCCAGCGTATGCTATTTTCTCAAGAGAAGCCTCTAGTGAAAACTATGGCCCCGGATCTATTTCCTATCATATATTAAACCCAAAAATACATTGCTGCAATTTTATTTTATTTTGTATTTTCTTTACATCTATTTATCAAAACATATACAATTTAATCTTGTAACTCACTGCATATCATATTTTATTTGCTTTCGGTTTGATCCTAGAAATTTTACGCAACTCAAGGACCCTCGCAGAGAGTTGGGGATTTCGTTATTTTCATATTTGAGTTTTCTCAAATTTTGAAAATAGGATCATTTGATTTTATTTATTTGTCTTCAATTATTTCTGTTATAGAAATATGAGAGAGGGAATAAAATGACTTTCCCAAAATAAAGAAATATTGAGGATTTAATAATAAAATCAAATAAGATTTTATTTTGGAGTTATTTGCTATTTTATTTGAATTTAGGAAAAAATGCGTGTTTTTCAAAATTGCATTTAGGACCCAAATAAATGTTCATCCTGTTCGGCTTGATTTTAGAAGTCGGGGAAAATTTATTTTGGTATTTTCGGAGTCCGTTTAGTATTTCTTTTATTTGTTTTTATGCGCGTAATTATTTAAAAAAAACGAGCAACCGACTTAGAGCCGGTTTCGGCCCGGACTCTTCGGACCGGCCTTTATATAGAGCCGCCCCAAGCTCGTTACGCTGCAGCCGCCCGCGCCGCCTAACCCTAACCCTAGCCAGCCGCCGTGCGCCACCGCAGCCGCCGGACCCCGCGCCGCCGCACCACCGCCCCGCGTCGCCGCCGCCGCCTCCCAAGTTGAGCGCGCCGCCGCCGCCGGTTTTCCCCGGAAAAAGTTCGGTTTTTCGTCAGTTTTGTTAGATCCGTTTTTTTATTTATTTAGATCTGTTTATTTCCGGTTTAGTTTAGTTAGCGAGAGTTCGCTCGTTCATCATTTTAACGAACGCATTCACCATTTAGTTACAGAAAACGAACGTTCGTTCGTTAATCTGTTCGTCATTTTTCTTTTTTTGGACTTTCCGCGATTATTTTTGATCTCGATTTCAGATCCGATTTTTGTTCTAGTATAACTTTTCGCTCGTTTATCGGAATCAGGCGATTCAAGCGCCTGGAGTTTTGTCTCGAAACCTTCTTTTCGTTTAACCAACTCAAACAAGTTTTTGCTTTTGTAAAATTTGACCTAGATCCAGATTAGTAAACGAAGCTTGTTTCTTTCGCCGTTTGACTTTCCTCGCTTTGTTTGATTTGATTCTTTTTGCAAACCGGAGTTCTTAAGTTGAACTTTCTGGTTAGTTCTCTTATTTGAGTTTTACCCATGCATTAGATGAGTACTTATTGTATGCTTGTTTGTTTGTGATAGAGTACCGGGAGTGCGCCGCTTGCTACTTTGAATCGCTAGGTTTTGCGGATCATCAGCAAGGCAAGTAACACTTTGATCATACCTCCTACTACCCAGTTTTATTGCATTACATCAAACCTCAAACATTGCGTGAATAGGATCTAATTAAATTGTGGGTTTTGGGAAGTAGAAGAGGTAGTACCTATTACCTGTTTTATTATCAAACCCTTGGGAGTTACTTCTACGTTTGCTTATATTGCCTTGCTATGCTAGTAGACGTGGATTGGGTGAGTGTATCCATGACAGATGTGAGATTGTTAAATTAATGGTTTATTTAAGGTGGCAACTTAAACACACATCTAGGTGGATTGAGGCACCTGGGTATTCCACCGATTGCCTATTTTTCTTTATGGACCGCCACCCAGGCTCAAAGGGATCATGAGATTATTCATACTAGAAACTTCCCTGTGTAGCCACAAGCTACTATGGGTTCTAGCATAGTTGATTAAGTCGTGCAAAAAATTACAGTGGTAGACTAGCAGATATAGGGGAAAGTAGGTGTAACGGTCTACCCGTTCGTAAGGTGCTAGCACTTCTGAAAGACTATGTCTCGGTCATCCGTTTCTCAAACACCATGTAGTGCGAGAATCCCAACGGAGGAGATCGAGTCTTGTGGGGAAAAGTGCGCAAACCTCTGCAGAGTGTATAAACTAATCATGGTTAGCTGTGTCCCCGGTTATGAACAACTTGAGTATCTAGTACTTGGATTATCATGTGAATCTCATCATGTTACTCTAATTAATTTTGTTGGGTTTTTAATGATGATGCTTAATTGGGATTGAGTGGGTGTCTACACTCTCAATGTTTAACAACTACCATGATAGTTAAATAAAATTTATTCCTTTGCAGTAGGGCAAAATTGGCTTTACGCAAAACTGTAACCATAGAGCTTTCCACCAGCCAAATATGCATGTAGTATAGCCTTATTCTTTCATTACTCTGTATGTGTTACTTTGCCAGCATATTCCATGTGCTGACCCATTTCGGGCTGCAACGTTCATGTTGCAGACTTTTCAGATGACGAGTAAGGTGCCTTTAGGTCGTGGTTCTATACTCAGTGATGTCGTTGGAGTTGATGGACTCACTTATCTTCCAAGCCTTCCGCTGTTATCGTTATTAGATGGCCTTAAGCCATATTTATTGTAATAAGTTCTCTTTTGAGACATCAATGTAATAAGTGTGTGATTGCTACTCTGTTATAAATCCTTCAAGTACTATGCGTGTCAGCATTACCGATCCAGGGATGACACTGATGCACAGAGATCAAACTGGTTGAGGTCTGGTCGTTACAAGATGGTATCAGAGCACACGCTGACTGTAGGACACGACCAATAAGCTAAAGCCCTAGATCACTACTCACTCTTCTCATTTCTGACTCCTCATCTTTTCTACTCTTTTAGGATGGCGGATGCAAGGAACAAGTTTACGCAACCGGATGAAGATACACCCTTTGGACGTCACTTGAAGGAAGTCACTAGATACCTGAACATCGGAGTACCAAGCTTCACCGGAACCTACAACGCTACTTTACCGGAAGAGGAGCGCTGGATGATTCAAGTTCAAGTTCCAGGAAGGACGTTCATGCCAGTCACTGAGCCCATAGAGTTTTCTTTTGATGCACCAACCTGGAGTCTAGGAAAGAGCATGACAGCTCACATCGCCATGGGACGTATTGGAGAAGTTTACCGCAATGATCTCAAGGATACTATCTACCAGATTTGTGGGCACCAAGATGAGCACTGGGAGATGATCAACACCAAGAAGGATAGATCAATCGCAGCTTTTATCCAGGAGTTAAACCAGCACATTCGTCGTCAGGAGAACCAGATGTGCGCAGACATGATCGATCTGAAGAAGGCGAGGACAAGAATCACGGAGCTGGAAGAACTCAAGGCTACACATGAAGATTATATGGAGGAAATCGAAGTGTTAGTGGAGAAGAATGACGACCTGATCAAGAAGATCGGAATATTCATGGGAGACCCTACACCAGTAGAAGAAGACGAAGAACCCGAGGAGATTCGCCCGGAAGACTACATCATCATCGACGACACCGACTCGGACCCAGACGATAGTGATGATGACTATGTTGATGAAGCTGGAGCAGATATCATGGAGTCTGCAACCGAAGAATATTTCTAGTAGACCACCCCATCAGTAGTACTCCCTCCGTTCACTTTTGTAAGTCATTTCAGACAACTCAAAATGGGCTGTTTTGTATATTGTCTGAAATGTCTTCAAGGTCTTATAAAAGTGAGCAGAGGGAGTATTCCCCCATGTAAATAGAGTAGTCCGAGCACTTTTGCGATAATTAGACCGATTGTATGCCCTTGTTTGATTGAATGAAGTGAATTGTTTGCATTTGCCTCATGTGCATATGGGTAGTGTTTTCTCTCTAGACCTCTCTCTATTCTTAAATCTCATCTTTTCTAAACCCATCAGATGCCTCCGAGACGTGACCCCGGATTTACCTTCCCACCGGAGCTCACTCAGTTGATCCAGCAGCAGAATACATTGATGCAGTTTCCAGTCCAGAATCAGAATCAGGGGAACAACAACAATAACCCACCACCACCACCACCTGTTGATCACCTAACTTGTTTTCTTAGGCTGAATCCGCCGGTGTTCTCCAGTAGCACCGAGCCTATAGTAGCAGATGATTGGCTCCGCAAGACAGCAAGGGAGTTGACCACGGTAGGGTGCACAGATGCAGAAAAGGTGAAATTTGCTGCACATCAGTTGGATGGACCCGCAACATCATGGTGGGAGAATTTCACGGCCATTTACCCTATCGACACTGTCACATGGGACCAGTTTCAGCAGGCTTTCCGTACTTCCCATGTTTCAGTAGGAGCTATGGCCATGAAGAAGTGTGAGTTTCGCAAATTGCGCCAAGGAGGACGGATAGTTGGCTAGTATGTGGATGACTTTAGTAAGCTAGCACGTTATGCCCCAGATGACGTTGCTACGGATGCAGCTAAGCAGGAGAAGTTTCTGGAAGGACTAAATGATGAGTTGAGCATGCAGTTGATGGTATCAAGCTTCAACAACTACCAGGAGTTGGTAGATCGCGCTCTTATGATTGAAAGGAAGCAGTAGCAGATTGAAAGCCATAAGAGGAAGTATGGACAGGGGAAGTACAATTCTGGAGCGCAGCAGAAGCCGCGTTTTACCCCTAAACCGGGAGGAGCTTTTCAGCATACTCATGGAGGAGGAAGTTTGCATAATCATAATGGCCCTAAGAATGGTAATGGGACTGGAGGAAGCAACTGCCAGAACTGTACCAACCCATCAACCCCAGCCAAGAGAGACCTGAGCCAAGTCACTTGCTTTAAGTGCCAGAAGGCCGGACATTATGCCAATGAATGTCCTGAATCCCAGAATGGAAATGGCAATGGAAGCTCTGGGAAGAAGCCGAACCCTTTCAATAGGGGACAGGTGAACCACGTTAACGTGGAGGAGGTTGAAGAGCAACCGGATGCAGTAATCGGTAAGTTTTTCGTTAAGTCTTTTACTGCAATCGTTCTTTTTGATACTGGTGCATCGCATTCATACATCTCATGAGGATTTGTGGATAAGTATAACTTGCCCACTAAGGTTCTTAGAACACCTATGCTACTAAGCTCACCAGGAGGAAAGTATATGGCCAGCCGAGGGTGTTTTCAAGTGCCATTGAGTATAGGTAGGCATGTGTTTCCCTCAGATTTGGTCATTTTGGAATCACAAGGTTTGGATGTAATTCTGGGTATGGATTGGCTGTCGATGTATGGAGGAATCATTGATTGCGCTAGTAAGTCGATTTTGCTTACCACCCCAGAAGGAAGAAGGATGAAGTATGTATCCCGACATGTGCCTAAGAGGACTCAAGTAAATTCCCTAACAGGAGTTGTACAGGAGGAAGTACCAGTGGTAAAGGATTTTCCTGATGTATTTCCAGAGGAGTTTCCAGGCATGCCACCGGATAGAGACATTGAGTTTTTGATTGAGCTTTTGGCACGCACACAGCCAATATCTAAGAGACCATACAGGATGCCCACAAAGGATTTGGAGGATATTAAGAAGTAGATTAAGGAGTTACTGGATAAAGGTTATATTCGCCCAAGTTCTTCACCTTGGGGTTCGCTAGTACTTCTAGTGGAAAAGAAGGATGGATCATTAAGGATGGTTGTTGATTATCGAGGATTGAATGAAGTAACAATCAAGAAAAAGTACCCACTACCGATGATCAATGATCTGTTTGATCGATTGCAAGGAGCTAAGGTTTTTCCAAAATCGATCTGCGATCAGGATACCATCAGTTGAAGATTCGAGAACAGGATATACCTAAGACGGCTTTTACCACCAGGTATGGGCTGTACGAGTATACCGTTATGTCATTTGGTCTGACTAACGCACCTGCCTATTTTATGAACATGATGAACAAAGTGTTTATGGAGTTTTTGGATAAGTTCGTTGTAGTGTTCATTGATGATATTCTGGTTTACTCAAAGAATGAAGAGGAGCATAAGGAGCATTCGCGTTTGGTACTTGGGAAGCTCAGAGAACATTAGTTATATGCCAAGTTTAGCAAATGTGAGTTTTGATTGAAGGAAGTTGGATTCCTCGGACACGTTATATCCGGAGAAGGTATAGCAGTAGATCCCACGAAGGTTGACACTGTGACAAATTGGGAAGCCCCAACAACAGTTGGAGAAATCCGGAGTTTTCTCGGACTTGCAGGATACTACCGGAGATTCATTGAAAATTTATCGAAGATTGCGAAGCCTATGATGGAGTTGTTGAAGAAGGATACCAAGTTCATATGGACTGAGGAAGGTGAGGCCAGTTTCCAGGAGTTGAAGAAACGTTTGGTTACATCACTAGTGTTGATTTTGTCGGATCAGAACAACGATTATGAGGTGTATTGCGACGCTTCACGTCGAGGACTAGGAGCAGTGCTTATGCAGGAGGGAAGAGTTGTTTCATATGCCTCACGACAGCTTAAGCCTCATGAGTTGAATTATGCCACACATGATTTGGAGTTAGCAACCGTAGTGCATGCATTAAAGACTTGGAGACATTTTCTCATTGGAAACCATTGTGAAGTGTACACGGATCACAAGAGTTTGAAGTAGATTTTCACACAGAAGGAGCTAAATCTCAGGCAAAGAAGATGGTTAGAGCTCATCAAGGATTATGACATGAGATTGCATTATCATCCCGGAAAGGCTAACATAGTAGCCGATGCGCTGAGCCGTAAAAGCCATGTCAACACACTAATGACGGGAGATTTACCGAAGGAGTTAGCCGAGGACCTTCGTGAGCTATGTTTGGAGGTAGTTCCGAGAGGCTATGTAGCAGCATTGGAGATTCAGTCTACTTTGATGGATAAGATTAGAAAAGCTCAGAAGACTGACAACTCAGAAGAATGACAAGGAGATTGCCTCTATAAAGGAGAAGATGAGCAAAGGAAAAGTTAAAGGATTTCGTGAGGATGAACATGATACCCTATGGTTTGAAGACCGTGTTTATGTGTCCATTGACCCAGAGATCAGGAAGTTAATTCTGCAGGAAGCCCATGATTCACCATATTCGATTCACCCAGGAAATACCAAGATGTATTTGGATTTGAAGGATATTTTCTGGTGGGCCGGAATGAAGAAGGATATTGCGGAGTATGTAGCAGTTTGTGATGTATGTCAGAGAGTAAAGGCAAAGCATCAGAAGCCAGCAGGATTGCTATAGCCATTGCCGATACCCGCATGGAAGTGGGATAAGCTAGGCATGGATTTTATTACGGGATTGCCCAGAACTCGTTCAGGCTATGACTCGATTTGGGTTGTAGTCGATCATTTGACAAAGGTAGCTCATTTCATCCCAGTGAAGACTACCTACACCAGTGCAAAGTTGGCAAAGATATACATGACCAGGATAGTATGTCTGCATGGAGTTCCGAGGAGCATTGCATCAGATAGAGGAACCCAGTTTACCTCAAAGTTCTAGAATCAGTTGCACGAAACTTTGGGTACCAGGCTAGAGTTCAGTACAACTTTTCATCCGCAGATAGATGGATAGACCGAGAGAGTCAACCAGATTCTGGAGGATATGCTGAGAGCTTGTGCGCTAGATTATGGATCTAGTTGGGACGACAATTTGCCGTATGCAGAGTTCTCTTACAACAACAGTTATCAATCCAGTTTGAAGATGGCCCCTTTCGAAGCCTTGTACGGAAGGAGGTGCAGGACCCCATTGTCGTGGGATGAAGTTGGAGACCGCCAGTTGTTTGGACCGGATATGATTAAGGAGTCTGAACAGAAGGTAAAATTGATTCGCGATAGGCTCAAGGTAGCCCAGTCTAGGCAGAAGAGCTACGCAGATTCTAAATGCAAGGAGACAGTTGACGAAGTCGGAGACCGAGTTTATCTTCGAGTATCTCCACTTCGAGGAGTTAAGCGTTTTGGAGTTAAGGGAAAGTTAGCGCCACATTTTGTAAGACCATACAAGGTTTTTGAGCATATGGGAGAAGTAGCCTACAAGTTGGAATTGCCCGAAGAATTGTCAGGAGTTCACGATGTATTCCACGTTTCCCAGTTGAAGAAGTGCCACACAGAGATGGCTGATATACCGCTGAGAGATATAGTGTTGTTGGAAGCGATTCAGGTGGACAATGATTTGACCTATGAGGAGAAACCAGTCAAGATTCTTGAGTATACCAGCCGAGTCACACGCAGCAAGGTTATCAAGTTTTGCAAAGTTCATTGGAGCCACCACACGGAGGATGAGGCCACTTGGGAGCGAGAGGAAGAACTGCTAAAGGACCACCCTCACCTATTTTCTAGCCAACCCGAATCTCGAGGGCAAGATTCATCTTAAGGGGGGTAGGTTTGTAACATCCCAAATTTTCAAGTTGGAATGTTATACATTAGATCATCACTTCATATCATATTTTATTTGTTTTCAGTTTCATCCTTGAAATTTTACGCAACTCAAGGACCCTCGGAGAGAGTTGGGGATTTCGTTATTTTCATATTTGAGTTTTCTCAAATTTTGAAAATAGGATCATTTAATTTTATTTATTTTATCTTCAATTATTTCTATTATAAAAATATGAGAGAGGGAATAAAATGACTTTACCAAAATAAAGAAATATTAAGGATTTAATAATAAAATCAAACAAGATTTTATTTTGGAGTTATTTGCTATTTTATTCAAATTTAGGAAAAAATGCACGTTTTTCAAAATTGCATTTAAGCCCTTTCATCATGTTCGGCTTGATTTTAGAAGTCGGGGAAAATTTATTTCGGGATTTTTGGAGTCCGTTTAGTATTTCTTTTATTTGTTTTTCTGCGTGTAATTATTTAAAAAAATGCGCAACCTACTTAGAGCCGGTTTCGGCCCGGATTCTTTGGGCCGGCCTTTATATAGCGCCGCTGTCGGTGTCAAAACCGGCGGATCTCGGGTAGGGGGTCCCGAACTGTGCGTCTAGGCCAGATGGTAACAGGAGGCAAGGGACACGAAGTTTTACCCAGGTTCGGGCCCTCTTGATGGAGGTAAAACCCTACGTCCTGCTTGATTAATATTGATGATATGGGTAGTACAAGAGTAGATCTACCACGAGATCGGAGAGGCTAAACCCTAGAAGCTAGCCTATGGTATGATTGTTGTTCTATATGTTGTCCTACGGACTAAAACCCTCCGGTTTATATAGACACCGGAGAGGGTTAGGGTTACACAAAGCCGGTTACAATGGTAGGAGATCCACATATCCGTATCGCCAAGCTTTCCTTCCAAGCCAAGGAAAGTCCCTCCCGAACACGGGACAGAGCCTTCAATCTTGTATCTTCATAGTCCAGGAGTCCGGCTGAAGGTATAGTCCGGCCATCCGGACACCCCCTAATCCAGGACTCCCTCAGTAGCCCCTGAACCAGGCTTCAATGACGACGAGTCTGGCGCGCAGATTGTCTTCGGCATTGCAAGGTGGATTCCTCCTCCAAGTACTTCATAGAAGATTTTGAACACAAAGATAGTGTCCGGCTCTGCAAAATAAGTTTCCACATATTGCCATAGAGAGAATAATATTTACACAAATCTAATCTGCTGGCGTATTCCGTAGTGTGACATCGCACCACGGCCAAGCCTTTATTCGAATGTTTTATTGTCCCACCTCAGCGTGTCATGCGAGGCGGTTTCCTTGGCATGTCTCGTCGAAGTAGAGATCGTGTCCCATTATTCCGGGATTCTCGTCAATACGGGCGTGGGCAACCCAACCACTTCTAGGACTCCTAGACTATAGGCAAGTCCAAACGGCCACGGAGAGGACGCTTGATATTCACCCTCTTTATAAAGGGACAAGGCTTTTATTTTTTCCCTCTCGTGCTCAATCGAATCCTTCCCCCACCTCAAGCTCAAACACCCAAAGTTCAGGTCAGGTGCTCCGAACCTTCAATCATGTCCGGATCTAGCCTTCAAGGCCGATGGATGCCTTCCTCCATCACGGAAGAAGACATCAAAAAGTTGAGGGAGGCCAGGTATCTGACCGCCGAGGTTTCGCATCGGCTGCCTGCCCGAGGGCAGGCCGTCCCCTCCCCCGAACCCAACGAGAACGTCGTGTTCGTCTCCCACTTCCTCCGAGGTCTAGGCCTTGCTCTGGATCCTTTCATCAGGTTTTTGATGTTTTATTACGGGCTAGATTTCCATGATCTAGCTCCGGACTCCTTTCTTCATATCACGACATTTATTGTCGTGTGTGAGGCCTTCCTCCGGGTTACCCCTTACTTTGGCCTATGGCTCACGACCTTCAAAGTAAAGCCGAAGATGATCGAGAGGCAACATGCAGCGTGCGGAGGTGCCTCAATATGCAAGATGACGGGAGCTCCATGGCCCAAAGGTTCCATTCCAGAGGTGTCTGAATTGTGGCAACAGGAGTGGTTCTACATCATGGCTCCTAGAAGTGCCAAGTGGGCGGCCGCCCCTGTTTTCCGCATGGGCCCTCCCCCACAACTGATGTCATGGATCAACAGAGGTCTGAGCTAGGGTCCAGCCAAGGACGTGCCTATACTGCAAAGCCACATTCGAGATCTCTTCAATGGAGATTTTAGTTTGGTTGCAGTAATACAAGTTATGCTAGTTCGTCAAGTCCAGCCTTGCAAACGCCAGCCCCTTCACTTGTGGGAGTTCAATCCCGAGGGACCGCGTGTCATTCAAAATTTCCCCGGCCTGACGCATGAGGAGATGTACAAGTCATTCTTCAGACCTCAGGTAGAGTGTCCGAAAATCACCGAGGACGTGGGCCTGAGCAGTAACCGCGCCGCCGAATAGGTAAGGAATCTTCTAGCCGAACATACTATCTCTCATTTGTTACGAAATTATTTCTGAGAGTTTGCTTTTTGACCAGGACTGGCTAACAAAGGCGAAGTTGATTCGGTGTTCGGCCCCCCTCCCTGAGGGTTTGGACAATCCGGTATTGGAAAAGATGCTCCAGGTTGCACCTTGCCCGGAGCCCTTGAAGGAAGATACTGGGGAGGATAATACGGGCGGACGCGGGCCCCCAACGCTGCCCATTCTAACCGAGGGAGCGAGCGTCTCCATGAAGGAAGACGACCGAAGGAGGAAAAGGACTGCGCCCGGGGATTCGGAAGCCGAAGCTTCCAAACGGGATAAGAAGTCTCCCACAGAGGGTCCTACCTTGGGGGGTGCTTTTTCCACACAAAGTCCGCGGGGGGATAAATTCTCCAGTGAGTCGTAAGTGACCCGAAATACTTTAATAGTACCGGTATGCCATCTTTTTCTTTCGAGAAAATAACCACCGCATATATCTTGACAGTTTGGGCCTTAGCCCCTCTCAAATGAGCTCGTCTTCGGGGGATCTTCTTCCAGAGATGATGGAGAGCGAAACGCTTCCTCCGGACTCCTCCGCTCCGGAAGTGGGCAACCCCAAAGTGTCATCGCGGAGGGCCTCTCCGAGTCCGGTGAGGCCAGAAGATAATCCCATTGACCCCCGAAGCTCCAAGTGTCCGGCTCCCGAAGAGAGCAGACAAAAGAGTCCGGCACCGTCTGGTGTGCGATCGGATGTTCTAAGGGAGTTGGTGGGGCGAGCGGCCATCTCAGATGAACACCGTATGCTGATGAATACGGTGATAGAGAGAATCTCGTCCGCCGAAAGCGGATTGCATGAAGCTTTTATGAGTCTACTGACAGGCTTTGAGGTACGTAAAATAATGTATGATAGTCCTGCACATGCTAGGTGTGCCCTGTGTAGATAGTAGCCCCTGAGACTCTAGTTGTCATCGGAAACGACGACGAACAGAGAATCATATTCCCAGGTAATAACCATACTTCCTCTATGTGCAGGTGATGGAAGCTCCAGTGGCTAGCCGGACTAGCGAGTTTGCCCATTTAAAACGGCAGTTGGATGCGGCAGACGCCGACATCGAGCTTGTTAACAAAAGGCTTAACGAGGCACAGGGTAAGTGTCATTATCTGGTAAACGCCACATAGTAAGAGCAGCATGATGCCAGTATCTTTAATATGTTGTGACTGCAGATGGAGTTTCCACTATTGAAGCCTTGCAGACAGAACTTGCCCGAGCCAAGGAACAAGCGAGGTTTGGTAATGCGGCTGCTTTGAAGGCGACCGAAGAGTTGAAAGCCGAGAAGGCTGCGCATGGCGAGAGCCGAGATAAGATGGCCAAGATGGCCATAGAATTAAAAGCCGCCACCGACCATTGTCAGGTTCTTGAAAAGGAAAACCTAGCGAAGGCATCGGACCTTGAGAAGGCTGCTGCGACGAGAAAAGACATCCGCTCTGCTATGAGGGCGAAGAAGGAGGGGCTGCGGGAAGCCGGGGATATTGTAGCTGGGAAATCCATTATGTTGCGGAGGAAGTTCAGAGATCCACGGTATGCCCCTCTGGATCGGCTGTGGAGTTTGGAGGATGTGTATATGGATTTGGCGGCGAGCGCTGCCGATGCGGCCAAGTACTTCCAGGGTCAGACGGACCGTGAAGTGGACCACTTGTTTTGGACACAATTCCATTCTCCCGAGCGGCCGCTTTCATTGACTGACCAATTAGCTGAATGGGCCGAACTGAATAGGTTGTCCGGACTCACCATGAGGTCTGTTGTGGATCAGCTATGGCCGGAAAGGCCAAAACCGAACAGCTATTTCAGCTTGGTGCAGCAGTTCCTTGATGTGGTGCCGCGCATTAAAGCGATGAAGAGGTCGGCGTGCATAGAGGGCTCACGGATGGCCTTTGCCCATATTAAAGCATACTGGGCGGAGATGGATGCTACCACTGTTGCAGCGCGGGATTCGGCCATAGGCCGAATGGCTACTGAGCACTACTTTGAAGAAGCTCTTGAGGGTGCTCGTTTGATAGAGACCCAGTGCTCAAAAAATATTATGTTTGAGTGATATGTAATCTCATTGTAAGCGAAATGCTTTTGTAAATTTTTGTAAGGCTATTTTTATACTTTTGCCTGAAAGTAATATGATGCCTCCTGGGCGTCCGTTTATGTATACATGTGTATAACCTGAAAGATTGCAGCCGTCGGCTTCAACCCCCACGCATATAATGTGGAGGTGCTCGCAAAAAAACACGCGTTCACACTTAACCCAACGTCTTGGTCCTATTAAGGAGGTGATAGCGGAGCGAGCGAGGCAGCCGGACTATAATGCTTTAGCACTTTCACTTAGCCATAGGAGTTTGACAGTGGGGCTACTAGATAGCCCCTGGTGGCTCCGCACTCTCCCGATCCCGGGGTGCGTACATGCCTGGCCGGTAAACGGCCCTTCGTTAAGGCGGAGGAACTCTAACATTCCAACAGGTCATCGAGTGGTTGACCAGTCTCACGCTATATCATGATAGTCAGTTTTCGGCTTTCTCTATTGAGGTGCTCGTCCGTATGAACCAGGGCACAATCGCAGTAGTTCTCCTGGTGCTACCTTAGCCGGTAAAGCAAAACGTAAGGCACCAAAACACAGGAGCCAGACAAACCCAACATTTGACCAAAGACAATGATTCGGAGCTGATGCATATAGGGCCAAACTCGCGACGCCGAACACTCCCTAAGGTATTCGGTCTTTGTGGTATAAACCGCGCCTAAATAACGGCCTTTGTAAGAAGCCCCTTGTGTCCAGATACGTGCATTGTTCTAGCGTGGCCACATGCCAAGACGTCAGCATCCTTCTCAACGGTGGATATGTATCAACAAGAGACAGTAAAAAAGGTTTACGCAGGGTCTTAATCTAAAAAGAATCCTTGGAGCGGGTCCCTGCTGCACGTCTGCGCATGTGTCTCCATTGTGCCGTATCCTGGACGGGTGTAGCACGATGATCGTCTGTAAAAGAGAGGAATTTAGGTGAAAAAGTTGTCGTGCAAAAAGATAGTTTTTAAAGAAACCATGTATAATTCAAGATGAGAAAAAATTGCCACTTGTCTGCGCGCGTTGAGCCCCTTGTATTGACAAATAGGGGTGTGACCATATATTCGGTATAAATAGCGGTGCCGGACTTGATTAGTTGTGTCTGAGGTCTTGACGACCTACTGGATACTTTCGCTGGTACGGGCGCCTCTAGTGTGCGGTTGCCAAGGCAGCCACACTCTCTTCGACGCGCAGAGATCGCTTGATATTTCCGTTCACTGAAATGATGCCACGTGGACCGGGCATCTTGAGTTTGAGGGAGGCGTAGTGTGGTATTGCGTTAAAGCGAGCGAAAACTTCGCCTCCGAGCAGTGCTTGATAGCCGCTTTGGAACAGAGCGATGTGGAAGGTTAAATGCTCGCGACAGAAGTTATCGGGGGAGCCGAATATAACTTGTAGTAGGAGGGAGCCCGTACAATGAGCCCCTGGGCCTGGCGTTACTCCTTTAAAGGTAGTATTGCTATGGCGAATTTTTGTTGGGTCTAACCCCATCCCGCGGATTGTATCCTGATATATTAGGTTTAGATTGCTGCCACCGTCCATCAAGACTCGTGTGAAGTGATATCCGCCAATTACTGGGTCTAATACCAGGGCAGCCCATCCTGCGCGTCGGATACTTGCTGAGTAATCGCGATGGTCGAAAGTGATCGGTTCAGACGACCAGTGGCAGGACTTCGCGATGACATGCACTTGGGTATATTTTCCTAGGAGTGTCGCGTTGTTTTTTCCCTTGATCACGTGTAACACATTTACTGTTTTGACTTCTGGTGGAAATTTCTTTTGTTCCCCAGTGTCTTGTTTGGGAGGCTCGTCCTCGTCTTCACTTGGTGTATCCTCCCCCTTGTGTACGGCATTGAGCTTGCCGGACTGCTTGAAGACCCAACATTCTCTGTGGGTATGATTAGCAGGTTTACCAGGGGTACTATGGATCTGACATACTTGGTCCAGAATTTTGTTGAGGTTGGACAATTCATCCCTGGTGCCTTTAGAGGGCGGCTTTTGCTGACCTGGCCGAGAGCTTTTGAATCCGGCGTTTACTGCCGTGCCCTTCGTGTTGTCTTCTTTATTCTGGTGTTTGTTATTGCTGTTGCGCTGTGATTTCCCATTTCCATCTCTAACTTCAGATGTACTGGGGTCGCTGGTGCTGCATCTGGCTAGCCAGCTG
Source organism: Triticum dicoccoides (assembly GCF_002162155.2). Lineage (NCBI taxonomy): Eukaryota > Viridiplantae > Streptophyta > Magnoliopsida > Poales > Poaceae > Triticum > Triticum dicoccoides. The sequence goes on along the minus strand of NC_041384.1, from coordinate 353,703,753 downwards.
TCCTCACCCGCGCAAAAGCGGGTCATGAGGCTTCTTAATGCGGCAATCGTTCTCGGCTTATTTTGGCCGAGGTGTCTGGCGAGCCATTCATCACGGACGCTATGCTTAAAAGCTGCCAAGGCTTTGGCGTTCGGACAGTCGACAATCTGGTTCTTTTTAGTAAGAAACTTGTTCCAAAGCTTTCGGGCTGACTCTCCCGTCTGTTGAGTTATATGACTCAAATCGTCCGCATCCGGAGGTCAGACATAAGTCCCTTGAAAATTTGCCCGAAAGGCGTCTTCGAGCTCTTCCCAACTTCCAATGGAGCTTTCGGGGAGGCGTTTAAGCCAGTGACAAGCTGGCCCTTTGAGCTTGAGGGGTAAGTACTTGATGGCGTGGAGATCATCTCCTCGAGCCATATGGATATGAAGGATATAGTCCTCAATCCAGACCCTAGAGTCTGTTGTTCCGTCGTATGTCTCTATGTTTACGGGTTTGAATCCCTCTGGAAATTCATGGTCCAGCACCTCATCGGTGAAACATAGGGGGTGTGCGGCACCCCTCTAGCTGGGTGTACCGCGTTGTTTGGATGTTTGTTGTGTTGCATTGTATGCTGGGGCGCGCTTGCGTGCTCCATAGATGGATCTTGTTGCGCCGTCCTTTGGGTGCGAGCCCTTGCATGGGTCGCGTGTTGTATTGTGAGTGGCGTTGTATGCCGCTCTGTGTTGGCAGAGGGGTCGTCTATCCGGCCAGGTGGCTGCTTTGATATTTGGTTGTGGGGGTCTGGGGCCTCCTCATCGAATTCAGGTAGCAGCTTCCGCTTTGGGTAGCTCTTGGAGGGGCAATTGTCACCGTACCTCACTGCTGTGTTGAGTATTTTACTCCCTCTAATTTGGAGTGTGTCTTGCGCAGCCTTGAGCCTTTGCTTCTGCTTTTTAAGACTCCTCACGGTGGCAACAAGCCTTTTACGGGCATTCTGCTGCTCCGGGTGCCTGTCCGGCGTTATGTCGTCCGGACTATTATCCTTGATAGAATTTGTTTGTTCGGTTTGATTATCCGGATTGCCGTTGTCCGGCAGCGGTTCGCCCTGCTCCAGCGCTGGGTCTGTGTGATCGTTATTTGTGTCGAGGCGGGATTTGGGGCGGCGCTTGCGTCACCGCATTGACTGCTTCTCGAGGGAACAAGCCTTCGGTGCGTCCTTCCGCTCCTCGTCGTCATCTTTTGGTGCGTGCACCATGGATACGTCATATGATGAGGTGGGCGTCCAGTGCCCTGTGGGCGGTGGTTCTTCTTCGCCTCCCGCATCATCGTCCATATCGTCGATGTTTTCAGAGTCGAAGTCGAGCATGTCGGTTAAATCGTCGACAGTGGCTACAAAGTGGGTGGTGGGTGGGCGTCGAATTTCTTTGTCTTCCGCATCCCAATCCTGCTGGCCATGATCCGGGCAGGGCTCTCTTGACAAAGAGAGAGAGAGACTTTAGTGATTTCATAATATTGCCGAAGGGCGAGTGCTGAAAGATGTCCGCGGTGGTAAACTCCATGATCGGCGCCCAATCGGATTCGATCGGCAGGGGCGCGGAAGGTTCGGAGTCCAGGGAGGAGTCCGGCTCCTTGGAGTCACGAGTCTCGCAGAGTGCGGGGCTGGTGTTCGGCTCGATCGTCGTTGGGATCGCAGCCCCCGAGGCGGCGTCCAACCACCCATGCTCGATCGGCGCAGTTGGCTCCGAATTAAGGGTCGAAGCTGATGCGGGTGCGGCCTCCAGGGCACTGTTCGACGGCAGAGCTAGATCATGCCCGTTGTGATAGTGCGGCGCGCTCGGTAGTGGCTTGACTCTATCGAAGATCAAGTCACCGCGGATGTCAGCCGTGTAGTTTAAACTTCCAAACCTGACCTAACGGCCAGGGGCGTAGCTTTCGATCTGCTCCAGATGGCCAAGCAAATTAGCCCGCAGTGCAAAGCCGCCGAAGACAGAGATCTGTCCGGGGAGACAAGTTTCACCCTGGACTGCATCACTATCGATGATAGTAGGAGCCATCAAGTCTGACGGCGATGACACAGAGGAACTCTCAATGAAAGCACCAATGTTGGTGTCAAAATCGGCGGATCTCGGGTAGGGGGTCCCGAACTGTGCGTCTAGGCCAGATGGTAACAGGAGGCAAGGGACACGAAGTTTTACCCAGGTTCGGGCCCTCTTGATGGAGGTAAAACCCTACGTCCTGCTTGATTAATATTGATGATATGGGTAGTACAAGAGTAGATCTACCACGAGATCGGAGAGGCTAAACCCTAGAAGCTAGCCTATGGTATGATTGTTGTTCTGTATGTTGTCCTACGGACTAAAACCCTCCGGTTTATATAGACACCGGAGAGGGTTAGGGTTACACAAAGCCGGTTACAATTGTAGGAGATCCACATATCTGTATTGCCAAGCTTGCCTTCCACGCCAAGGAAAGTCCCTCCCGAACACGGGACGGAGTCTTCAATCTTGTATCTTCATAGTCCAGGAGTCCGGCTGAAGGTATAGTCCGACCATCCGGACACCCCCTAATCCAGGACTCCCTCAGCCGCCCCGAGCCCGTTACGCCGCAACCCCCCACGCCGCCTAACCCTAACCCTAGCCCGCCGCCGCGTGCCGCCGCAGCCGCCGGACCCCGCCGCCCTGCGCCACCGCCGCCGCAGCCACCGCCGCCCGGAGCCGGCCTGCCACCGCCCGACACCGCCGGACCCCGCCGCCGCCGCCGAGGTTGACCCGCCGCCGCTGCCGGTTTTCCCCAGAAAACCGTTCGGTTTTCTGTTCGGTTTTTCGTCGGTTTTTTTAGATCCTTTTTTTATTTATTTAGATCGGTTTATTTCCGTTTTAGTTTAGTTAGCGAGCGTTCGCTCGTTCATTTGTTTTAACGAACGCGTTCACCGTTTAGTTACAGAAAACGAACGTTCGTTCGTCATTTTTCTTTTTTTGGACTTTCCGCGATTATTTCTGATCGTGATTTCAGATCCAATTTTTTATCTAGTATAACTTTTCGCTCGTTTATCGGAATCAGGCGATTCGAGCGCCTGGAGTTTCATCTGGAAACCCTCTTTCCGTTTAACCAACTCAAACAAGTTTTTGCTTCTGTAAAATTTGACCTAGATCCAGATTAGTAAACGAAGCTTGTTTCTTTCGCCGCTTGACTTTCGTTGCTTCGTTTGATTTGATTCTTTTTACAAACCGGAGTTCTTAAGTTGAACTTTCTGGTTAGTTCTCTTGTTTGTTTGCTATAGAGTACCCAGAGTGCGCCGCTTACTACTTTGAATCGCTAGGTTCCGCGGATCATCAGCAAGGCAAGTAACACTTTGATCATACCTCCTACTACCCAGTTTTATAGCATTAGATCAATCCTCAAACATTGCATGAATAGGATCTAATTAAATTGTGGGTTTTGGGAAGTAAAAGAGGTAGTACCTATTACCTGTTTTAATATCAAACCCTTGGGAGTTACTTCTATGTTTTCTTATATTGCCATTCTATGCTAGTAGACGTGGATTGGGTGAGTGTATCCATGATAGATGTGAGATTGTTAAATTAATGGTTTATTTAAGGTGGTAACTTAAACACACATCTGGGTGGACTGAGACACCTGGGTATTCCAGCGATTGCCTGTTTTTCTTTATGGACCGCCACCCAGGCTCAAAGGGATCATGAGATTATTCATACTAGAAACTTCCGTGTGCAGCCACAAGCTACTATGGGCTCTAGCATAGTTGATTAAGTCGTGCAAACTCTTATAGTGGTAGACTAGCAAATGTAGGGGAAAGTAGGTGTAACGGTCTACCTATTCGTAAGGTGCTAGCACTTCTGAAAGACCATGTCTCGGTCATCCGTTTCTCAAACACCATGTAGTGCGGGAATCCCAACGGAGGAGATCGAGTCTTGTGGGGAAAAGTGCGCAAACCTCTGCAGAGTGTATAAACTAATTATGGTTAGCCGTGTCCCCGGTTATGGACAACTTGAGTATCTAGTACTTGGATTATCATGTGAATCTCATCATGTTACTCTAATTAATTTTGTTGGGTTTTTAATGATGATGCTTAATTGGGATTGAGAGGGTGTCTACACTCTCAATGTTTAACAACTACCATGATAGTTAAATAAAATTTATTCCTTTGCAGTAGGGAAAAATTGGCTTTACGCAAAACTGTAACCATAGAGCTTTACACCAGCCAAATATGCATGTAGTATAGCCTTATTCTTTCATTACTCTCTGTGTGTTACTTTGCCGGCATATTCCATGTGCTGACCTATTTCGGGCTGCAACGTTCATGTTGCAGACTTTTCAGACGATGAGTAAGGTGCCTTTAGGTCGTGGTTCTATACTCAGTGATGCCGTTGGAGTTGATGGATTCACTTATCTTCCAAGCCTTCTGTTGTTATCGTTATTAGATGGCCTTAAGCCATATTTATTGTAATAAGTTCTCTTTTGAGACATTGATGTAATAAGTGTGTGATTGCTACTCTGTTATAAATCCTTCAAGTACTGTGCATGTCAACATTACCGATCCAGGGATGACACTGATGCACAGAGATCAGACTGGTTGAGGTCTGGTCGCTACAAATCTTTCTCAATGCCATTGAGGGATTGACAACCCCTTTATGCGTTGGGTTGCAAGTATTTGTTGTTTGTGTGCAGGTGTTATTTACATAGTGCTGCTTGGTTCTCCTACTGGATTGATAACCTTGGTTTCATAACTGAGGGAAATACTTACCTCTGCTATACTGCATTATCCTCTCCTCTTCGGGGAATACCAACGCGGATCACAAGTAGCACTGCTGACACGTGGTCGCACATGTAAGTGATGTTCCAAGCTGATGCTCGTCCCTTCGATAAGCGGCGGGCTGGACCGACCGTGTGTTTGTGCTACTGCTTACATGCGGTCGCACATGTCAGTGACACACCAAGCCGATGCGCTGCACTTTGATGAGCAGTGGGCCGGACCAACCGTGTGTTTGGGCGACGCCAGTGCGACGGGCTGTAAGTTTACCCCCTAAGTTAATTTGTAAATGGTAACTCCTGCTTAACGAGACCGATCGCTAGAAATCCTCATTACATACGTTTATCGAAAGCATACGTGGGCCCGCGTTCTTAGAGGCTATCGTGGTGGAGGCAGACGCCCGCAACCTCTCGGAGCAAAAAATGAGTAGCTGATACGTCTCCAAAGTATCTATAGTTTTTGATTGTTCCATGCTATTATTTTATCAATCTTGGATGTTTTATATACATTTACAAGCAACTTTATATCAGTTTTGGGACTAACCTATTAACTTAGTGCCCAGTGCCAGTTCCTGTTTTTTGCTTGTTTTTGACTTTGCAGAATATCAGTACCAAACGAACTCCAAATGCCACAAAACTTTTTGGATATTTTTTTCTAGCAATAAGAGACCCTAGAAGCTTCGGGACGAAACCAGAAGACGAAGGAGTGGTCCACAATGCTAGGAGCCTCTAGCACACCCTGATGGGTAGTGGGGCCCACAAGCCTCCTTTTGACCTACCTCCGCCTCTATAAATACTCTAAAATCCCAAAACCAACCAGGGAGTCCACAAAATACTTTTTCCACCGCCACAAGTTACAGAACCACGAGATCAAATCTAGAGGCCTTTTCTGGCAATCTGCCGGAGGGGGAAACAATCACAGAGAGTGTCGGGGGAATTACAGAGGGTTAAACCCGGCTGATGACGTTAAGTCATCTTTGGACATGACCTGACAGATCCTAACCCGTCAGGTGCTAACCCAACAGACAGTTATAACTCGACAGACAGTTGTAACTCCACAAACAGTTGTAATCTAGCAGACAGTTGTAACCCGATAGACATTTCTATCCTGTCAAAAATTGTAACCCGACAGATTGTAACCCGAATCCTAACCCAACATCTACTTAGCCACAAAATGAGCCGCCTGGAGATAAGAAGCCCAGGGAGAGAGGCCCAGGTTTAAGAAGACCGCGATGGGAAGCCAGAATTGAGCTAAGTCCTAATCCTACTAGGACTCTACATGTAACCTGCACCTTCAACTTATATAAGGAGGGGCAGGGCACCCAAAGAGGGTCAGGACACAATAGATAGGTCTTAGACAGACATGTCTTAGACCAGATCAAAGTAGATGTTGTTGAGATAGAGGTAGCGTAAAACCACCCTTGTAACCGAGATCATCATCGTCATCAATATAATCAAGCAGGATTTAGGCTTTTACCTCCACCACGAGGGACCGAACCTGGATAAAATCTCGCGTCTCTCATCCCGCTCAACCCCGTTCAAGCTACTACCTAGTTGCGTTGGCCTCATGACTAAGTCCTCACACTAGGACATCTGCCATGACAAAACCACGACAGTTGGTGCCCACCATGGGGCCTGCACATGATGGTGTTTAGTTCTTGGAGGGATCTGTCCCAGGGATTGAGAAATTCACAATTTTTCGGATGAAGAAGAGCCGGCTTGAAAGATCTGCATCAGCTTTGAGTTCATCATTCTAGATTTATAATCCGCGAGACTTAAGGTTCAAGAGAAATTAGGGTTGCAGTCTAATCCATCCCTGCTATATTGCAAGTCGCCAAGATCGACAGGAGAGTTTGCACCACAGCCAAAAACATACTGTAGTGGTCCATCAAAGTTGAAAGGATCGACAAGAGGTGTCTAGAGGGGGGGGGGGTTGATTAGACCCTCAACAAGAAAAAGTAGCAGTTTTTAAGTTCTTCAAGTTGAGGTGGAGTTTTAGCACAAATTTAAGCATTAACAATACATTTCGAGCAAGCATGACAAGAGTATATGAGTAGCGCAAAGTAAAGCATTCATGTTGCAAGAAAGTAAATGGATGTGATTGGAGTGTGCAAACGCAATTGGAGGAGCGGAGATTTTGGCGTGGTTCCAATTGGTGGTGCTGTCATACATCCACGTTTGTGGAGACTTCAACCAACGAAGGGTAACGGTTGTGCGAGTCCACAGAGGGCTCCACCCATGAAGGGTCCACGAAGAAGGAACCTTTTCTATCCCACCATGGCCATCGCCCATGAAGGATTTGCCTCACTTGGGTAGATCTTCACGAAGTAGGCGATCTCCTTGCCCTTACAAACTCCTTGGTTCAACTCCACAATCTTGACGGAGGCTCCCAAGTGACACCTAACCAATCTAGGAGACACCACTCTCCAAAAGGTAATAGATGGTGTGTTGATGATGAACTCCTTGCTCTTGTGCTTCAAATGATAGTCTCCCCAACACTTAACTCTCTCCCATAGATTTGGCTATGGTGGAAAGATGATTTGAGTGGAAAGCAACTTGGGGAAGGCTAGAGATCAAGATTCTTGTGGTTGGATTGGGATGTCTTGGTCTCAACACATGAGTAGATGGTTCTCTCTCACAAAATGAGTAGTGGAAGTGTAGGCATGTTCTGATGGCTCTCTCTTGAATAGAGAAGGGGGTGGAGGGGTATATATAGCCTACACACAAAATCTAACCGTTACACATATTTGATCCAACTCGGTGAGACCAAATATGTGAACTCGGTGAGACCGATTTAGTTCAAAATGTGAACGTTAGGATTCTCGTTGGGACCGACATGATCAACTCGGTGGGACCGATGTGCTAGGGTTTAAGAAGAACCACATCTCGGTTTGACCGATTACATAAACTCGGTGAGACCAATTTTAGTAATAAACAAACAGAGAGTTGGTCAGGAAAACTCGGTGGGACCGATTGTATATTTCGGTGAGACCGAAATAATTGCAACAGGAAATAGAGAGTTTGCAAGGCCATCTCGGTGAGACCAGGATCCTATCGGTTAGACCGAACTGATTAGGGTTTCAGGCAGTGGCTATGTCAAGTGAACTCGTTGGCGCCGGATGGATCAAATCGGTGGGGCCGAGTTTAACTTTGGTTTTTGGACATATTTGAAATTGAGAAAGTGGTTGAGGATTTTGGAGCATATCACTAAGAACTTTGAGCAATTAGACCATTAAGCAACACCTCATCCCCTTTTAATAGTATCGGATTTTCCTATGGACTCAATGTGATCTTGGATCACTAAAATATAAATGAAGAGTCTTGAGCTTTTGCCAATCTTTGTCCTTAGCATCTTGAAGGGGTTCCACATCCTCTTGTCCATGCCAAATTTTGTTGAACTTTTTGAAATATACTAGATGAAAATATTAGTCCAACAAGAGATATGTTGACATTAATTACCAAAATCACTCAGGGAGCATTTGTGCTTTCAGAAGTCATCGGGGATTTTCCGCTGCAGAAATTGACAGCCGGGTCCGACTATTACTATATTAACATCAACTGTCATTAATTAGGGGTCAAGTCCCAAAGCCATTGGTTAGGCCATCTGTTATTGTTGCCACATCAAGACATTCCAATGCACGAAGAGCTGAGAAAACAAGGCGCTATCCACACACGTTGATAAGGTTAGATTCGAAGGCCACGTCAAGCAAGGGAAAAGAAGGGCGCGTCTCCCACCGTGGTTCTGAAACCCACGAGTAAAAAATAGCAGGGACCAGGGGCAGGAAATGGATGTGGATTCATCAACCCGACTCTGAGCCGCCTCCGACCCGCAGCGTCGCCAGTTTCACTTCGCGTTCAATACAAACTCGCCTCGAGATGGAGCCACCTCTGCTTCTAACTCGCCAAAGTAACCTTGTCTCCATAGCACCTACCGCTTTGGCCTCACTGTGACCCGCCATCGGAGCTCCTCCAGGCCGGCCACACCTCCACTAGACTCTGCCCCTATGGGCTTACCTCGCCTTCAGCGCGAGTCGCACCCACGGCTCTGCACTAAGCACTACAAAAAAATACACTTCCGTGATGATACGTGTTTGTCACAGTAGGTCACGTTTTCTGTCATGCATGTACATCCATGACGATTTTATGACAGAATGAAGATAGTCATACCTGTGTTGTCGTAGAAGTTAAATGACATTACCAAAATTATCATCATGGAAGTGTCCACTTCCATGACGATAAATGGCGCGTTATGGAAGTGCTTTCGTCAAGGGTGACCGACACGTGGCATCCACCGTAATGGGTCGCCGTTAAGCTATCTGGTCCGGTTTTGGATCCGATAACCCGCTAACATCCCGGACCAATGAGGATTTTCCACGTGTAAAATTCTCATTGGCCAGAGGAAACACGTGTTGGCTCACCATTGGGACAGATGTCATCCATTCATTGGACAGGAGGCGCCTATGATACGTCGACATGTGGCACAGCCCAACAGAGGCCCATTCCAGTGAAAAGGCCGACCCGTTTGACTTGGTCAAAAGGTAACGTGCCGGCCCACGGAAAGCCTGTTAACGGCCTATTCGTATACAACCCATTTACAGCCCGCTAACTCACAGCCCGTTACGGCCTATCGGAATTAAGCCCAGTAGCTTCATCTGGGCCGTCCAATATGATTCCAGCCCGTTGTAACTTCCGGCACATGAAGTCTTTCGGCCCATATGAGGCCATTTGTAACTCTTGGACCATTAATGGCCCATGGTGAATCTGGCCCGCAATGAACAGTATACCGCTTTATACCCATCAACGGCCCATTATTCCATTGGGCCATTTCCAACCCGTGTTATCTTTCGGCCTTCTCAGGGCCATTTATTCGTGGTCTCATTTCCAGCATTCGGTTACTTACGGCTCGTTACTGGCCTTTTCTGCTTGTCAGCCAAATTCAGCCCATGGTTACAATCGGCCCATTTGCGGCCCATTAATCCATTGGGTCGTTTTCATAGCGTCATAAAAAAATGGCCGATTAACGACGGCCGGTTATTGTCGTCCCATGAACGGACGATTCCAAATCTAGCCCGTTTACGGCCCATAATGCAGTCTGTTACTGGCCCATGTTTGGCCTATCCATCATACGGCCCGTAGAAGACCCATTGATGCTACGGCCTGTAGAAGGCCCATTGTTTGTACGGCCCTTAGAAGGTCCATTGTTTCTATGGCCCGTAGGAGGCCCATAGTAACTACAGTTAATATGTAGCCCATGGTTATTGTGGCCTAGTTTAAAAAATAGGTTATTGCGGCCACTAGCAAACCGCGGAAAAAGAACTGCACTAACTACAAGCAATCAAATAAACAAGACAACAAGGAAATAAATAAGCAAGAAACTTACGCTAGGCTATCATGACTATTACACATATTACATCCACTAGGAATCAAAGTTCGCCACCAGTGCACATATAGGGAACAAAGCAGCATATCATATACACTGGTTGTCAAAGTTGGCGACCAGTGCAAATAAACGCCACAGCAAAACAAGTCCAGAACTGAAACCACTTCAGAAAGGTCAAGAAACAATATCCTGGGTACCTATAATGCTGGCAAGATGCTTATAAAGCTTATTAACTTTCTCTTGTTTATCGCTTAAATCCTCCAGCGCTTGCTGTTGCACCAGAAAGTATGCATCTGAATTCTGCAAGGACTTCCTCAGTCCTTCAGCTTCCTATCGCAGCACATCTGATCGATGTCTTTCAACTTGAAGTTGAGACTCAAGAAGAAGAACTGATTCAGGCAGCGAGTTCGAAGAGCTTGTGCGAGCAATAGTGGCCAGTAGCTTGAACACTACATCAAGACATGACTTTTGGGTTCTCTCACTGTCGTCAAGATAGTTTTTATCAGCTTTCTTGGAGACCGACAGGGATGTCTCACTATCTTGAACCTTATCTGCATTACTTACTTCACCATTGCATAACGGGGTACTGTTCTCCAATATTTTGTCCGCATTCTAAAAGAGAAACAACCAGACACATTACAGGTTTACCATGTTGTATATGAAACTCATTCTGGTAAATTAGTTCAGTAGTAAAGTGGACAGGATAACAGCATGAAACAAACATATATCTATGTACCATGGTCACTTTATGGTCTATATCATTCTAGTTTTTGTTGCCAAATCAAGATAGAGACATAGTTCAAATAATATTTGTTCAAGACAAAGCAAAATAGACAAATATAAGTGTGGGAAACTATAGAGCAATAACAACACTTGTAATGTGCATGACATGAGAACATAAATGTTTATTCAATTGAAACTGAAATCAACATAGAGCAAGTTACAACAACAAACTAGTTAAAGAAACAAGTTTAAAACATACCTGTTGCGCCATTGGAGTTTCAATTCCATCCTTCAAATTTGAAAATAGTTGGTATGAGTAAATACAGTGACGCAAGAGCAAAGGAGCATGCACCATAGCTACAGAACCTGACCTGAGAACAATTCTTCTTATCCTTTAAGCGTTGAGTTGGGATTCAGAGTGGTGGTCCTCGTGATTTGGGCACTGCAGTTCCCTTACTAACTACTCGTGTTTGGGTGCTCTGTGGTGGAGATGGTGTTGTGTTAACTGGAACTGGGTTACTATTTGTTGGGGTTGGGGTTAGAAGGGGTGTAGCTAGTTCTCTGTCCAACTGGGTAGGGGCACAATCTGTGAGAGTCTGGGTTATGTGTGGTGCGACTGGTTCTTGGGCAAGTACAACCATGGTTCTATCTGCATCAACTGGTAGCATTATCTTTTCTGAAGACCGTGTTGTTACTCCCTTAGATATTGCCATCACCCTCTCCAATTCAAATGGCTGATAAACAAGAAAAGTAACTGAATGTATAGACATTGTATGATAGATAGGTGCAATGGATAGCGGGGAATAAAAGAGGGCATGAAATAATTCACATTCATGTCATCTAACCAAATAGGATAGCATGACATAGTTTCACATATATGATGACTAACTAAACAGGATATGTAGCGACCAGACCTCAAACGGTCCAATATCTGTGCTCAGGTGTCATCCCTGGATCAGTAATGCTGACACCACACAATACTTGAAGGATTTGTAACAGAGTAGCAATCACACACTTATTACATCGAGAGTCTCCAAAGAGAGCTTAATACAATAATAATGGCTTAAGGCCATCTAATAACGATAACAACGGAAGGCTTGGAAGATAGGTGAGTCCATCAACTCCAACGTCATCACTGAGTATAGAACCATGACCTAAAGGCACCTTAATCGTCGTCTGAAAAGTCTGCAACATTAACGTTGCAGCCCGAAACGGGTCAGCACATGGAATATGCTGGCAATGTAACACATAGAGAGTAATGGAATGAAATAGTCTATACTATATGCATGTATGGCTGGTAGAAAGATCTATGGTTACAGTTTTGCGTAAAGACAATTTTTCCCTACTGCAAAGGAATAGATTTTATTTAACTATCATGGTAGTTGTTAAACATTGAGAATGGTTGACAGCATTCTCAATCCCAATTAAGCATCATCATTAATCAAAACCCAACAAAATTAATTTTAGAGTAACATGTTGAGATTCACATGATAATCCAGGTACTAGATACTCAAGATGTTCATAACTGGGGACACGGCTAACCATGATTAGTTTATACACTCTGCAAAGGTTTGCGCACTTTTCCCCACAAGACTCGATCTACTCCGTTGGATTTCTCGCACGCTAAGGTGTTTGAGAAACGGATGACCGAGACATAGACTTTCAGAAGTGCTAGCACCTTACGAACGGGTAGACCATACCAACCTACATCCCCTACATACGCTAGTCTACCACTGTAAGAGTTCGCACGACTTAGTCAACTATGCTAGAGCCCATAACATCTTGTGGCTGCACACGGAAGTTTCTAGCATGAATAATCTCATGATCCCTTCGAGCCTGGGTGGCGGTCCAAAAGATAACAGGCAATCGCTGGAATACCCAGGTGCCTCAATCCACCGAGATGTGTGTTTAAGTTGCCACCTTAGATAAATCATTAATTTAACAAACTCACACCTGTCATGGATTTCACTCACCCAATCCACGTCTACTAGCATAGCATAGCAATAATAAGCAAACGTAGAAGTAACTCCCAAAGGTTTGATAATAAATAGGTAATAGGTTCTACCTCAACTACTCCCAAACCCATAATTTATTTAGATCCTAATCATGCAATGTGTGAGGATTGATCTAATGCAATAAAACTGGGTAGTAGGAGATATGATCAAAGTGTTACTTGCCTTGCTGACGATCCAGGAAACCTAGCGATTCGAAGTAGCAAGCGGTGCACTCCGGGTACTCTATCGCAAACAAACAAGCACACAATAAGTACTCAACTAATGCATAGGTAAAACACGAATAAGATATCTAACCAGAAAGTTCAACTTAAGAACTCCGGTTGGCAAAAAGAATCAAAACGAACGAGGCAACGGAAGACAAACGGCAAAATAAACAAGCTTCGTTTACTATTCTGGACCTAGGGCAATTTTTACAGTGGCAAAAACTTGTTTGAGTTGGTTAAACAAAAAGAGGGTTTCGAGACGAAACTCCAGGCGCTTGAATCGCCTGATTCCGATAAACGAGCGAAAAGTTAAACTAAAACGAACATCGGATCAGAGATCGCGATCAGAAAAACCGCGAATTTAATCCGAGAAAAAGAAAAACGAACGTTCGTTAACAGGAACTAAACGAAAAACGCGTTCGTTAAAACAAACAGACGAGCGGGCGCTCGCCAAATAAATAAACTGCAAAAAAACTGATCTACTTAAAAAATGAAAACTAGGGTTAAAAAAACCGAAACGGCTTTTTCTCAAAAACCGGCCGGCGGCTAACTCGGCGGCGGCGCTCCGGCGAGGCTCCGGCAGGGCGGCGGGTGGCGCGAGGCGGCGGTTTCGGGCGGCGCGGGGCGGCGGCAAG
>NC_041384.1:353626123-353689369 GCF_002162155.2 Triticum dicoccoides | reverse complement strand
GGCGGCAAGCGGCGCGGCGGCGGCGGCGTGTGGCAGCGGCGACTGAGGCGTGCGGCAGCGGCAGCGGGGCGGGCTGCGGTGCGGGATGACGGGGTGAGGAGAGGGCGGCGGCGGGGCGGCTATTTAAGAAAGGGAGGGGGCTGACTTGGGGAGGGGGTCGGGCGGCGGCGAGGCGGCTCCGGCTCGGACTCCTCCCGAGTCCGGCGGCTACTCTAGCAGGAGGCGGCGGCGGCTGGGCCGGCCTGGCTCGGCTGGGCCCTTGGCACAGTCGGGCGCGGTTTTTTTAAACAATTTCGTTGCGCCTAAAAAGAATTCTAGAAAAATAAATAAAAATCTAAAAATGCCAAAACAAATTTTCTCCGTCTAAATAAAATATTTAGAACAGGATGAACATTTTTTGTCTCTAAATGCAATTTTTGAAAACATGCAATTTTTCCTAAATTCAGATAAAATAGCAAATAAAACAAAAAAAATCTTATTTGATTTTTTTATTAAATCCTCAATATTTCTTTATTTTGGGAAAGTCATTTTATTCCCTCTCTCATATTTTGATAATAGAAATAAATGAAGATAAAATAAATAAAATCAAATGATCCTTATTTCAAAATTAGAGAAAACTCAAATATGAAAATAACGAAATCCCCAACTCTCTCCGAGGGTCCTTGAGTTGCGTAGAATTTCTAGGATCAACTAGAATGTAATAAAATATGCTATGCAATGATGATCTAGTGTATAACATTCCAAATTGAAAATTTGGGATGTTACAAACCTACCCCCCTTAAGATGAATCTCGCCCTCGAGATTTGGGTTTGCTAGAAAATAGGTGAGGGTGGTCCTTCAGCAATTCTTCCTCTCGCTCCCAGGTGGCTTCCTCCTCCGTGTGGTGACTCCATTGAACTTTGCAAAACTTGATAACCTTGCTGCGGGTGACTCGACTGGCATATTCTAGAATCTTGACCGGTGTCTCCTCATAGGTCAAATCACTGTCCAACTGTATTGCTTCCAGCGGCACTGTATCTCTTAGCAGTATGTCAGCCATTTCTGCATGGCACTTCTTCAACAGGGAAACGTGGAGCACGTCGTGAACTCCTGATAATCCTTCAGGCAACTCCAACTTATAGGCTACTTCTCCCATACGCCCCAAAACTTTGTATGGGCCTACAAAACGTGGTGCTAACTTTCCCTTAACTCCAAATCGCTTGACTCCTCGAAGTGGAGATACTCGAAGATAAACTCGGTCTCCAACTTTGTAAATTGTCTCCTTGCGTTTAGAATCTGCATAACTCTTCTGCCTGGACTGGGCTACCTTGAGCCTATCGCAAATCAATTTCACTTTCTGTTCAGACTCCTTTATTAGATCCGGTCCAAACAACTGACGGTCTCCAACTTCATCCGACGACAATGGGGTCTTGCACCTCCTTCTGTACCAAGCTTCGAAAGGGGCCATCTTTAAACTGGATTGATAACTGTTGTTGTATGAGAACTCTGCATATGGCAAATTCTCGTCCCAACTAGATCTGTAATCTAGCGCACAAGCTCTTAGCATATCCTCCAAAATCTGATTGACTCTCTCGGTCTGTCCATCTGTCTGCGGATGGAAAGCTGTACTAAACTCCAGTCTGGTACCCAAAGTTTCATGTAACTGATTCCAGAACTTTGAGGTGAATTGGGTTCCTCTATCTGATACAATGCTCCTTGGAACTCCATGCAGACATACGATTCTGGTCATGTATATCCTTGCCAACTTTGCACTGGTATATGTAGTCTTCACTGGAATGAAATGAGCTACCTTTGTCAAACGATCGACTACAACCCATATTGAGTCATAGCGTGAACGAGTTCTGGGTAAACCCATAATAAAATCCATGCCTAACTTATCCCACTTCCATTCGGGTATTGGCAATGGCTGTAGCAATCCTGCTGGCTTCTGATGCTCTGCCTTTACTCTCTGACATACATCACAAACTGCTACATATTCCGCAATATCCTTCTTCATTCCGGTCCACCAGAAAGTATCCTTCAAATCCTAATACATTTTGGTATTTCCTAGGTGAATCGAATATGGTGAATCATGGGCTTCTTGCAGAATCAACTTCCTGATCTCCGAATCATTAGGCACATAGACACGGTCTTCAAACCATAAGGTATCATGCTCATCCACACGAAATCCCTGAGCTTTTCCTTTACTCATTTTCTCCTTAATAGAGGCAATCTCCTTGTCAATCTTCTGGGCTTCTTTGATCTTGTCCATCAACGTGGACTGAATCTCCAATGCTGCTACATAGCCTCTCGGAACTACTTCCAAACATAGATCATGAAGATTCTCGGCTAACTCCCTTGGTAAATCTCTCGTCATTAAGGTGTTGACATGTCTTTTACGGCTCAACACGTCAGCTACTATGTTAGCCTTTCCGGGGTGATAATGCAAGCTCATATCATAATCCTTGATGAGTTCCAACCATCTCCTTTGTCTGAGGTTCAACTCCTTCTGTGTGAAAATATACTTCAAACTCTTGTGATCCGTGTACACCTCACAATGGTTTCCAATGAGAAAATGTCTCCAGGTTTTCAATGCATGCACTACAGCTGCTAACTCCAAATCATGCGTAGCATAATTTACTCATGAGGCTTAAGTTGTCGTGAGGCATAGGAAACAACTCTTACTTACTGCATAAGCACTGCTCCGAGTCCTCGACGTGAAGCGTCGCAATACACCTCATAATCCTTGGTCTGATCTGGCAAAATCAACACAGGTGATGTAACCAAGCGTTTCTTCAACTCCTGGAAACTGGCCTCACATTCCTCAGTCCACATGAACTTGGTATCCTTTTTCAACAACTCCGTCATAGGCTTTGCAATCTTCGAGAAATTCTCAATGAATGTCCAGTAGTATCCTGCGAGTCCAAGAAAACTCCGGATCTCTCCAATTGTTGTTGGGGCTTCCCAATTGGTCACGGTATCAACTTTAGTGGGATCTACTTCTATACCTTCTCCTGATATAACGTGTCCGATAAATCCAACTTCCTTCAACCAAAACTCACATTTGCTAAACTTGGCATATAATTGATGTTCTCTGAGCTTTCCAAGAACCAAACGCAAATGCTCCTTATGCTCCTCTTCATTCTTCGAGTAAACCAAGATATCATCAATGAACACTACGATGAACTTATCCACAAACTCCATAAACACCTTGTTCATCATGTTCATAAAATATGCAGGTGCGTTAGTCAGACCAAATGACATAACGATATACTCGTACAACCCATACCTGGTGGTAAAAGCCGTCTTAGGTATATTTCTCGAATCTTCAACTGGTGATATCCTGATCGCAGATCGATCTTTGAAAATACCTTAGCTCCTTGTAATCGATCAAACAGATCGTTGATCATCGGTAGTGGGTACTTGTTCTTGATGGTTACTTCATTCAATCCTCGATAATCAAAAACCATCCTTAACGATCCATCCTTCTTCTCCACTAGAAGTACTAGCGATCCCCAAGGTGAAGAACTTGGGCGAATATATCCTTTATCCAGTAACTCCTTAATCTGCTTCTTAATCTCCACCAAATCCTTTGCGGGCATCCTATATGGTCTCTTAGATATAGGCCCTGTGCCTGGCAAAAGCTCAATCAAAAACTCAATATCTCTATCCGGTGGCATGCCTGGCAATTCTTCTTGAAATACATCAGGGAAATCTTTCACCACTGGTACTTCCTCCCGCACAACTCCTGTTAGACAATTTACTTGAGTCCTCTTTGGCACATGCCGGGATACATACTTGATCCTTCTTCCTTCTGGTGTTGTAAGCATAATTGACTTAATGGCACATTCAATATTCCCTTCATACTTTGATAACCAATCCATGCCTAATATCACATCCAATCCTTGAGATTACAACACTATTAGGTCTGAGGGAAATACGTAGTTACCAATCCTTAATGGTAACTGATCACACCATAGGCTGGCCATATACTCCGCTCCTGGTGAGCTTACTAACATTGGTGTTCTAAGGGCTTGGGTTGGTAGCTTATACTTATCCACAAATCCCCTTGATATGTACGAATGCGATGCACCAGTATAAAAAAGAACGAGTGCACTAAATGACTTAACCAAAAACTTACTGATTACTGCATCTGGCTGCTCTTCAACCTCCTCCACGTTAACATGGTTCACCTGTCCCCTGTTGAAAAAGTTCGGCTTCTTCCCAGAGCTTCCATTGCCATTTCCATTCTATGATTCAGGACATTTGTTGGCAAAATGTCCGGTCTTCTGGCACTTAAACAAGTGACTTGGCTCAGGTCTTTCTTGGCTGGGGTCGATGGGTTGGTGCGGTTCTGGCCGTTGCTTCCTCCATTCCCATTACCATTCTTTGTGCCATTATGATTGTGCGAGCTACCTCCTCCATGGGTATGTTGAAAATGTCCTCCCGGTCTAGGGGTAAAGTGTGGCTCTGCTGAGCTCCTGAATTGTACTTTCCTTGTCCATACTTCCTCTTGCGATTCTCAATCTGCTGCTGCTTCCCTTCAATCATGAGAGCACGATCTACCAACTCCTGGTAGTTGTTGAAAGTTGCTACCATCAACTGCATGCTCAACTCATCATTCAGTCCTTCCAGAAACTTCTCCTGCTTAGCTGCATCAGTAGCAACGTCATCTGGGGCATAACGTGCTAACTTACTAAAGTCCTCCACATACTAGCCAACTGTCCGCCCTCCTTGGTGCAAGTTGCGAAACTCTCGCTTCTTCATGGCCATAGCTCCTGTTGAAACATGGGCAGTACGAAAAGCCTGCTGAAACTGGTCCCACGTGACAGTGTCGACAGGGAAAGTGGCTGTGAAACTCTCCCACCATGATGCTGCGGGTCCTTCAAGCTTATGTGCGGCAAACTTCACCTTTTCTGCATCTGTGGATCCTACTGTGGTCAACTCCCTTGCTGTCTTGCGGAGCCAATCATCTGCTACTATCGTCTCGGTGCTACTGAAAACACCGGTGGATTCAGCCTAAAAAACGGGCTAAGTGATCAACAGGTGGTGGTGGTAATGGGTTGTTGTTGTTGTTCCCCTTATTCTGATTCTGGACTAGCAACTGCATCAATGTGTTCTGCTGCTGGATCAACTAGGTGAGCTCCAGTGGGAAGGTAAATCCGAGGTCACGTCTCGGAGGCATCTGAGGGTTTAGAAAAGATGAGATTTAAGAATAGAGGGGGTCTAAAGAGAAAACACTACCCATATGCACATGAGACAAAAGCAAACAATTCACTTCATTCAATCAAACAAACAAGGGCATACAATCGATCTAACTATCACAAAAGTGCTCGGACTACTATATTTACATGGTGGATTACTACTACTGTTGGGGTGGTCTACTAGAAATATTCTTGAGTTGCAGACTCCATGATATCTGCTCCAGCTTCATCAACATACTCATCATCGCTATCATCTGGATCTGAGTCAGTGTCGTCGATGATGATGTAGTCTTCCGGGCGAATCTCCTTGGGTTCTTCGTCTTCCTCTACTGGTGTAGGGCCTCCCATGAATATTCCAATCTTCTTGATCAGATCGTCATTCTTTTCCACTAATACTTCGATTTCCTCTTCATAATCTTCACGTGGAGCCTTGAGTTCTTCCTCCAGTTCCTTGACTCTTGTCCTCGCCTTCTTTAGATCTCCAAGTCGGCGCACATCTGGTTCTCCTGACGTCGAATGTGTTGGTTTAACTCCTAGATAAAAGCTGCAACTGATCTATCCTTCCTGGTACTGATCATCTCCCAGTGCTCATCTCGGCGCCCACAAATCTGGTAGATAGTATCCTTGAGATCATTGCGGTAAACTTCTCCAATGCATCCCATGGCGATGTGAGCTGCCATGCTCTTTCCTAGATTCCAAGTTGGTGCATCAAAAGAAAACTCTATGGGCTCAGTGACTGGCATGAACTTCCTTCCCGGAACTTGAACTTGAATCATCCAGCGCTCCTCTTCCGGTAAAGTGGCGTTGTAGGTTTCAGTGAAGCTTGGTACTCCTATGTTCAGGTATCTAGTGACTTCCTTCAAGTGACGTCCAAAGGGTGTATCTTCATCCGGTTGCGTGAACTTGTTCCTTGCATCCTCCATCCTAAAAGAGTAGAAAAGATGAGAAGTCAGAAAGAGAAGAGAGTGAGTAGTGATCTAGGTCTTTTAGCTTAGTGGTCGTGTCCTACAGTCAGCGTGTGCTCTGATACCATCTTGTAGCGACCAGACCTCAAACGGTCCAATCTATGTGCTCAGGTGTCATCCCTGGATCAGTAATGCTGACACCACACAGTACTTGAAGGATTTATAATAGAGTAGCAATCACACACTTATTACATCGAGAGTCTCCAAAGAGAGTTTAATACAATAATAATGGCTTAAGGCCATCTAATAACGATAACAGCGGAAGGCTTGGAAGATAGGTGAGTCCATCAACTCCAACGACATCACTGAGTATAGAACCATGACCTAAAGGCACCTTAATCATCGTCTGAAAAGTCTGCAACATTAACGTTCCAGCCCGAAACGGGTCAGCACATGGAATATGCTGGCAATGTAACACATAGAGAGTAATGAAATGAAATAGTCTATACTATATGCATGTATGGCTGGTAGAAAGCTCTATGGTTACAGTTTTGCGTAAAGACAATTTTTCCCTAGTGCAAAGGAATAGATTTTATTTAACTATCATAGTAGTTGTTAAACATTGAGAATGGTTGACAGCATTCTCAATCCCAATTAAGCATCATCATTAATCAAAACCCAACAAAATTAATTTTAGAGTAACATGTTGAGATTCACATGATAATCCAGGTACTAGATACTCAAGATGTCCATAACCGGGGACACGACTAACCATGATTAGTTTATACACTCTACAGAGGTTTGCGCACTTTTCCCCACAAGACCCGATCTACTCCGTTGGATTTCTCGCACGATAAGGTGTTTGAGAAACGGATGACCGAGACATAGTCTTTTAGAAGCGCTAGCACCTTACGAACGGGTAGACCGTACCAACCTACATCCCCTGCATCTGCTAGTCTACCACTGTAAGAGTTCGCACGACTTAGTCAACTATGCTAGAGCCCATAATAGCTTGTGGCTGCACACGGAAGTTTCTAGCATGAATAATCTCATGATCCCTTTGGGCCTGGGTGGCGGTCCAAAAGAAAACAGGCAATCGCTGGAATACCCAGGTGCCTCAATCCACCGAGATGTGTGTTTAAGTTGCCACCTTACATAAACCATTAATTTAACAAACTCACACCTTTCATGGATTTCACTCACCCAATCCACGTCTACTAGCATAGCATAGCAATAATAAGCAAACGTAGAAGTAACTCCCAAAGGTTTGATAATAAACAGGTAATAGGTTCTACCTCAACTACACCCCAAACCCATAATTTATTTAGATCCTAATCATGCAATGTGTGAGGATTGATCTAATGCAATAAAACTAGGTAGTAGGAGATATGTTCAAAGTGTTACTTGCCTTGCTGATGATCCGGGAAACCTAGCGATTCGAAGTAGCAAGCGGCGTACTCCGGGTACTCTATTGCAAACAAACAAGCACACAATAAGTACTCAACTAATGCACAGGTAAAACACGAATAAGAGATCTAATCAGAAAGTTCAACTTAAGAACTCCGGTTGGCAAAAAGAATCAAAACGAACGAGGCAACGAAGGACAAACGGTAAAAGAAACAAGCTTCATTTACTATTCTGGACCTAGGGCAATTTTTACAGTGGCAAAAACTTGTTTGAGTTGGTTAAACGAAAAGAGGGTTTCGAGATGAAACTCCAGGCGCTTGAATCGCCTGATTTCGATAAACGAGCGAAAAGTTAAACTAAAACGAACATCGGATCAGAGATCGCGATCAGAAAAACCGCGGATTTAATCCGAGAAAAAGAAAAACGACGAACAGGTTAACGAACGAACATTCGTTAACAGGAACTAAACGAAAAACGCGTTCGTTAAAACGAACGGACGAGCGGGCGCTCGCCAAATAAATAAACCGGAGAAAAACTAATCTATTTTAAAAAACGAAAACTAGGGTTTAAAAAAACCGAAATGACTTTTTCTCAAAAACCGGCCGGGGGCTACCTCAGCAGCGGCGCTCCGTTGAGGCTCCGGCAGGGTGGCGGGTGGCGCGAGGCGACGGGGCGGCGGCTCCGGGTGGCGCGGCGGCGACGGCGTGCGGCAGCAGCGCAGGCGGCGGGGCGGGCTGCGGTGCGGGGCGGCGGGGTGAGGAGAGGGCAGCGGCGGGGCGGCTATTTAAGAGAGGGAGGGGGTCGGGCGGCGGCGAGGCGGCTCTGGCTCGGACTCCTCCCGAGTCCGGCGGCTACTCGAGCGGGAGGCGACGGCGGCTAGGCCGTCCTGGCTCGGCTGGGCCCTTGGCCCAGTTGGGCGCGTTTTTTTAAAAACAATTTCGCTGCGCCTAAAAAGAATTCTAGAAAAATAAATAAAAATCTAAAAATGCCGAAACAAAATTTCTCCGTCTAAATAAAATATTTAGAACAGGATGAACATTTTTTTGGCTCTAAGTGCAATTTTTGAAAAAGTGCAATTTTTCCTAAATTCAAATAAAATAGCAAATAAAACCAAATAAAATCTTATTTATTTTTATTAAATCCTCAATATTTCTTTATTTTGGGAAAGTCATTTTATTCCCTTTCTCATATTTTGATAATAGAAATAAATGAAGATAAAATAAATAAAATCAAATGATCCTTATTTCAAAATTTGAGAAAACTCAAATATGAAAATAACGAAATCCCCAACTCTCTCCGAGGGTCCTTGAGTTGCGTAGAATTTCTAGGATCAACCAGAATGCAATAAAATATGCTATGCAATGATGATCTAGTGTATAACATTCCAAATTGAAAATTTGGGATGTTACAGGATAGCATGACACAATTTCACATTATGATGGCTAACTAATAAACATGGAAAGACATAGTTCAAAATATGATGACTATGTAAACAGGATGACATGATATAACTATATAATGTGTTTATTAAATAGGTTGGCATGCCATAATTCACATACATGCCGCCTATGGAAACATGATAGCATGATATAATTCACTGATAGAATGACATAATTAAAAATATGATGACTGTAAAGACTAAATAGGATGAGATGATATAACTATATGTTGTCTTCATTAAATGGGTTTCCATGCCATAATTCAGATAGATGTTGTGTATGTAAACATGATGGCATGATATAATTTAAATATATGATTTATATAGTAATCAAGTAAGCAGATGGCAATCCATATATGATGTAAAAACTAAGCAATGCAAGACAACATGCATGACATGGGTAATATAACCCTGCCAAGTTTGAGCATAGACCTCAGGGGGGAAATAGGACTGGTCATCAGTCTCTGAATCCTCCTCTGAGGAGCTCTTTGTAACCAGCAAGATGTCTGCTTTAGCAGGTAGCATTGTCTACTCTGAATACCTTGTTTTCACTCCAGATACTTCAATCACTGCTTCAAATGGCTGATGCACAGGAAGAGTAGTTGAATATACAAACGTTGTTGACAAATGGAACATGTAATACAAAAAATGATAGCATGATATAATTCACATACATGATGATTGGCTAAACATCATGGCATTGCATAATTCACATATATAATGCCTTTGCAACAAGATATCATTGCATAATTCACATATATAATGTCTTGCAATAAGATGGCAATGCATAATTCACATATATGGTAATTAGAGACTAAACAAGTGGCATTAACACAAAGCATGTCTAAACTAATCAAATGACATAGCAATGCACGACACCATACGCACGATATGAGCACGAAGAGTAGTTGAATGTACTAACATTGTTGACAAATGTAATACGTAACGAAAAAAAGGATGGCCAAATATAATTCACATATAAGATGACTGGCTAAGCAGGACGGCATTGCAAAATTCACATATATGATGCGTGGCTAAACAAGATGGTGATAATTCACATAAACGATGAATAAACTAAACAGATGGCATTCAAACAAAGCATATCTAAACTAAGAAAATGACATATTTGATGTATAAAGTAAGCAATGCAAGGCACCATATGCATGATATAACAAACATCAGCATGCCACGTTAGAGCGAAGACCTCACGAGGTAAATAGGAGTGGTCTTCTCCTTCTGGATCCCCCTCAGAATAGATATCTTCCTCTTGATTACAATCCAAAATGGGTGGAGGGGGGCTGCCTTTGCGCCTACCATGGAGCGACGTCTGCATGAAATTTTATTGCCACGCAAGGCTCGTCTCTTTTGCTCTACATGTTCAGTCCCATTGTGTACAATAATTGACATGCATAGGAGAAAACATGGTGAGATTATGTAACGAGTGCATTCAGAAATCCAGAGTGATGGTAGCAACCGGTGGATAGACCCAAAACCAATGATAGCAGGTAGATAATGTCTTCAGTTTAAAAATACAGACAATGGCTTCTTTACTATTTGTTTCCCACCCAACATGAAATTCATAGTAGACACCAGAGATTAACAAGATATTAGATACTATTGATTGCGGCCCCGATATGTACCCCACAACCATTTAAAAACTCAAGTTTGATCATTAGTGTAACATCCCAAATTTCCAATTTGGAATGTTATACATTAGATCATCATTGCATAGCATATTTTATTGCTTTTGTGCCTGATCCAGAAATTCTACGCAACTCAAGGACCCATGAAGAGAGTTGGGGATTTCGTTATTTTCATATTTGAGTTTTCTCAAATTTTGAAAATAGGATAATTTGATTTTATTTATTTTATCTTCAATTATTTCTATTATAAAAATATGAGAGAAGGAATAAAATGACTTTCCCAAAATAAAGAAATATTGAGGATTTAATAATAAAATCAAATAAGTTTTTGTTTTGGAGTTTTTCGCTGTTTTATTTGAATTTAGGAAAAATTGCACGTTTTCAAAAACTGCATTTAGGGCCAAGAAAATGTTCACCCTGTTCAAAATATTTTATTTAGACGGTGAAAATTTGTTTTGGCAATTTTAGATATTTATTTACTTTTTTAGGATTTTTCTTAGTTCGGTGGAAATTTTTTTTAAAAAAAACTTGCGCGCCCGACTGGGCCAAAGGCCGAGCCGAGCCAGGCCGGCCCGCCACGCGCCACCGCCTCCTCGCCCGTGCTGCCGTCGGACTCGGAGAGTCTGAGCCGGAGCCCCCGCCGCCGCCCGACCCCCTCCCCAAGTCGGCCGCCGCCGCTGCCCCCTCCCTCCTTTAAATACCACCCCGGAGCCCCCGTGGAGCCCCGAGTCGCCGCCGCCGCACCCCACGCCGCCCGCGCCGCCGCAAGCCGCAGCCCGCCCCGCCGCCACAGCACCGCCGACACCTCGCCGCCCCGCCACCCCACGCCGCGCGGAGTCCGAGCCGAGGTAGCCGTCGCCGCCCGGTTTTCTGAGAAAAACCGATCCGTTTTTTTAGAAAACCCTAGTTTCATTTTTTAAATAGATCGGTTCTTCCGGTTTATTTATTTAGCAAGCGTTTGCTCGTTCGTTCATTTTAACAAACGCGTTCATCATTTAGTTACAGAAAAGGAACATTCGTTCGTTATTCTGTTCGTCGTTTTTCTTTTTCTCGGATTATTCCACGATTATTTCTGATCGCGATTTCTGATCCAATTTTCGTTTTAGTATAACTTTTCGCTCGTTTTTTATCGGAATCAGGTGATTCAAGCGCTTGGAGTTTCGTCTCGACACTCTCTTTCCGTTTAACCAACTCAAACAAGTTTTTTCCTCTGTAAAATTTGACCTAGATCCAGATTAGTAAACTAAGTTTGTTTCTTTCGCCGTTTGGTTTTCGTTGCTTCGTTCGATTTGATTTCTTTTGCCAACCGGAGTTCTTAAGTTGAACTTTCTGGTTAGATCTCTTATTTGAGTTTTACCTGTGCACTAGTTGAGTATTTATTGTATGCTTGTTTGTTTGTTTGCGTTAGAATACCCGGAGTGCGCCGCTTGCTACTTCGAATCCCTAGGTTTCATAGATCATCAGCAAGGCAATTAACACTTTGATCATACCTCCTACTACCCAGTTTTTATTGCATTAGATCAAACCTCAAACATTGCATGATTAGGATCTAATTAAATTTCAGGTTGGGAAGTAGATGAGGTAGTACCTATTACCTGTTTCTCTATCAAACCCTGGGAGTTACTTCTACGTTTGCTTATATTGCCATGCTATGCTAGTAGACGTGGATTGGGTGAGTGTATCCATGACAGATGTGAGATTGTTAATTAATGGTTTATATAAGGTGGCAACTTAAACACACATATGGGTGGATTGAGGCACCTGGGTATTCTAGCGATTGCCTCTTTTTCTTTTCGACTGCCACCCAGGCTCAAAGGGATTATGAGATTATTCATACTAGAAACCTCCGTGTGCAGCCACAAGCTACTATGGGCTCTAGCATAGTTGATTAAGTCGTGCGAACTCTTACAGTGGTAGATAGCAGATGTAGGGGAAAGTAGGTGTAACGGTCTACCCGAACGTAAGGTGCTAGCGCTTCTGAAAAACTATGTCTCGGTCATCCGTTTCTCAAACACCATGTAGTGCGAGAACCCCAACGGAGGAGATCGAGTCTTGTGGGGAAAAGTGCGCAAACCTCTGCAGAGTATATAAACTAATGATGGTTAGTCATATCCCCGGTTATGGACAACTTGAGTATCTAGTACCTGGATTATCATGTGAATCTCATCATGTTACTCTAATTAATTTTATTGGGTTTTAATGATGATGCTTAATTGGGATTGAGAGGGTGTCTACACTCTCAATGTTTAACAACTACCATGATAGTTAAATAAGAATTTATTCCTTTGCAGTAGGGAAAAATTGGCTTTACGCAAAACTGTAATCATAGAGATTTCCCCCAGCCAAATATGCATGTTGTATAGCCTTATTCTTTCATTGCTCTCTATGTGTTACTTTGCCAGCATATTCCATGTGCTAACCCGTTTCGGGCTGCAACGCTCATGTTGCAGACTTTTCAGATGACGATTAAGGAGTCTTTTAGGTCGTGGTGCTATACTCAGTGATGCCGTTGGAGTTGATGGACTCACTTATCTTCCAAGCGTTCCGCTGTCATCGTTATGAGATGGCCTTAAGCCATAATATTTGTAATAAGTTCTCTTTTGAGACACTCGTTGTAATAAGTGTGTGATTGCTACTCTGTTATAAATCCTTCAAGTACTATGCGTGTCAGCATTACCGATCCAGGGATGACACTGGAGCACAGAGATCGGACCGTTTGAGGTCTGGTCACTACAAGATGGTTTCAGAGCACAAGCTGACTGTAGGACATGACCACTAAGATAAAGCGGTAGATCACTACCCACTCTTCTCCTTTCTGACTCCTCATCTTTTCTACCCTTTTAGGATGGCAGATGCAAGGAACAAGTTTATGCAAACGGATGAAGAGACACCCTTTGGACGTCATTTGAAGGAAGTCACTGGATACCTGAACATCGGAGTACCAAGCTTCACCGGAACCTACAACGCCACTTTACCTGAAGAGGAACGCTGGATGATTCAAGTTCAAGTTCCAGGAAGGGCATTCATGCCAGTCACTGAGCCCATAGAGTTTTCATTTGATGCACCAAGCTGGAGTCTAGGGAAGAGCATGGCAGCTCACATCACCAAGGGACGCATTGGAGAAGTTTAGCGCAATGATCTCAAGGATAGAATCTACCAGATTTGTGGGCGCCGAGATGAGCACTGGGAGATGATCAACACCAAGAAGGATAGATCAATTGCAGCTTTTATCCAGGAGTTAAACCAGCACATCCGACGTCAGGAGAACCAGATGTGTGCAGGCATGATAGATCTGAAGAAGGCAAGCACAAGAATCAAGGAACTGGAGGAAGAACTCAAGGCTACACGTGAAGATTATGAAGAGGAAATCGAAGTACTAGTGGAGACGAATGACGACCTGATCAAGAAGATCGGAATATTTATGGAAGACCCTACACCAATAGAAGAAGACGAAGAACCCAAGGAGATTCGCCCGGAAGACTACATCATCATCGACGACACCGACTCAGACCCAGATGATAGTGATGATGACTATGTTGATGAAGCTAGAGCAGATATCATGGAGTCTGCAACCGAAGAATATTTCTAGTAGACCACCCCATCAGCAGTAGTAGTCCACCATGTAAATATAGTAGTTCGAGCACTTTTGTGATAGTTAGACCGATTGTATGCCCTTGTTTGATTGAATGAACTGAATTGTTTGCTTTTGCCTCATGTCCATATGGGTAGTGTTTTCTCTTTTGACCCCCTCTATTCTTAAATCTCATCTTTTCTAAACCCATCAGATGCCTCCGAGACATGACCTCGGATTTACCTTCCCATTGGAGCTCACTCAGTTGATCCAACAGCAGAATACGTTGATGCAGTTACTAGTCCAGAATCAGAATCAGGGGAACAACAACAACCCACCACCACCACCTATTGATCACTTAGCCCGTTTAATTAGGCTGAATCCGCCGGTGTTCTCCAGTAGCACCGAGCCTATAGTAGCAGATTATTGGCTCCGCAAGACAGCAAGGGAGTTGACCACGGCAGTATGCACAGATGCGGAAAAGGTGAAGTTTGCCGCACATCAGCTTGAAGGACCCGCAACATCATGGTGGGAGAATTTCACAGCCACTTTCCCTATTGACACTGTCACATGGGACAAGTTCCAGCAGGCTTTCCGTACTGCCCATGTTTCAGCAGGAGATATGGCCATGAAGAAGCGTGAGTTTTGCAACTTGCGCCCAGGAGGACGGACAGTTGGCCAGTATGTGGATGACTTTAGTAAGCTAGCACGTTATGCCCCAAATGACGTTGCCACGGATACAACTAAGAAGGAGAAGTTTCTGGAAGGACTGAATGATGAGTTGAGCATGCAGTTGATGGTAGCAACCTACAACAACTACCAGGAGTTGGTAGATCGTACTCTTATGATTGAAGGGAAGCAGCAGCAAATTGAGAACCGCAAGAGGAAGTATGTACAAGGGAAGTACAATTCTGGAGCTCAGCAGAAGCCGCGTTTTACCCCTAGACCGGCAGGACCTTTTCAGCATACCCATGGAGGAGGTAGCTCGCATAATCATAATGGCCCGAAGAATGGTAATGGCAATGGAGGAAGCAACGGCCAGAATCGTACCAACCCATCAACCCCAGCCAAGAGAGACCTGAGCTAAGTCACTTGCTTTAAGTGCCAGAAGACCGAACATTATGCCAATGAATGTCCTGAATCCCAGAATGGAAATGGCAATAGAAGCTCTGGAAGAAGCCGAACCCTTTCAATAGGGGACATGTGAACCACGTAAATGTGGAGGAGGTTGAAGAGCAGCCGGATGCAGTAATCGGTAAGTTTTTGGTTAAGTCTTTTACTGCAATCGTTCTTTTTTATACTGGTGCATCGCATTCATACATATCAAGGGGATTTGCGGATATGTATAACCTGCCCACCAAATTTCTTAGAACACCTATGTTAGTAAGCTCACCAGGAGCAGAGTATATGGCCAGCAAAGGGTGTTTTCAAGTGCCATTGAGTATAGGTAGGCATGTGTTTCCCACGGATTTGATCATTTTGGAATCGCAAGGTTTGGATGTAATTCTGGGTATGGATTGGCTGTCGATGTATGGAGGAAACATCGATTGCGCCAGTAAGTCGATTTTGCTTACCACCCCAGAAGAAAGAAGGATCAAGTATGTATCCCGACATGTGCCGAGGAGGACTCAAGTAAATTCCTTAACAGGAGTTGTGCAGGAGGAAGTACCAGTAGTGAAGGATTTCCCTGATGTATTTCCAAAGGAGTTGCCAGGCATGCCACCAGATAGAGATATTGAGTTTTTGATTGAACTTTTGCCAGGCACAGGACCGATATCTAAAAGACCATACAGGATGCCCGCAAAGGATTTGGTGGAGATTAAGAAGCAGATTAAAGAGTTACTGGATAAAGGATATATTCGCCCTAGTTCTTCACCTTGGGGATCGCCAGTACTTCTACTGGAGAAGAAGGATGGGTCGTTAAGGATGGCTGTTGATTATCGAGGATTGAATGAAGTAACGATCAAGAACAAGTATCCACTACCGATGATCAATGATCTATTTGACCGATTGCAAGGAGCTAAGGTATTTTCCAAGATCGATTTGCGATCAGGATACCATCAGTTGAAGATCCGAGAACAGGATATACCTAAGACGGCTTTTACCACCAGGTATGGGCTGTACGAGTACACCGTTATGTCATTTGGGATGACTAACGCACCTGCATATTTTATGAACATGATGAACAAAGTGTTTATGGAGTTTTTGTATAAGTTCATCGTAGTGTTCATTGATGATATTCTAGTTTATTCGAAGAATGAAGAGGAGCATAAGGAGCATTTACGTTTGGTACTTGAGAAGCTCAGAGAACATCAGTTATATGCCAAGTTTAGCAAATGTGAATTTTGGTTGAAGGAAGTTGGATTCCTCGGACACGTTATATCCGGAGAAGGTATAGCAGTAGATCCCACCAAGGTTGACACTGTGACAAATTGGGAAGCCAACAACAGTTGGGGAGATCTGGAGTTTTCTTGGACTCGCAGGATACTACCGGAGATTCATTAAAAAATTCTCGAAAATTGCGAAGCCTATGACGGAGTTGTTGAAGAAAGATACCAAGTTCAAATGGACTGACGAATGTGAGGCCAGTTTCCAGGAGTTGAAGAAACGATTGGTTACATCACCAGTGTTGATTTTGCCAGATCAGAACAAGGATTATGAGATGTATTGCAACGCTTCACGTCGAGGACTTGGAGCAGTGCTTATGCAGGAAGGAAGAGTTGTTTCATATGCCTCACGACAGCTTAAGCCTCATGAGTTGAATTATGCCACGCATGATTTGGAGTTAGCAGCCGTAGTGCATGCATTGAAGACCTGGAGACACTTTCTCATTGGAAACCATTGTGAGGTGTACACGGATCACAAGAGCCTGAAGTATATTTTCATGTAGAAGGAGTTGAATCTCAGGCAAAGGAGATGGTTGGAGCTCATCAAGGATTAAGATATGAGATTGCATTATCATGCCGGAAAGGCTAATGTATTAGCAGATGCGTTGAGCCGTAAAAGCCATGTCAACACTCTAATGACGGGAGATTTACTAAGGGAGTTAGCCGAGAATCTTCGTGACCTATGTTTGGAGGTAGTCCCGAGAGGCTATATAGCAACATTGGAGATTCAGTCTACTTTGATGGATAAGATCAGCGAAACTCAGAGGACTGACAAGGAAGTTGCCTCCATAAAGGAGAAAATGAGCAAAGGAAAAGCTAAAGGATTTCGTGAGGATGAGCATGATACCCTATGGTTTGAAGACCATGTTTATGTGCCCAATGACCCGGAGATCAGGAAGTTAATTCTGCAGGAAG
Organism: Triticum dicoccoides; assembly: GCF_002162155.2. Classification (NCBI taxonomy): domain Eukaryota; kingdom Viridiplantae; phylum Streptophyta; class Magnoliopsida; order Poales; family Poaceae; genus Triticum; species Triticum dicoccoides. Next base: position 353,671,920 of record NC_041384.1, on the reverse strand, counting down.
CTCATGATTCACCATATTCGATTCACCCAGGAAATACCAAGATGTATTTGGATTTGGAGGATACTTTCTGGTGGACCGGAATGAAGAAGGATATTGCGGAGTATGTAGCAGTCTGTGATGTATGTCAGAGAGTAAAGGCAGAGCATCAGAAGCCAGCATGATTGTTACAACCATTGCCAATACCCGAATGGAAGTGGGATAAGCTAGGCATGGATTTTATTACGGGTTTGCCCATAACTCGTTCAGGCTATGACTCGATATGGTTTGTAGTCGATCATTTGACTAAAGTAGCTCATTTCATCCGAGTAAAGACCACTTACACCAGTGCTAGGTTGGCAAAGATATACATGACTAGGATCGTATGCCTGCATGGAGTTCTAAGGAGCATTGTATCAGATAGAGGAACCCAGTCTACCTCAAAGTTCTGCAATCAATTGCACGAAACCTTGGGTACGAGGCTAGAGTTTAGTACAACTTTTCATCCGCAGATAGATGGACAAACCGAGAGAGTCAATCGGATTTTGGAGGACATGCTGAGAGCTTGTGCGCTAGATTATGGATCTAGTTGGGATGACAATTTGCCGTACACTGAGTTCTCTTACAACAACAGTTATCAATCCAGTTTGAAGATGGCCCCTTTTAAAGCCTTGTACGGAAGGAGGTGCAGGACCCCATTGTCGTGGGATGAAGTTGGAGACCGACAGTTGTTTGGATCAGATCGGATTAAGGAGTCTGAACAGAAGGTGAAACTGATTCGCGATAGGCTCAAGGTAGCCCAGTCCAGGCAGAAGAGCTACGCAGATTCTAAACGCAAGGAGACAGTTTATGAAGTCGGAGATCGAGTTTATCTTCGAGTATCTCCACTTCGAGGAGTTAAGCGCTTTGGAGTTAAGGGAAAGTTAGCGCCACGTTTTGTAGGACCATACAAGGTTTTGGAGTGTATGGGAGAAGTAGCCTACAAATTGGAATTGCCCAAAGGATTGTCAGGAGTTCACGACGTATTCCATGTTTCCCAGTTGAAGAAGTGCCACACAGAGATGGCTGAAATACCGCTGAGGGATACAGTGCCGCTGGAAGCGATTCAGCTGGACAGTGATTTGACCTATGAGGAGAAACCAGTCAAGATTCTTGAGTATGCCAACCGAGTCACCCGCAACAAGGTTATCAAGTTTTGCAAAGTTCAGTGGAGCCACCACACCAAGGAGGAAGCCACCTGGGAGCGAGAGGAAGATCTGCTGAAGGACCTCCCTCACCTATTTTCTAGCCAACCCGAATCTCGAGGGCGAGATTCATCTTAAGGGGGGTAGGTTTGTAACATCCCAAATTTCCAATTTGGAATGTTATACATTAGATCATCATTGCATAGCATATTTTATTTCTTTTGGGCCTGATCTAGAAATTCTACGCAACTCAAGGACCCACGGAGAGAGTTGGGGATTTCGTTATTTTCATATTTGAGTTTTCTCAAATTTTGAAAATAGGATCATTTGATTTGATTTATTTTATCTTCAATTATTTCTATTATAAAAATATGAGAGAGGGAATAAAATGACTTTCCCAAAATAAAGAAATATTGAGGATTTAATAATAAAATCAAATAAGTTTTTGTTTTGGAGTTTTTTGCTATTTTATTTGAATTTAGGAAAAATTGCATGTTTTCAAAACTGCATTTAGGGCCAAGAAAATGTTCACCCTATTCTAAATATTTTATTTAGACGGTGAAAATTTGTTTTGGCAATTTTAGATTTTTATTTTTTTAGGATTTTTCTTAGTTCGGCGGAATTATTTAAAAAACCTGTGCGCCCGACTGGGCCAAAGGCCCAGCCGAGGCAGGCCGGCCCGCCAGGCGCCACCGCCTCCTCGCCCGTGCTGCCACCGGACTCGAAGAGTCCGAGCTGGAGCCGCCGCCGCCGCCCGACCCCCTCCCCAAGTCGGACGCCGCTGCCACCCCCCCTCCTTTAAATACCACCCCGGAGCCCCCCTGGAGCCCCGAGTCGCCGACGCCGCACCCCACGCCGCCGCAAGCCGCTGCCCGCCCCGCTGCCGCAGCGCCGCCTCGCCGCCGACGTCGTCGCCGCCCCGTCACCCCACGCCGCCCAGTACCCCACTGGAGCCCCGCCGAAGTCCGAGCCGAGGTAGCCATCGCCGCCCGGTTTCCTGAGAAAAACCGATCCGTTTTTTTAGAAAACCCTAGTTTCGTTTTTTAAATAGGTCAGTTCTTCCGGTTTATATATGTAGTGAGCGTTTGCTCGTTCGTTCTTTTTAACGAACGCGTTCATCGTTTAGTTATAGAAAATGAACGTTTGTTCATTATTCTGTTCGTCGTTTTTCTTTTTCTCGGATTATTCCGCGATTATTTCTAATCGCGATTTCTGATCCGATTTTCGTTTTAGTATAACTTTTCGCTCGTTTATCGGAATCAGGCGGTTCAAGTGCCTGGAGTTTCGTCTCAAAACCCTCTTTCCGTTTAACCAACTCAAACAAGTTTTTGCCTCTATAAAATTTGACCTAGATCCAGATTAGTAAACAAAGTTTGTTTCTTTCACTATTTGTTTTTCGTTGCTTCGTTCGATTTGATTTCTTTTGCCAACCGGAGTTCTTAAGTTGAACTTTCTGGTTAGATCTCTTATTTGAGTTTTACTTGTGCATTAGTTGAGTACTTATTGTATGCTTGTTTGTTTGTTTGCGTTAGAATATCCGGAGTCCGCCGCTTGCTAATTCGAATCCCTATGTTTCACGGATCATCAGCAAGGCAAGTAACACTTTGATCATACCTCCTACTACCTAGTTTTTATTGCATTAGATCAAACCTCAAACATTGAATGATTAGGATCTAATTAAATTGTGGGTTGGGAAGTAGATGAGGTAGTACCTATTACATGTTTCTCTATCAAACCCTGGGAGTTACTTCTACGTTTGCTTATATTGCCATGCTATGCTAGTAGACGTGGATTGGGTGAGTGTATCCATGATAGATGTGAAATTGTTAATTAATGGTTTATATAAGGTGGAAACTTAAACACACATCTGGGTGGATTGAGGCACCTGGGTATTCCAGTGATTGCCTGTTTTTCTTTCGGACCGCCACCCAGGCTCAAAGGGGTCATGAGATTATTCATACTAGAAACTTCCGTGTGCAGCCACAAGCAACTATGGGCTCTAGCATAGTTGATTAAGTCGTGCGAACTCTCAAAGTGGTAGACTAGCAGATTTAGGCGAAAGTAGGTGTAACGGTCTACCCGATCGTAAGGTGCTAGCGCTTCAAAAAAACTGTGTCTCGGTCATCCGTTTCTCAAACACCATGTAGTGCGAGAACCCCAACGGAGGAGATCGAGTCTTGTGGGGAAAAGTGTGCAAACCTCTGCAGAGTGTATTAACTAATCATGGTTAGCTGTGTCCCCGGTTATGGACAACTTGAGTATCTAGTACCTGGATTATCATGTGAATCTCATCATGTTACTCTAATTAATTTTGTTGGGTTTTAATGATGATGCTTAATTGGGATTGAGAGGGTGTCTACACTCTCAATGTTTAACAACTACCATGATAGTTAAATAAGAATTTGTTCCTTTACAGTAGGGAAAATTTGGCTTTACACAAAACTGTAACCATAGAGCTTTCCACCAGCCAAATATGCATGTAGTATAGCCTTATTCTTTCATTGCTCTCTATGTGTTACTTTGCCAACATAGTCCACGTGCTGGCCCGTTTCGGGCTGCAACGTTCATGTTGCAGACTTTTCAGACGACGAGTAAGGAGTCTTTTAGGTCGTGGTGCTATACTCAGTGATGTCATTGTAGTTAATGGACTCACTTATATTCCAAGTGTTCCTTTGTTATCGTTATTAGATGGCCTTAAGCCATATTATTTGTAATAAGTTCTCTTTTGAGACACTCGTTGTAATAAGTGTGTGATTGCTACTCTGTTATAAATCCTTCAAGTACTGTGCGGTGTCAGCATTACTGATCCAGGGATGACACTGGAGCACAGAGATCGGACCGTTTGAGGTCTGGTCGCTACAATTAGTTTGGAGCTAACTCAGAGTCTAATCGGTGAACAGGACGATAAAGTAAAATCTAATATTAAGTGATGCATAACGTAAGCAGACATGAAAGAGTGCGACCTATCTTGCAGACCCATGTAGTCCTCGAGGTCATCTACTCGGTTGATGATGGTAATGCAGTTGTCATGGCTGCCCGCGGCGGGGAAGAAGATCTGAGGCGGTGAAAGATAGTCTGGAGGCCGAATCCCTGCTGTGCTGGAACCTTCTTTCGATGGAGCAGCTGAGCTAGGGTGGACGACGGCCCAGCAGGAGTGGGACAAACCACACAAGGTTTTCTTTGACAACTATCTTTCAGAGAAGTAATTTTGTAAGGGCTCGTTTGAATTGGAGCATTCTAACAATGCAGGGATGAGAAATAGACACTAATAGGATAGGAATGCACGTGCAAAACAGAGAATTTAAAAACATAGAATTTCTGCCAATCTGGGTGTTTGGTTCAAAAGAATTGGAAGATCGCAGGATGCAAAGAAGCATGGTGAGATTAAGTCAAACCATAAGAAAATGTACGGTTATAATGCTATTATCCTACTATCTTTTAGTCTTATGCTTCATGAATAGGAATTTGAAAAGGAAGACAAGTGAATATTAAAATTCCTACGGTTTTTCTTTCAAAGAGACACCAAAGGAACAAATCCTACAGTTTTCCTATGCTCCATTCCTTTGAACCAAATGCATGAATAGTCGTACCATAGGAAACTTTCCAATTCCTATGTTTTTCCTTCACTTTTCCTTTCCAGCACTGTCGATTCTAGTAGGCAGGCTTGAGCAAGGAAAAGCGCACACTAAAAAAATGTTTTTTGCTACTTCTACTACTTTGGACTCAGGACACTGCCCTTCTAGCTAAACTCCCAGGCCCATCAAAAAATGCACAACTCAAACATGCAGAGATAAATAATGATGACGTTCAAGAGAGTCCATCACGGGTATCAAAGTTGCCTGGTACCTCACTGCTTGTCATATAGTAGGACAAACTAATCGTATTTCACGTTACTACGTGTGCTCAATGGACAATATATATAACATGTAGAGTAAAAAAGATATGCAACAAGTATACAACCTCTTTGGCGAAGCCATGTCGATCTCAGCATGATTGGGTTGGTCAGTGAGGATGATCCGGCTGACTTGGCTGTCGGAGGAGGGGAAGAACCTCTTAGGCATCTTGAGATGGAGCCCAGGGTACTGCTCTGCTGTGATGGAAGGTTTCATCATTGGAGAAGCTCCGATGAGTTGTACGACGCCGAGACTGAAGCAAGACAAGAGAGACAATGTTAACATGAGTGGAATTGTAATAGCATCTCCAATAGATGACGTAAAATACATAACCACAAAGTGTTAGATGTAAAATACATCAGCCGCCCATCACTGAACTTAACTGTCGAAATTGAATTTAACAGTCGAAACTGAACTTAACTGTCAAAACTGAATTTGCTGTTGAAACTGAATTTTACTGTCGAAACTAAACGCACTAGTAGCAGAAAAGCAGTAGTAGCAGCGCGTGTCAGAGCCGGGGCAGCTGGTCGTCTAGTAGCATCAGTCGACTAACACCACCGACCAAATTGTCGCCCCCCGCCGCCCACGGCCAGCGGTGCACCGCCCTGCCCGCCCCGAAATTACTCCCCACTGCCGGTCCGCCGCCGCCCCGGCCATCCCTCTAGGCCCCCCGTGCCGAGCTTTCTCTCCGGCAATCCCCACGCCACCGCCCACCATCGCCGACGACCACCGCCCCCACCCTGAACTCTAAGATAGATAGTGTGGTACCTCTCCGGCGAAGCCCCCTCCCCGGTGCAGCTGGTTCTTCCTTAACTCCGGCGAGCCCCCCACCCCCTAAAAATCGACAGACCCAAAAGTTGATTCAGTCGACTGAAGTGTAGCCAAATCAGAGCCGCATTGCAAGAAAGGGCAAGAGCAAGAGCAGCAGCATGAGCAAGAGCAAGAGCAAGAGCAGACCGGTCAGGGGACCGAGAGAAAGAGCAGAGCAGCAACGCGAGCGAGAGCTAAAGCAGCTGCAGCTCCTACTGTTGTGGACGTCATTGCCGAGGGAGCGATGACATGGAGGAAGTGGCCAGCGATGCCTCCGTGGGTGGAGCCGCGCCATGTCGGCTCGGGACCGAGCACCGGTAGCACCATGAGATCGAATTAATAAGAAAATGCAGCGATTAGTGTACAACCTCTTTGGTGGCACCGATTAGGCCTCAGCTTCATCAGAGGAAACAACGATGATGCTGCTCTTCCAGTGGTGCAGGTGAAGGCGGCAGTGTGGGAATGGAGGTGGCACAAAATACGAGGGGAACATTGGGGTAGCTCCTTGGAGGTGGAGGACTGGGTGGGTGAACCGACGGGACGACGAGATCGACGACGGATCCTCATCCGGTATGGTGGATGAGGGACGTCGAGGTGTTGCTGTGGACGACGTCATCGGGGAAGAGGCTCTGGCTAAGTGGCGGACGGAGGAGGGTGTGGGGCTTCACGGCCTCGGTGTACGAATGGGTGGGCTGATGGGATGGGAGTTTGGAACCATGTCTTAGGGACGCGCTTGTCCGAAATGTGGGGTAAGTTACGAAAGTACCCCAACGATTTGTGCTAGGCCGTTCTTTCGGTTTAGGGGTATCACGGGGATTTCGCAGGAGGTGGGAGTTTTCGCGCGCGTTGTAATTTTGGGATAGCAAGGTGCGGGTTGAGATTTCCGGACAGCCTAACATGTACTGCACCAAATGAATTCGCACTTCCGTCGACGAAAAAACAAATAGGAATCAGTTCGCACCACACAAGAGAGTCTAGTCCCGTGTACTGTAACAAGTTAATTCGCACTAGAAATGCCATTCAAAACTTTGAATTCATGTTATGTTCAATTAAAATATTTCGCTACATGTATAATGCATGCAACCTACTACTCAAATGAACGTTTTAGTGAATTCCAAACGTATATGTACTACCGTTTCAATATGAACTAAATTTGAATTCGTTTCTCTATTTGAATAAGATCTACAATAATTATTGTTGTGAAGTCAAACCATTTGAATTCGTTTCTCTATTTTAATAAGATTTACAATCATCATTATTGTCAAGTTAAACCATCGTTTGTGTATTATCTTCACAGCACACCACATGATTACTGTCGAGTTAGATATGAACTATGTGTACTCTATGAAGTCGAACTCGATTTTTTAAATCCACTTTATGTTGATTTCAAATCACAGTACATTTCAAGCTCTGGCTAGATCTTCATAATATAAACCATGTCTCATATGTATAATGTGTTTATCACATAATGTATGGTGCCCCGCCCCTACTCCTACAAGTATTTAGATGTGAGTTGCAAACGCCACACATTACCACAAATTCAAATAAAATGTGAGATTGTTCGATATATAGTATTGTTTAGATTGTTCAATATTTAGTTGTAAGCTGCAAACGCCACACATTATCACAAATTCAAATAAAATGTGAGATTGTTCGATGTATAGTATGGTTTAGGTTGTTCGACATTTAGCTGTGAGTTGCAAACGCCATGCATTATTACGTTATGGTATAACATGTGCAAAACCACAGCACGCGTATCACCGCTATATTCATGCATGCATATGTTTATAACACCATGATCTCCTATTCAAATATATGAATCCACTTTCATATCAAATTATCATCTTTGTTAGTCTCTTACACCCACACAATACTCTAACCTTTGTATCTAGCACTAACTTTCACTCGTGCATGCACACGCCCTCGTCACCCTCCCCCTCCCTCAGATTCTATCCACTGCGCACATTCTTTTTTTCTTTAGGTTGTTCTCCCACAGTCTCCACAACTCTTTTCTGAAACTCACCAATCGATAAACCTCTCCAGCGATGTATGCCTACAACATACACACGCACCTTCCATCTCCTCCTTTCTGTGTCCATGCCTCGTGTCTCTCATACGGTCCCACACACGTGTAAACTCTCACCCCTCTTTCCATCGATCTCACAATCGCACACTCCTCCCCCTATCTAGCTAGTAGCTTGGCATCTCTCACCACCTCCTAGCTCCATTCTCTCTATCTATCCTCTCGCTGGGCCTTATTTGCCTCTAACAAATGGATGTACACCGACCGATCTCCCGCTATACATATAGCTAGCTAGGTTCTTATAACTCGTTTTCCCCATGTGTCGATTGATCTACCTCATTAGTTATGTCTCTCCCTTCCTCCGACAAACAACAATTGATCTACCGATCTAGTTAGGTTTGCTTACCAAACACATAGTTCCCCTTCATCATCCATGCATGCGTCCTGACACATCTATCACGCACATGCACACACAGAAACACATCCCCACTCTTATTGATAATATTGCAGTTCTACCCTTAGTTTGTCTAGCAGGCCTCTCCCACCATCTTCGAGAAGAAACTCCATCACCCATCCAGCACTCTACCCCTCTCCCTCCTCTCTCTCTCTCTCTGTCCCAACCTATTTCTCATGCTTCAGTTATGTATGGATGTTGACTGATCTCCCTCAAGACATAGCTGGGTCTCTCCTTCTCAACACATGTACGAGTCGTTCTACCTCTCTAGTTAGGCCTTTGCCTCCCCCCTCCTCCCCCACACACCGATACATTGAGCGCTCTAGTCATGTCTCCTCGCCACACACAAACTTGCCATGTGCCCTCCGACATTCCGGTAGGTCAGTCGCCCTATATCTTTGACTTGCACACACACAATTTCGATGGCTCTCTTCATCGATCTCGCACCCACCCACTTGATCCTCTCTTAGACTCTATTGATATCTATGACCCCTCCCTCTCTTCTCGTGGATTGCCCCCTCTATATATGATATCGATAGGCCTATATTTCACACACATTGCATGTGTCAAATTTTTGTTTGAGATGTCATCAACACATATTCCCACAAATAAGTTCACAAAATCACACCCCCAAACAAAAAACACTCACGAACGCACACACCATCTGTCTAGGTTTGTATCTCTCTCACAGACACCCACATAGGTGGGGGACATACATGAAGAGAAGAGGTGCATGCACCTTGCACACACTCCCGTCTCTTTCCCAACCACACTCGCGCGGGTACATGGTGGAGCTCATTTCTGTATGAAAAGGCAGCCCACGTGGTAATTTGACACGTCTACTAGTTGTCCACATGATGGAGGATAGTCTACCATGGGTGAATAAACAAATTGTGACTTGACGCGTTATGTTAAAAAAGAGGCAAACCATGTGGGGCCTACCTTAGAGGCAATGCTCTATACACTCGGGATGCTCTGTGCGTATTACTTTTGATGTGTCCCATCAACTCGCAGAACAAGGAGAAGCTCACTTAGTACGCCGTCTCCCCAGCCCACGGGTGTGGTGGCTCGAAGGACGAGGTGAAACTTGCCTACTATGCCTTACGCCCGCTCCGTCGCCCACGCGCCGGTGCCTCGCAGGACGAGGACAAAATTTTACTACTCCCTCCGTTTACTCCCTGTCCCTACCTTGGTTAGAGAGATTATCATATTTTTTGGAATATATGTCCTTTAGCAGATTTCAATATGAACTACTAGTACATACTCCAAACACTGATGTATATAGACGTATTTTAGAGTGTAGATTCACTCATTTTGCTCTGTATGTAGTCAATATTGAAACGGACGTAATAGTACGCACTCTCCCTTGCCCACATGGTGGACGTGCAGCAATTCATTCGGTCTCATATAGCCAGAATGATATATATTGTAGTACCATTATTGCTCGACTTCCCGAAGAGGCGAATAGCCAATCACAAGGTTAATATTTTGGAGATGTCAAGCGCAAGGTTTATAGGAGAATGAGTAGTAGTAGTACTAGTAGTACGTACCAGTGGTACGTACTGTACGAGGAAGAAGGCAACAAGATGTATGTTTTGCATGACAGTCTCTTCTTACAGGACGTGCTAGACCTAGTGGACCTCATTGTTGCAATGGGACTACTCCCTATCATAGATGGCACGATTCAGAGCGGTGGGCAGCGGGCATAATTCGGAGCTGAGTCTTAAACCCCATGAAGAAGTCCCATCGAAAGGAATAGCCATCCTCTACATGTGCTCCTATGTAAAATGAGTAAATGAGACAAAAATACAAAGAGACAAAGTAAAAAAAATCACCAGCCTTAGATCCAGCCCTATTGTATCAGTCAATGATATTTCTACGTCGTGATTGACATGGCTATATTATTAACAATGCTGGCCGCTTCCTCGGTCAAACATAGGAGCACATGTAGAGGTTTTTTATTTATTCGTGGAGGTAGCAGCGGATGGATATTCAACGAGGAGTGAAATGATGGCCGCTTCCTCGGTCAAACATAGAGAAAGGTAGGTCTCGTGATTTCACGGCTTATTAGACTAGCCAGAGTGGAGAGTAACATACACTAGTAGCATACACATATTCCTAGACTATGTTACTACCTTCATAGTGGGTAGTAACATAAGTGTGGTAACATGGAAAACTTCATTTATTAGGTTATAGACTCATATTGCATTGGGACATGTGATGTTACGGTAACTAGCTAAGTTACTCAAACTACCTCTCTCCTCATTAACTCATTGCCACATAAGCAAATTTGATGAGTTGGACTCGATGTTACTGTTGAAGTTACTCCCACTATTGCTAGTCTTAGTCATTATTACTACCTATACTCTTTGCCCATATATATAATAACTGCATGGTAGTACAGTAGTGGGCTATACTTTTAATAACCGTGCTCGAAGAGAAGAGGTGCACGCACCAACGCACGTAGTGTACTAGTAGAACTCTTTGCGTCTTCCCCAACCAAACAGGTGACACGGTGGAGCTCATTTTTGTAAGATGATGCAACACACATGATAATTTGACGCGTCTAGTAGTAGTTACTCACTTATAAATAATGGAGGGTCGGGAACCACGCATGAATAGTGCCACATCATTTACAAATAAAGTTTTTTTCTTCAGTGGCACATATGCAATAGAAATAGGTTCATATGGAGGCACTGTCGGCACGTCCCGATCAGGGGTCCCCGCCATTCTCTCTCACAAAGTCGGTGTGGTTGCCTTCGTCCCTTGCTCACTGCCGCGACGTGGGAAGTTGCCGCCTCCCACCACCCTCCTTTATACAGTCAGCTTGCACCACTGCTCGAGCTGCCGACATCACTCATGTGGATATTTCTCTACTTCTTTGCCCCGCACATACCTCTACCGGCTTCTATACATATTGTATTTGTGATAAGTTTATGTCTCATCAACTAGTCCCAGTAATCTTATTCTAATCACGCTTCTTCAATTTCTTTGCCACATGGATGATCATCTCAATTTTGGACAAACTGCACAAAATGATTCGATGGTCAAAGGGTTGCAAACTAAATTTCTTCGGAAGCTCCAATGTTGTTAGCAAATTAAAGCCTGATTAGGGTTTATGGTTCAAGGGCTAGGGACTGCATGAATCGTTTTTTTCTTTAGTTGTCTCTATTCCAAAATAAGTGTCAACTTTAGTAGTAGTACAACATTGTACTAAAGCTTGCATAAAGTTGAGACACTTATTTTGGAACGGAGGGAGTACATATTTCCAAGGAGGGATGCATTAGGCTTAACAAGAAAATGGGCTTTAAGAAATAATAAATGGGATGTAATTATAAAAATTAGGAAGTAACTATAAAAAATGCACCAAACACGTAATTAGTTTATATTTTTTTGGATTTTCAAAAATTTAATTTCATTAAATGTTTGCGTGCGCAATGTTTCGTTGGATGTTTACATAATAAAAATTTGTATTGAAATTGTATTTAATCTTTCTAGAAATTTCGGGATAAAATAATTTCAGATCCCATCCAAATGTGGGAAATTTTATCGAATTCTATTTTGAACGGTTGGTTGAAATTATTAATCGTTGTCCTAGCTAGAAAATGGGCTGTACTTTTAACAAACTATAAATGGGCTGTAGTAAATTCCATTATAATTCAAAAATAGGTTGTACATTCTTACAAATCGCAAATGGGCTATAAGATCTCTGTCACACACTTGTGGGCCTACTAAGTTGACACGTATGCAAGGCTTTGTCAACTTATAGTCAACACACGGTTCTAGCAACAGTGGCCGTTGGATGTCCATCCAACGAATGTCATGCTTCTTCTTTAGTCTCGGATATTCTAGCTTCAGCCGCCCTAAAAATGATTCCTTCCCCTAACATCTGGGGTGCACCATTTCAGAGGCTGACCTGTGGGCCTACTAAGTTGATGCATACCAAGGGCTTTGTCAACTTAGTCAATATAAACGATTCTAGCTGCAGAGACCATACAATGTCCATCCAATGGCCGTAGAGCTTCTTCAACCTCTGGTCTTCTTGCTCCAGCCGCCCAAACCAGCGTCGGTGGGACTGCCTGCTCCCGCCTCCCGTAGCCGGCTGTGATGCTGCACAGGCCGCACCGCCCCACCCTACTCCATTGCTGGCCAGTCCATTCCTCAACTCACCCACACCTCTTGTTACTTTCTAGCGACGGCAGCTCGACCAGTAAACCCTCGTACTCCCCACCGCATGGGCAACCACTGCCGAATCTTCCCCGGCTCAGTGTCGTTCCCTTCCTAGGCCTCGCCGTCGTGCACTGCCCTAGTGCTCTCCGAGCGCCGTGGTCAGCGTGGTCAACGAATGTCATCCATCAGACGTGGACTGTATGTGGAGAAGCTGACAGTTGGGTCCACGGCCGCACACAAGGAAATGCCTCCTTATTACGTGCAAAATAATGATTCCTCCACCTAACAGCAGGGACCTACCGAACGGGCCACCTTATTTCGCAAAAAATGTTTCCCCCTGACTGCTGGGACCCACAAGCTACATCTTCGCACGCAAGGAAGTGCGTCCGTATTACAGGCAAAAAAATGATTCGCCCCCTGACTGCTGGGACCCACCAGCTACATCTTCGCATGTGAGGAAATTCCTGACAGTCGGGACCCACCTGGTCGAAGCGTACGTAGCGTTGTCATTCTGGTCGCGAACGTGTATGTACATACGATAGGTCTGTCTGCAGGCTGCAGCGATGAACCGTGGCCGTGTAAGGAAGGGCACGTGTCGTAGTAGAGGCGCACATGTAGCATGTACACGTACATACAACGGCCAGGGTGCAAGAAAGAAAATACGGCCACGTACGTACATACGGGCGGGGTCTCGTGCGCGTACTCGCGCATATATATACAGACGGCCAGGGCTTGTTTACATGGAGAGGCAACAGCAGCAGCAACAACGTCCTGTTCATCGGGCAACGAACCGGCTAGGTCGGAACAGAGAAACAACATGTTCATCGGTAGGTGTAAGTACATCTAGTGCCCCTTAGTAATTTTGGTGTACTGAAGACTTATAGGTTAAGGGACTAATGCATTTCTGAGTGTACACAGGTCTATAAGTCTATGAGGACTTTGATATTTACAGGAAAAGTCGACCCCTAAAAATGAACATCTTTGACTGAAGATTTTGGTATTTCTGAAGACTTTCATGAAGACTTTGAAAGTGAAGAAATTGGTGTGTCCGTGAAGACTTGATATTCATGCGAGGAATATGAAGCTTGAAGACTTTCATTTTCATAGTTTTGTTTTTCTCTTTCTTGAGTCATAGGAAACACCGTACTGTTAAAGGGGGTCGAGGAAATACTAAGGAAAAATTTCCATGTGATGCTCAACTCAAAATCCTACACCTACCAATCCCTTCGAGTGAAGTCATTGGAAATCTCATACAGTTCAGTCAATTTCTTCAGTGACAGAGACAAAGTTCTTCTGGTCTCTGAGGAATTTGTCCTGGCTGAGGAGTTAGGAATTCGCCAGTGTGGATCGCCTACACAGTGAGGAACACGATAGCCCTGAGGATTTTACTACTCAAAATTCTGACTGTTGCTGTGCTATGCGCCAGCTGTCCCAAAATATCTATCCACCTAACGGTCATATCATTGAAGGGCATTTATGTCTTATCATGTCGGGCTGCTCCGTAGGCTATAAATAGCCGCCCCCTACAACTACTAGCTGGTTGGCTACTCCGAGAGAAACTGACACTTGTCATTTGAGAGCAACCCATCCTCTGAGGACTTTGAGCGAAAATCATCAAGTGAGGAAAAACCAAAAACCCAAAACCCAAACACCTACAAACCCCAAGTGATTGAGCATCACTGAAGAGATTGATCATGCATGGATCCGACGCTTGTTATCTTTGAAGACTATGCTTCTTCCAGACTATTAGGCATCATGGTCTAGAGCATCCAAGAGGAATTGTGGATCGCCGAGTGACCAAGTTTGTGAAGGTTTGGAAGTCGCCTGAAGACTTACCACGGGTGATTGGATGAGGTCTATGTGACCTTAGTTCAAGGAGAATACGGTGAGGACTGGGTGTCCTGAGCTGCGTGTTCAGGACTGGGTCCGGGACTGTGTGTCCTCGAGTTTAAATACTCAGCCGCTCCAACCAGACGTACAACTGAGATAGCAGTTGGAGCTGGTCTACCAAATCATTGTCTTCACGAAGCTTGCTGGTTCTATTCCCTCAACTCTTTCATTTCCTCATAACTGTGTTGTGTGTTTGTTCATATTTGTGTTTGAAGACTTTGACTGAATACTTTCTCAATTTCCTCAGTTCAATTTCTTGAGTCTGTTTGCCTTCATCCTGTGTTATCCTGTGATTACGCTTCCTGTACTCTGTGCCTGTCTTCATTTCATCATGATGACTATGCTTGTACTCTGTTATGTTTACTTTTGAGTACTCATTCCGCTGCTAGTAGTTCTTCGCTAAGGAATTTCCTCACCGACAAATTCCTCAGTGAAGAATTTCATAAAAATCGCCTATTCACCCCCCTCTAGTCGATATAATGCACTTTCAATTGGTATCAGAGCAAGGTACTCCCTTGTTCTGTGTGATTTTGGTTTAACCGCCTGGAGTTTTAGTTATGTCGACCGCAGGTATGATCAAGGTCTTTGCTGGGTGCCCTACCTTCGATGGGACGGACTACCCCTACTAGAAGAATAAGATGCGAATGCATCTTGAAGCAATTGATAACGATCTCTGGTATGTTGTGGAAAATGGTATTCCCTCAGTCACACCTTCTCTGAATGCTATTGATGTGAAGAGATTCAAGCAACTCAACTCTCAAGCGAAGAATATCATATGTGGCCACCTGAGCAAAGGACAGTATGGTAGAGTGAGTGCTTTGGAGACAGCGAAGCTTATCTAGGACAGGTTGTCCAAGGTGAATGAAGGAGTCTCAACTCAGCATGACTCTCGAGTTGATGTTCTCCGCAATCTATTCAACCGCTTCAAAAGACTCGACAATGAAAATGTTCAAAAAACCTTCGATCGCCTCACTGACATCTCAAATGAGCTTCAAGCACTTGGTGCCACTTACATCACCGACCATGAGGTGATGAAGAAATTGCTGAGATCGCTTGATTCCTCATTTGACACTCTGGCATTGATGATACAAGAACGTGCTGATTACAAGTCACTTGATCCCGCTGATATTCTCGAGAGGCTAAATACTCATGAGTTCCAACTTGCTGAAAAGAGAGATCTCTATGGTTCAAGCTATGGCAGAACACGTGCACGCAGGCCAAGGCAGTATCTAAGTCCGAAGATGAAGACTCTAGTAGCAGCCTTGGTGATCCTGAAGAACTGAGCCATGATCCGGCTCTGCTCATGAAGAAGTTCCCAAAGTTCTCAAGACGTGGTCGCCTTGGAATATCCTCAAGGAGCAATGATTCCTCATCCAGTGACTACAAGAAGAGGCTCTGTCACAAATGCAAGAAACCTGGACATTTCATTCAAGATTGTCCTTAGTGGGAAAAGGAATCAAAGAAGAAGAATACAAGGATTACAGTTCTGATGATGCGAAGAAAAAGAAGAAATCCACAAAATCCTCATCATCAAAATCCTCGAAGCCTTCATATCACAAGAAGAGCATCTCCAAGAAGGCCAGGGCATTCATTGGCAAGGAAATGGACTCTGAGGCTGAATCTGAAGAAAATGAGGAAGAGGAGTCATCTGAGGAGTCCGAATCCGGAGTGGCGAGCCTTGCTCTCGCCACTGCATTCGTCAGCAAGTCTATCTTCAACACTGAAGAAAATGACCTCACCAACAAGGCTGATGAAGGCGATGATGACTACGCCCCCACCTATTGCTTCATGGCAAAGGGTGCCAAGGTACTCAAATATACCTCCTCTGAATCAAGTGAGAATGAATCTGATGAAAACCTTAAGCCCAGCTATTCTAAACTTGCTAAGATTTCTATAAAACAACAAAGGGCTTTAGAAAAGGTTCAAAACATGCTAAATAAAAGTGATGATATGTTGGGTGAAGAAATGGATCGCACTGAAACTTTGACTGAAAATCTTCAGAGACTTCAGTCCAAGCTTGACAAACTTCAAAGTCATCATAACACTCTTTTATCAGATCATGAGAAGCTTTCTTATGAATTTCTTCAAAGAAAGCAAGACCTTGAGAAGCTAAGAGTGAGTTATGAAGATCTTCAGAAGGAGCGCGATTCATTACTTGCTCAACAAATCAGCGCATCTCAGGAAGAATTTGTTCCTCCATGCTTGAAGTGCATTGAACGTGAATCTGCTAATTCTTCACCTGAATGTTCAAATGCTATTAATGTTTCAAATTCTTCACATGTCTCTTCTATCACTAATTCCTCATCTGAGGACATTGCTAGTATCAATGACGATGTAGGGATGAAGGAATTGTACACGACAGGCATGTACAAAAGCCTCAAAGGGCATCAAGCTCTTTGTGATGTGCTTAAAAAGCAGATCCTCAACTGGAACCCTAGGAAAGAGGGTATCGCCTTTGAGAGGAAACTCAATGCTGATGGTACATATTGGAAGCTTGAGTAGTACCCCAAAACTACATGGGTTACTGCAAAGGGACCTCCAGTTGATCCATCTATCTTATCTGGATTTGCATGTGAATCTCCTCATTTTGATGATGAGTCAATTGACTCCAACTATAAACTGTTCAAAAATCAGAATGGTAAAGTATTTGCTAGATATATTGGCACTAACTGCAGGAATGGCTCCCCTATGAAGAAAATCTGGGTTCCCAAAAGATGCCTTGAAAATCTTCAGGTGAATGTCATCATGACGCCACCTGTGAAGAATAGGAACCCCAGATCAAATTCTTCATATGGACCAAATTCTTCATATGGACTCAAGTCCTCATACGGACCAAATTCCTCATATGGATCAAAGTCCTCATATGAACATCATCGTGCTAACCCGTCTGTTTCGCAGGGAAGATCTAAGGATTATGGATATGTGTATTATTCTTCAAATCATTATGTCCATAAGTCCTCGAAGAATTTCTCTGCATACTCTTATGTGAAACGAAATGGACTGGCTTCTATGCCATCCTTCTCGTACGGAGCTCGCAGAATGATAAACTCTTTGCCACCCCTTCAGATGTGGGTGGTGAAGAAAAATAACTAATCTCTTCTGCAGGGTCAGGTCTCCAGACGCACGTAATCGTCTGAAGAATTTGCTGGAGACCTGAGCATGCCTGATAGGATGCAGACTAATCATGAAGAAATGAACTTTCATTTCTCACGTCCTCATATTGCTTTATCAGTTCTTTTACTTGATGAAATTGATCTGATGAATTGATGTCATATTCTTCATTGATGAAGTATATGAGTTTGTAAGCTGCGCTAATTCATCTACTAGATGATCAACCCAAAGCCACTGAGAGGGTCCTCGATAGTGGATGTACAAACCACATGACTGGTTATACGAATCTATTGTTGGATGCTCCATTATCTCCGTCGCATCTAAAGCATATCATGTTTGCTGACAAAGGCAAAAGTCAGGTATTGGGTCTAGGTAAGGTTGCGATTACCAAGGATTGACACATGGAAAAAGTCATGCTTGTTGAGTCCTTAGGATACAACCTTATGTCTGTCTCAATGCTTTGTGATCTTGATATGGTTGTTATCTTTGGCAAGTACCGTTGTGTTGTGGTTATGGAAGCTGACAATTCCAAAGTATTCGAAGGCTTTAGGAGAGGAGACCTGTATATTGTTGATTTCTCTACAGGACCACAACCAGCCGTGTGCTTACTTGCAAAAGCTTCAGAAGGCTGGCTCTGGCATCGACGACTTGGTCATGCAGGCATGAGGAATTTGCACACGCTTGTGAAGAAGAAGCATGTCATTGGCATCGAGAATGTCAAATTCCTCAAGGATCACCTATGCGGAGCCTGTGAACCTGGGAAGATGATGAAGGCCAAGCATCCAGGAAAGACTATCATGACCACCACTCGCCCATTTGAATTGCTTCACATGGATCTCTTTGGTCCTAATCATTATTTTGCTATTTCAAATGAAGCATCTCAATATGGCTTTGTTATTGTTGATGATTATTCTCGCTACACATGGGTACACCTTGTTACTTACAAACATGAAGTGCGGGAAGTCTTCAAACGATTTTCCTCGAGGGCTTGAACCAACATTGGTGTGAAGATCAAGCACATCAGAAGTGACAATGGCGCTGAGTTCAAGAATTCTGGTCTCGATGACTATCTTGATGAACTTGGTATTACTCATGAGTTATCCGCTCCTTACACTCCTCAGCAGAATGGCGTCATGGAGCGCAAGAACAGGACTCTTGCTGAGATGGCTCGCACTATGCTTGATGAATACAAAACGCCTCGTCGTTTCTGTACTGAGGCAATTGATACTGCGTGCCACATCATCAACAGAGTATATCTTCACAAATTCTTCAAAAAGACTGCCTATGAACTCCTCACTGATAAGAAACCCAATTTAAGTTATTTCAAAGTCTTCGGTGCAAAATGTTGGATTAGAGATCCTCATCACAACTCAAAATTTGCACCGAAAGCACATGAAGGTTTTATGCTTGGTTACGGAAAGGACTCGCACACCTACAGAGTCTTCAACAACGTTCTTTACAAAGTTGTTGAAACTGTAGATGTGCGGTTAGATGAAACGAATGGCTCGCAAAGAGAGCACCTACCTACTGTGATGGATGAACCAGCACCTGAGGAAACTATCAAGTTCAAGGCTACTAAGGATGTCATTCCTACTGAAGAATCTGCTGAAGAATTCATTCCAGAACATGAAGAACTTCGGGCTAATGCACCTGAAGAAAATGCTAAAGAAAATGGTGCTGAAGAAAACGTTGATCAAATTCTTCAACGATAACCAGCTCATCCTCGCATTGCAAAAGAAGTGCAAATTGAAAAGATCATCAATGACATCAAAGCGCCAGGTCCTCTCACACGCTCAAAAGCTTCACATTTGTCTAACTTTTGTGAGCACTATGCTTTTGGCTCTATTACATAGCCCACTAAGGTAGATGAAGCATTTCTGGAGCCTGAGTGGATTCAGTCCATGCAAGAAGAATTACATCAGTCCGAGCTCAACAATGTCTGGGAACTGGTGAAACATCCAGATCCTCGCAAGCACAATATCATCGGCACAAAGTGGATCTACCACAACAAGCAAGATGAAAATGGCCGTGTGGTGAGGAATAAGGTACGGCTCGTAGCTGAAGGCTACACACAAGTTGAAGGAATTGATTTCGATGAAACTTTTGCACCTGTTGCTAGACTTGAGGCTATTCGCATATTACTTGCTTATGCTAACCATCATGATATCACTTTACATCAAATGGATGTGAAAAGTGCATTCCTTAATGGTGAGCTTGAGGAAGAAGTATATGTTGCTCAACCCCCAGGTTTTGAAGATCCAAAGAATCTTGACAAAGTCTTCAGACTCAACAAGGCCCTCTATGGCCTCAAGCAGGCCCCACAGGCTTGGTATGATACCTTGAAGGAACTCTTCATGAAGAAAGGCTTCAAACCCGGTTCACTCGACCCTACTCTTTTCACTAAATCTTATGATGGTGAATTGTTTGTGTGCCAAATATATGTTGATGATATTATCTTTGGCTGTACTGACCAACGTTATAGTGATGAATTTGCCTATATGATGAGTGAAGAATATCAAATGTCTAGGATGGGAGAGTTGAAATTTTTCTTAGTTCTTCAAATTCGTCAACAACGCAATGGCATATTCATCTCTCAGGAGAAATACCTCAAGGATGTACTGAGGAAATTCGGCATGCAAGATTGCAAAGCCGTCCAAATTCCTATGCCCACAAACGGCCATCTGTGCACTGATGAAAATGGTATTGACTTCTATCATAAGGTATACCGCTCCATGATAGGTTCCTTATTGTACTTATGTGCATCTAGGCCAGATATAATGCTTAGTGTTTGCATGTGTGCCCAATTTCAAGCTACACCGAAGGAATCACACCATAAGGCTGTGAAGCATATTCTTCGATATCTAGCTCACACACCAACACTTGGATTATGGTACCCCAAGGGCTCGGCTTTTGATCTCATTGGATATTCTGACTCTGACTATGCTGCTGATCGTGTGGACCGCAAGTCAACATCTGGTACATGTCATTTCCTCGGACGATCTTTGGTCTGTTGGTCCTCAAAGAAACAGAACTACGTATCACTATCTACTGCTGAAGCTGAGTACATTGCCGCTAGTTCTTGCTGTGCCCAATTGCTATGGATGAAGCAAACTCTCAAGGACTACGGCGTCAACATGAAGAATGTGCCTCTCTTCTGTGACAATGAGAGTGCCATCAAGATTGCTCACAACCCAGTTCAGCACTCGAAGACAAAGCACATTCAGATTCGTCATCATTTTCTTCGTGATCATGTGTTGAAGGGCGACATTTCTATTGAGCATGTGAAGACTGAAGAACAACTAGCCGATATCTTCACAAAGCCCTTGGATGAGAATAGATTTAGAAAGTTGCGGTGTGAGCTAAATATCCTAGAATCTTCGAATGTTCTTTAAAAAGGACACTCATCCTAACACTTATGCAAAATTGATGACTTAGATGTGCAACACATGAAGAAACGTTTTTCTTCAATCAATGAAGAATAACACTCTTAGTGTGAAGAAATTAATGAAGAATTTGATTCTCAGAACCCTACGATAATTGTACGCGGTGTCTGAAATCATCATTCTTATAAGGTGGGTCACGCCACCACCAAAAGTTGAAATTCCTCAAATTATTCATATTCTTCAACTTTGCATAGTCTTCACTGGTTCCTTCGTTTTTCTTCATTGGCTATATATATATATATGAGTTTATGTCCTCTACAACATTCACTTATTGCTATTTCTTCAAGTTGGTTTTCTGCTAAGTGAATGTGATCGGACCCTTCCCCTCTATGCTATACTCAACCCAATATGTTCACAAATTCTTCATGTGCATTCTATTTGAAACTCGTTCAAAATCTTCACTCTGTCCTTGTCAGCTGAAGAAATTGCGAACAGAACTTTAAAACCTATCTTATCGAAATTTTCGGCTTTGCCGCTCAAACCGTTCCGCATCCCACGATACACTTATCCACTCACCCAGGATCTAACACGATCTCCACCTCTCACTACGTGGGTGACACATGTCATGCGAATGAGAAGGGTCAAGGGCACGTTCGTCCAATTTCTTCGGGCGAGCAGTTTTTCACCGTGGCTATAAATACCCCTCCTTCCCTTCCTCACTTCTTTTACTCCGCTCGACCTCTCTCTCCAGCTCGAGCTTCTCAAACCCTAGCGCCGCCGCTACTTCATCATCGCCAGTGAGGAAGAGCTTCACTGCCTCGACCTCGTCGCCGACGTACTCGCGCCGACCGCGGAAATCTTCACTCCGCCGTCGCTGTAGCTATCTTCCTCCGCCAAGTTAGGGCGTGGAAGATCTACACAGACAAACTTCACATCTCCTCACTCTAGTTCATCGTGTTCTTCGTCTAGGGTAATTAAAAGTTACTTTTACTACCCTCGTTGATTCGAATGATTATCTTCAAAATCTTCAAAGGTGTTTTTCTTCATAGATTCACACACTAAAACACCTCACATATTATCCGTTCTTGATTCGTTTCTCTAAGCCATGTTTTCTTCAAGATTCCTCAAATGTGTGGATTTTTAATTTACACATCTCTGGAACCTAAGACAAACAAAGCTTAGTGAAATTCTTCAAGACTCATCTTGTCAAATTCCTCAAACTTGCTCTTTTTACAAAACCTTCTAAGAACGCATTTGACCTCACCAAATTCCTCGCCACTATACTCTGTTCACAGGTACACATGTCAGCTACTGAATAACTAGGTTCTTATCAACTTAACTCATTTGTAGCGTTCCTCGAAGAAAAGTTGCATAGTTCTTCAGAGAATTCAATTGTTCAAATTCCTCAACTGAAGAAAATGGCTGATGGTAAGAAGCCACAGAAGGGAGGAAAGAGGCCTCAGGTAAATACAGCGTTTGAGATCCCTGATGACATATATGCTGGGTACTGCACACCTACTGAGGAAACCAAGAATGAGCGCAAAGTGCGCAAACAGAGGATAGAGAGGAGATGGGCAAGAGAACGGAGGGAGTACAAATATGTCACTCCTAAGTACATGAAGAAATTCGCACTCAATCCTCCATGCCCAAGAGCTCCATTGGCACCTGGCCAAATCGCTGATCCCACCAGCCTCAAGCACGGTGAGGACTATCCTAATGAATGGGCCAAGCGCCAAGCCAAGCTGGCTAAGCAAGCCAGAGAAGCAGTGAGGAAATTTAATGAAGACTATGCTGCTGCTGCTGAGGCCTTTGCTGTCAAGCCAAAGAAGGCTATGTCAAAGAAGCCTACGCGCAAGCCAAGTTCCTCAGCAATGCCCTCACGGCTAGAATCCTCAAAGCCCTCATGGCAAATTCCTCATGCTGCTCCTGTTCCTCCAAAGTCCTCAGCTCCTCCGCCAAAGCCTTCAGCTGTTTCGACTAAATCCTCAGCACCTGTGCATCTCGCCTCGTGCGAAAGGACTTCCGGCATCTCCATTGCCTCTGGTGTCTCAGCTAGTTCCTCAGCTGCACCAAGTTCCTCAGCTGGCCCCTCACTGCTGAAGACAAAGGCCACTGCTGGACGAGGTCCTCGCCCAAGTCCTCAAAAGAAGCAAGTCGCTTTCCAAGTGCCGTCTGATGAAGATGAAGTTGATGATGATGAACTTGCAGAAATCATCAGAGACAGGCAAGTCAGGGCCGCTAGAGCCAAGGGATCAGAGGTGCCACTGCTTTTGGATCCCAAGCTGATCCTCGACTACATGGATGATTGGCACAAGGACCCCAACACTCCCTTGCCTGGCTTCAAGCTGACTCCTGGACAGAGTCACATGCTGACCCACTTCATTCAAGAAGAAAAGTGGAAATTTGAGAAGGCCAGGCAGATCAAGAAAGCGCGGTACAAGAAAGAGCGCTATCTGAAGAAAAACATTGTCTCTATGACAACTGAAGAACTTGTCACTATTCAGACTGAAATTAAGAAACTCAGTGATGACTTTGACGCATATCGCGTTGATTGGCTTGGAGCCAAGGTTCGTTTTGTGAAACTTGCGGATAACATCACTTCCAATGTTGCAGCCCCAACGCAACAGGAAATTCCTCAGGCTGAAGCATCTGCTCAGCCTACTGAAGAAAATGCCAGCACCGCTGATGACAATCAGGCTGCTGAAGAAAATGTGAGTTTCAGGGCTGATGACTGCATTCCAGCTGCTGAAGAAATTGCCAGGGCACCCAATAGTGGTGCACCTGAAGAAAATGAAGAACTCAGGGCAACTGCATCAGTTGTGCCTAAAGAAAATCCACCAGATTCCTCAGCTGCTCTTGCACCAACTTCAACTCCAATCCTTCCATCTGCATCAGATGTGAAGAAGACCAAGGCTGCAGAGCGTGCTGCAGTGAAGAAAAGGAAAGCATCAGTTGCTTCAGATTCTTCAGCTCCAAAGAAAATGAAGCCTAAGACAAGTTCATTTGCAAATCCGATTGATGTTGTTCCCATCTCAACTAGGCCATCAAAGGACCTTGTTCCTTTTGATGAAGAATATGTGATCCCTAGCGGATCTGATGAAGAAACTCCTTCTGCTGCTTCGTCTGAACCGTTGGATGAAGAAATTTAAGTGGATGCGATCCCTTCAACACCTATCATTTCCTCGTCTATGCCTCAGTTCATAGCTGAAGAGGCTGGCGTTGAAGAAATGTAAGATGAAGATGTGGATATTGGCTGCTCCACACCCGTAATCAGTGATGAATTCTGGGAAAGTTAGCATCCAAACTCTCCAATGTTCACCACTCTACGGCAAATTCCTCAGTCCCCCTCACAAACTGTTCACATGGGCTCTAAAGAAACTCGTCCCACTGCATCTGTCCATGAGGAAAATCCAGCCACTAGCGCTGAAGAAACTGCTGCTGCTGAACAACCAATGACACAGACTGCCACTCAGGAGGAACCAGAAATTCCTTAGCCTGAAGGACCTGCGATTGAGATTCCTGAGGTCGTGATGCAACTCACTGACACTCCTCTGCCGAAGCCAAAGGATCCATTCTCACGCAACCAAAAGTTCAAGGCTGACGATTTCTTCGGTGAGCACGTATTCTTCGAAGATTACAACCCATATGACTCTGCTCGCATTAGGAAGAGGCATTTCTGGACTGCTAGTCAAGCCAATTTTTATTCCTCAGTGCTGTTCAACAAGGAGAAGATCTTCTACCATGAGCATATTCCTCACGTGGATATGGAATCTCTGCCCTGCTTCGCACCAGTCCTCAGTGTTCTTCACGACGCTGGACTGCTAAACTTTTGCTCTGACATCTGCGATTGGAATGAAGAATTGATTCTTCAATTCTATGCAACGCTGCACATCAACGGAGTTGCTGAAGATGTGAATTCATGGGTGCTGGACTGGATGTCTGAAAACACTCACTACACTGCACCGCCTCTGAATTGCTTCGTGCTCCACCACTCAGTCCTCCCCTTGAAGAAGCTCACTGCATCTACAGTGAACCTGAGCTCACACATCATTACATGCAGGTGCTGATGAAGCTTTTGAAGCTAGGCCAAGCACAAAGAACCAAATTCCTCCTGAAAGAATTGCTGTACGTGCCCAGAACTGTCTATCATATTCTTACGAGGACAATCAGTCCTATCAAAGGCCACGACTCATCTGATGAGGAAATTGTTGGCATCATGAAGAATCTGGTATTCAACATCGTTCATGGCATTCCTGTCAATTATCACGATTTCTTCATGAGGACTATGGCCAATGTTGCACTGTCTCCGTTTGAGCTGAAGCCTTATGCACCTTGGATTATGAGATTCCTCAGGACAAGGTCTTCACTCAACTACAAAGCTGATTTTCAGAATCACCTCAGCTACTTGCCCCCAGTTGAAGTCCTCAAGCAGACATATTCCTCAGTTGATGGAAAGGGCAAGGCACCAGCTGTAATAGATGAAGGCATTCGTCCATTGGATGGTCAGTTTCGCAAAGCTGCATCTTATTCCACCAATGATGACTCTGCCACACATGACTCTGCCGATGCACCTAAGTCCACTCCTCAAGCC
Source organism: Triticum dicoccoides (assembly GCF_002162155.2). Taxonomy (NCBI): domain Eukaryota; kingdom Viridiplantae; phylum Streptophyta; class Magnoliopsida; order Poales; family Poaceae; genus Triticum; species Triticum dicoccoides. The sequence goes on along the minus strand of NC_041384.1, from coordinate 353,646,435 downwards.
ACTGCTCCGCGCTTGATGACTGACCATGAACTTCTGCTTAGTCTTCACCAAAAGGTGGATCGAAATCACAAATGGGTTAAGCGTCAGTTTGGTTCACTTCTTCACAACATGACTGCCACACACAATGCAGTGAAGAAAAACCACTACTACCTCCATCAAGTCTTCGGTCGCACCTGGGCAATCCTGTCACATCTGTATGGTGAAGAAGATCTGAAGAACATGGGTCTCAAAGAAGATTTTGACTGGTCTGCACCTCCACCGAAGAAATTCAAGAAGGTCCAGATTCCTTCTCTGGTGGCCAGCTCATATTCTTCATCGCACGACACTGATGAACATGAAGATTTGGATGACACTGCGGCAGGCCCTACATCAACAAACGACCCCAACAACACTGGTGCTCCTTCTTCAACATGATTATCTTCAGGGGCGTTAGTCCTCATTTTCGATCCTTTTGGTCATTTGATGACAAAGGGGGAGAAATATAAGTTAGTCTTCAAGCGGGTCTACTATATGGGCATTTTTTTAGCTAAGTTACTACTCTCGTTCTTCTAAAACTTTATTGTATCGAGTTGTAACCTTAAACCCGATGATGCTCTGATACTTTTGATTCACTGTGCTCTGATTACTTTTGATGCACTATTCTGCATGCTTATTCCTCGTTAATATTATTGCACGCATGCTGAATTTCATCAGGCACCATATTTCACCATGCATTTCAAATTCTTCATATTATATGTTAAATGTGTGTATGAATTACAAGATATAGGGGGAGATCTCCATGATTCAACTCTTCAAGTGTGCATTGCTTCAAAAGCAAATTCCTCACTATGCACATCTTCAGGGGGAGTTCTTCTATATCTTGCAATCAAATTCCTCAATATCAATAGTAACACTTCATATGTTTATCCCCGTTGAAAACTTAGCCTATACTATCATCAATCACCAAAAAGGGGGAGATTGTAAGTGCATCTGGTGCCCCTTAGTGATTTTGGTGTATTGAAGACTTATAGGTTAAAGGACTAATGCGTTTGTGAGTGTACACAGGTCTATAAGTCTATGAGGAGTTTGATATTTACAGGAAAAGTCGACCCCTAAAAATGAACATCTTCAAATGAAGATTTTGGTATTTCTAAAGACTTTCATGAAGACTTTGAAAGTGAAGAAATTGGTGTGTCCGTGAAGACTCGATATTCATGCAAGGAATATGAAGCTTGAAGAATTTCGTTTTCATAGTTTCGTTTTTCTCTTTCTTGAGTCATAGGAAACACCGTACTATTAAAGGGGGTTGAGGAAATACTAATGAAAAATTTCCATGTGATGCTCAACTCAAAATCCTACACCTACCAATCCCTTCGAGTGAAGTCATTGGAAATCTCATACAGTTCAGTCAATTTCTTCAGTGACAGAGATGAAGTTCTTCTTGTCTCTGAGGAATTTGTCCTGACTGACGAGTTAGGAATTCGCCAGTGCGGATCGCCTACACAGTGAGGAACATGACAGCCCTGAGGATTTTACTACTCAAAATTCCGACCGTTGCTATGCTGTGCGCCAGTTGTCCCAAAATATCTATCCACCTAACGGTCATATCATTGAAGGGCATTTATGTCTTATCATGTCGGGCTGCTCCCTAGGCTATAAATAGCCGCCCCCTACAACCACTAGCTGGTTGGCTGCTCCGAGAGAAACCGACACTTGTCATTTGAGAGCAACCCATCCTTTGAGGACTTTGAGCGAAAATCATCAAGTGAGGAAAAACCAAAAACCCAAACACCTACAAACCCCTAGTGATTGAGCATCACTGAAGAGATTGATCCTGCATGGATCCGACGCTTGTTACCTTTGAAGACTGTGCTTCTTCTAGACGGTTAGGCGTCATGGTATAGAGCATCCAAGAGGAATTGTGGATCGCCGAGTGACCAAGTTTGTGAAGGTTTGGAAGTCGCCTGAAGACTTACCACGAGTGATTGGATGAGGTCTGTGTGACCTTAGTTCAAGGAGAATATGGTGATGACTGGGTGTCCTGAGCTGCGTGTTCAGGACTGGGTGTCTGGGACTGTGTGTCCTCGAGTTTAAATACTCAACCGCTCCAACCAGACGTACAACCGAGACAGCAGTTGGAACTGGTCTACCAAATCATTGTCTTCACCAAGCTTACTGGTTCTATTCCCTCAACTCTTTCATTTCCTCATAACTGTGTTGTGTGTTTGTTCGTATCTGTGTTTGAAGACTTTGACTGAAGACTTTCTCAATTTCCTCAGTTCAATTTCTTCAGTCTCTTTGTCTTCATCATGTGTTATCCTGCGATTACGCTTCCTATACTCTATGCCTGTCTTCATTTCATCATGATGACTATGCTTGTATTCTGTTATGTTTACTTTTGAGTACTCATTCCGCTGCTAGTAGTTCTTCGCTAAGGAATTTCCTCACTGGCAAATTCCTCAGTGAAGAATTTCATAAAAATCGCCTATTCACCCCCCTCTAGTCGATATAACGCACTTTCAGTAGGCAACCGACTTGGTTAGAATACGCCATGTTCATCGGGAGCCAACCTGCTTGGACGGAATAGCCGATGGAAACGAGGCCTAGCGTACCGTAGAACGGAGGAAACGACCTTGTGTTCGATCAGCCACGGTAGAAACGAGATCCTATTCATCGGGGGGGGGGGGTCTGGTGTACTGCAAAACGGAGGAAACGGACCTCCTACGGTCGAAACAGGGTCCTGTTGATCGAGAGGGGTGTGTCGTACCGCAAAACAGAGGAAACAGACTTGTGTTGGAGTGCTACGGTCGAAACGGGGGTCATGTTCATCATGATGGGTGTGGCGTACCGCAAAACGGACTCTATAGGATACTGTTCATCTCCACCGTCGACCTCCTCTAGCCTCCACGGGCTACTGTTCATCCACCGTCGACCTCCCCCAGCCTCCATCTGCGACTGTTCATCCATGGGCTCCTGTTCATCAAGCCTCCACCGCATGCTCCTCCACCAACTACTATTCAACCAACCCTCTCCACGGGGTCCTGTTCAACCACCCCTCCATGGGCTACTATTTATCCAGCCCTCCACCGGCTACTATTCAACCAGCCCTCCACGGGGTCCTCTTCATCCAGCCCTCCACGGGGTCTTGTTCATCCACCCCCAACCGGCTCGATCGATCGGGGTCCTATTCATCCAGTGGCAATGACCTCTACTACCACGAGGTCCTGTTCATCCAACCCCCACCGGGAACTGTTCATCCAAACCCTCCCAACAACACTCACTATTCATTAATGGAAGGAGGCAACAGTGTTCGATCGGCTTCTGTTACCAGCAGTAGCGAATGAATAACTCGGGTTCAGTTAATAGCTAGGGATCGATCGCTCGGGTTCAGTAACATAGCTAGTGCAATCACTCGGCTTCAGTTAGAGCACAAAGCCTCGCTCGGGTTCAGTTAGAGCGCAACACCTCGCACACACGTGTCACATCCCTAGTTCTGGTATGACCTAGACCAGCTAGTCATTTGTGCATCATGTCTAAATTTCATTTAAATTTGAAATGGGGATTTGTGAAACCCTCAGAAATTATTTCTGGAAATGACCCTGATAAAAATTGCTCCAAAAAGGTCCAAGAAAATGCTCATGTTGCTCTCTGAAAATCTTGGACAGAGATAAAAATCAAACCAACATTTTCAGGAGCTCATAAGTATTTATTTTGGGCAATTGGAATTAATGCAGTAATTATTTGCTTTGGATATATATTATTATATATATATATATAATATATGTCCAAAACTTATGCTAGTTGTTGAGGAGCTCTGGAATAATACCATTAGCTCCTACAAAAATTGGCACAAGTAAATAAATTAGTTTAGTATTATTTTTAAGCAGAAACAAATGTCAGAAAATAGGAAACAAAATAAAAATAGAAAAGAAACTTGCCTGCGGCCAGCTCCCGTGCTGGCCCAGCACTGTGCGGCCTGCCGGCCCAGTTGGCCAGCCCAGCCCACCTGCCCCCCTCCCCTGTCGTCTACCTCGCGCCAGTAGGCGAGGCGCGTGCCCAGCACGCGCGCGCGCTCCGCGCGCCACGCGAGCTGCCTGCCTGCCTGGCTCCCCTCGCCGCCTGGATGTTCCGTGCGATGCCACGCGCCGCCCCGGAACACCTCTCACTCTCATCCTCCCTTCCCTACCTCCTCTCCTCTCTCTCTCACTGGACCGAACAAGCCGGTCGCCGCCGTTCACTGCCCCCACGCTCCCCGCTGTCCCCTCGCCCCTCCGTCGTGCCCAAAAGCTCCGCCACCTCATCCGCTACCTCTCCGCCAAGACGCGCATCGCCGGACGCCCCGTGGAGCCATCGCTGTCGCCTTCTTCACCTCCGGCTGCCGTGGATCTCCGTCGCTGCTCGCCGCCGTCAGCGCGTCCCTGAGCCCGCTTACCATCCCTGCAGCTCCGCGGTGAGCCATTGAACTGATTCCCCCTTGCCCTGTTGCCCCGCACGTCCTCAAGCGCTAGCGCCGCCGTGCCCGAAGCTCGCCGCCGCACAGCCATGTCGCCGCCGTCGTTTCAGGCGTTGTAGCTCGCGGGCGAGCACATCAACGCGCTCAACGTCCCTCCACGAACCCGTAGCCACCAACGGCTTCCCCTCCAGATCCCCGTAGCACTAAACCCGCGCGTGTCCGATATCCGGCCGCCGCGGATGACCTCGCCGTGGTCGTCTCCGGCCACCCCAGCTTCCGCCGTTCACTCCATCAGCTGCGCGCGAGCAGCAGCTCTTCGTAGAGCCTCCCCACGCCCAAAACCATCGCCTGTAGGCGATTCCCGACGCCCTCCGCCGCGTCTGGCCTCGCTGGCGTCGAGTCGCCGGCTGGTTTTGACCCCGCTGACCAGGAGGTTTGACCTCCCGTGGGTCGCTGACATGTGGGGCCCGACCCTATTAATTTTTAGTTAGGATTAGTTTAACAACTAATTAAACCCTGATTAACTAATTTGGGTCACTGACGCGTGGGCCCAACCCCATTAACTAAACCAGTTTAGGTTTAATCTAATTTAGGATTAGCCACAAACACTGACGTGTGGACCCCACACGTCAGGTTTGACCTGGTCAGCCGCCTTTGACCTGCTGACGCAATGCTGCTGTCATGGTGACGCAATATATCCTTTTCTGGTATTAAAATAAATTAGGAAATTCCATAAAATGATATAAACTACAAAAATTCATAGAAATTCAACCGTAGCTCAGATTGAAATAAGTTATATATGAAAAATTATCAGAAAAATTCAATCTATCCATCTGTACCATTTTCATGCATGACAAACCAACCTATACATGTTGTATATCTGAAAACACACCTATGGCATTTATAAAGACTTAACTTGGAGTTGCTTTTGAATTCTTGGTTCAAATGGACTTCATCCAAATAAATGCTAGATGCATTAACTCAAACAACATCACACACTCATGCCATGTCATGCATCATATTGTTGCATATGCTTGTGTTTGATTTCGACACCGTTCCTTCTCGATAGGTCCTGCTCCGGAGACCGGTTCAGAGTACCTGTCAGAGGAGCAGCGCCCCCCTGTTGATCTACCAGGCAAGCAAACCCCCTTGTTCATTTCGATACAATCCTACGCTGTCCCTCCTGTTCTCATTTATTGCATTAGGACAACAACGATTCAACTGCTACTTTATGCTGCGGTAGTTGAACCTATTCCTCTGCATGACCTGTCATTGCCACAGTAAGTAGTTAAAACCCACTAGCATGTGTAGGAGTTGATTGAGCCATGTTGTGTTCCTACCATGCATTGCCTGCTATTGCTTACAGTATGTCAGGTCTGATTCATTGGGAATGAATTGGAGTGTTACGATATGTTCTGGTGCTGAGAGTTAAGCGTGTGAACACGATTTGGTAAAGGTAGCAGTGAGAGGCCATGTAGGAGTACATGGTGGGTTGTCTCACTGGAACCGTACTTAAGCACTAACTTCCGTGTATGTTGTCCAATGACTAGCTACTACCACACATTGGAATGCTTAAGTGCCCCTCTCGACTTATTAGCCAACTTGCTCTCTGTCCAGGAGTTGCAATTAGTTTCTGGTGTTTGTAGGTTGTGTTAGTAGTCTACCAAGTGGCACCCGGCCAGGTGGGCTTGGGACAGACTAGGCACAGTGGCACGGTACCAAGTGGCACCCGGATGGTGGGCTTGGGAACCCTGCTCACATCGTTTGGTGCCGTGAGTGACACCCCGACCGGATCCCCTTGCGGATGGAACCCGAATAGGCGATAAACCTGGATGAGAGACTTGTGTGGTTAGTCAGGTCGTGGCCGACACCCTGTCCAGGCTTCCGCTTGAAGGTTGCCGAGGTACATGACGTGTACATGGTGATAAGTGGTGAGAGCGTGTGTGAAGAAGTACACCCCTACAGGGTTATCATGATCTATTCGAATAGCCGTGTCCTCGGTTATGGACTTCTTGGATGCTTATGTGGTACATAGACAACTTGAAATGGATACTCTAAAATGCTCAAGACAAGTGTGAGTGCTATGGATGGCCTTCTCATAGAGAGACGAGGATGAACTCATAGTCGTGTATTGATGTGGTGATTAGTGGACTCGTGTGCGCTGCCTCACCTCAAAGAAGTTTCTCATTATTGTAGAACACGATAGCCACTGAGTCAAAGCTGGCTTGCTGCAACTAAACCCCACATTACCTTCCTGATACAAATGCATGTCTGATAGGATCTGATGTAAGTCTTGCGGAGTACCTTCATACTCACGTTTGCTTTATTTATGTTTTGCAGGTGAGACATCTGTCTCACTAGTAGTACCGCTTGGACTTCTACGAGTAGCTTGTTACCTCAGCTACGATCTTGTACCCTTGGGAGGGTCTTGTAGATAGTCAGGCTTCTCAGCCTTTTCCTTTTGTAGTTGTCTGTACTCAGACATGTAATGCTTCCGTTGCTTGTATGCTCTGAATGATGGGTCATGTGACCCCTGTTTGTATTAATGTTATGTGGCTCTTCTGGGCCTTTATCTATATGATTTTGCATTATGTTGTGATGCCATGTTGAACAGCACATACTTGCATGTTATGCGTACGTGTGACGTGTATTGCTATGTGTGGGATCCGACAATCTAGTTGTTTATCCTTGGCAGCCTCTCTTATGGGGAAATGTAGTCTAGTGCTTCTTTGAGCCATAGTAGTCCGCTACATCCCGGTTCACCGGAGTCCTGCTAGCCCAGCACTACTGCTCAGGACACTTGACTGGCCGGCATGTGTTTCAATTCATTCCTGTGTCTGTCCCTTCAGGGAAATGTCACGCGGTGAACTCCGGAGTCCTGCCTAGCCTGCTACAGCCCGGGTTCCCCGGAGTCCTGTTAGCCCAGTGCTACAGCCCGGATTCACACAATGCTGACCGACATGCTCGATGTGAATCATGTATGCCTGTCCCCATAGGTTAGTGCCTCTTTGGGTTCACGACTAGCCATGTCGGCCCGGGTTCTCTGTCATATGGATGCTAGCGACACTATCATATACGTGAACCAAAAGGCGCAAACACCCGTGGGAATACCGTGCGTGAGGCCGCAAAGTGATATGAGGTGTTACAGGCTAGATCGGTGTGACTTAGAATCGGGGTCTTGACAGCTTTGGTATCAGAGCCTGACTACCTGTAGGATTACCAAGCCTACCTGGTCGAAGTTGAGTCTGGAAATTCATTAGCTATATAGGGGAATTGATTGTCGAAGGGAACGTAAGGCTCTTTTTACTCCTTATATCTCATGCCTTCTGATCTGAGTCATCCTATCTTTCCTACGGGGTTAAGGAACTAGGCTTCCTCTTCTGTCTATTAGGATCACGTGTTACTACTCCGTAGTCTCTTAGGATTGGTAGATCTGAGTCATATCCCAATTCGAGTACCTCCGGCGTAGTCTATTTAGTATTATCTCAGAACCTTGAGTGATGATGTTGAGTATGACGCTACCCCTTCTTTTGCAGAATGTCTCATTTTGAGCATTTTACTGCCGTTATGCTGCCGGAATTGTCCTAGGAGTTCAAGAGATAGTATTTTCCTTGTACTATATTCTACATCCTTATGATGATGCTGAATCCATCCTTGTTTCCTTGGTTGGTTCTTCAGGATGTTGTCAGTTAACCGAAGTTCTGTTGCTCGGAGTCGGAACCACGGAGATGGTAGGGATGAGGATCCTCCCGACCAGTCTTTGTTGGCAGAGTTCATGTTAGAGATGGAGAGGAACAAGCTGTAACGCCCTCGATGCGGCTATATCTCCCACGTGTCGAAGCACGACTTATAGGCATAACTGCATTGAAAGCAATGTCGCAAGTGAGGTAATCTTCACACAACCCATGTAATACATAAGGGAAAAGATACATAGTTGGCTTACACTCGCCACTTCACACAATTACATGAATAAAGCATTACATCAACCAGATACAATCAAGGTCCGACTACGGAACCAAAATAAAAGAAGACTACCCCAAATGCTACACAGATCCTCGACCGTCCCGATTGGGCTCCACTACTGAAAAACTAGAACGAAACAACACAAAGGACAAGATCTTCATTGAGCTCCTCCTTGAGCTTGGTTGCGTCGCCTGCACGGTTTCATCTGCACCTGCAAACTGGTTTTGGAAGTATCTGTGAGCCACGGGGACTCAGCAATCTCGCACCCTCGCGATCAAGACTATTTAAGCTTATGGGTAAGGTAAAGGTATGAGGTGGAGCTGTAGCAAGCGACTAGCATATATGGTGGCTAACATACGCAAATGAGAGCGAGAAGAGAAGGAAAAAGCACGGTTGAACAACGATGATCAAGAAGTGAACCTAGAACAACCTATGTCAAGCATAACTCCAACACCGTGTTCACTTCCCGGACTCCGCCGGAAAGAGACCATCACGGTTACACACGCGGTTGATGCATTTTAATTATGATAAACTTCAGGTTTTCTACAACCGGATATTAACAAATTCCCATCTGCCCATAACCGCGGCACGGCTTTTAAAAGTTCAAATCCCTGCAGGGGTGTCCCAACTTAGCCCATCACAAGCTCTCACGGTCAACGAAGGATATTCCTTCTAGCGGGAAGACCCGATCAGACTCGGAATCCCGGTTACAAGACATCCTCGACAATGGTTAAACAAGTCCAGCAACACCGCCCGAATGTGCCGACAAATCCCGATAGGAGCTGCACATATGTCGTTCTCAGGGCACACTCAGATGAGACTAGCTACGAGTAAAACCAACCCTCAAGTTTCCCCAAGGTGGCCCCGCAGGCAGCTCAGTTTGGGCCAACACTCAGAGGAGCACTGGCCTGGGGTGGGGTTAAAATAAAGATGACCCTTGGGCAGGCCTACCCAAGGGAAAGAAAAGGCTAGGTGGCGAATGGTAAAACCAATGTTGGGCATTGCTGGAGGAGTTTTATTCAAGGCGAACTGTCAAGGGGTTCCCATTATAACCCAACCGCGTAAGGAACGCAAAATCCGGGAACATAACACCGATATGACGGAAACTAGGGCGGCAAGAGTGGAACAAAACACCAGGCATAAGGCCGAGCCTTCCACCCTTTACCAAGTATATAGATGCATTAATTAAATAAGATATATTGTGATATCCCAACAAGTAAACATGTTCCAACAAGGAACAACATCTCCATGTTCCAACAAGGAACAAACTTCAATCTTCACCTGCAACTAACAACGCTATAAGAGGGGCTGAGCAAAGCGGTAACATAGCCAAACAACGGTTTGCTAGGACAAGGTGGGTTAGAGGCTTGGTTCAACAATATGGGAGGCATGATAAGCAAGTGGTAGGTATCGCAACATAGGCATAGCAAAAGAGCGAGCAACTAGCAAGCAAAGATAGAAGTGATTTCGAGGGTATGGTCATCTTGCCTGAAATCCCGCAAGGAAGAAGAACGAGTCCATGAAGAAGACAAACGTACATAGACGAACGGGTCCTCACAAACGCGACGGTATCGGAACCAACCCGAAGAAGCAACACCGGAAAGAAGCACACAACATAGTAAACAACCAACACATGAACATGGTATGATATGCATGATTTGCAAAGGAATGATTGAACCTGTCCTCAACTTGGAAATCCAAGAGTGCCACTGGAAAGGTGAGGTGATTTCGGTTGAAATCGATATAAAGGTCACCGGAATCGGATGCCCGGTTTGGAAATGGCAAGCAAAACAAATATGGCACCGGACTGCAATAAACAGCAAGTAGTCATCTAAATGCAACAAGATAAATATGCTACAACACTCAAACATGAAAACAACATACATGGTAGGGATCCACTCATGATGGTTGACAAAATATGAGCACTGAGCTATGGCTAATTCACTCATTAACAGTTTCAAACAAGCATGGCAAAAGTGCAAATGATAACAGGTTTCCGACATGGTGAAATTAACACAAGTCTGGAATTTATTATCAGGAAGCACACTTTGGAGCATGAATACTATATGCTACAGGAACTTAACATGGCAAATCAAGGCATGGAATGAATCTACTCAAAGCACTTAACAAAAGTCCCTTAGTGACCTTGAGCCAAAAGGGATCATAAAATACAAATGCAAGCATGTGAACATGGCAAAAAACATAAATAGATCTCAGACTTAGAGAAAAACTGGAGCATGCAAAACAGTTAACGAGTAGGCATGTTTACGAGCTCGATGCACTCACTACAGAGCATGGCATGACAACCTAAGCATACACTTATCAAGAATACATGTCATAGAAGCTAGACATGGCAAGAACATCAACATAGCATGCACAGATCAATAGCAACATCGTCGGCAAAATCGCTAACAAGTCAACAATCTGCCAGGATTCACGATATAGCAAAAGTAGAGTTCTATTAACTCAAGCTAGGGTGCTTCATAAATGCAAACAAAGACATGGAAGGATAGAGCACCACAATGTTAACAAAACATCCTTACTGATCATCCTTAAAAGAAGCACGGATCACTAGGAAACAACATGAACATATGGCATAACAACAAAACAGAACAAGGACTTTGTGAAATTCTAAGTCCCCGAAATCAGCATTAACGATTACACTACTTTGCAAGCTTGTGCTAGTCACCACACATATCACAAAAATACATGGCAAGCACCACTGTAAAGATGACATGGCATATCACAAAACACATGTAGAGCTCGGGATCATAGCATGCACACATTAATCATGGCAAAAATGACAAAAAGCTATTTGATGAAACAGATCTGACAAATTCATCACATAGCCCTCTTCCAACAGCATTTCGGGCATCAAGATGAGCTCAAATGAAAATGATGCAATGAGATGAAATGGTTTATTCGTCGAGGCGAACATTTTGATATGCTACACGCATGAATTGGAGCCACGGTGAGAAAGTTGTGAGCGATGGAAAATGCATAAAAATTCTGAGATCTAGGGACTTACCAGATTTCAAGGGGAAAGAAAGTCAAACTCTGGTTTTCCTGTAGATCTGGATCGGATTGGGGGGGGGGTACTGTAGCCATCGGCGCACGGGAACCGAGGGCGGCGGCGCGAGCTCACTGGAAAGAGAAGAGGCGGCGGTGGCGGCGTTCCCCGGGGACCCGAGGGCGCGTGGAGGCAGCGGCGGTCGCTGACGCACGACCACGGCGGCGCGGGACGGAGATCCGGGCGGCGAGGTGTGGCTCCGGCGCGGAGGCGGCTGACGGAGCTGACGGGCGACGAGTTTCCGGCGGAGGGCGGCAGCTGCCGGAGTCGAAGGCAATGGCGGTGGGGAGGAAGGCGCGGGGCGGCGCGGATCTGGGTGGCGGCGCGGGAGGTGTTGGGCCCGGGGGCCCGACTCGGGCCGAGCGGCCCTCGGCGGCGGCGGTGGCCAGGGACATGTGGTGTCACCTGATTGGTCCGGCGGAGTGGGCGGACATGTCCGGCCCGATCGGACACGTCCGGCGGCTGGAGGAGGACGGAGACTAGGGTTAGGATAGGGGAAGATTCGAAAATTCGGGGGAAGTGTTATATATATAGGTAGAGGGAGCTAGGAGAGTCCAAATGAGGTGCGGTTTTCGCCCACGCGATCGTGATCGAACGACTGAGATGATGGAGGGGGTTTAGGTGGGTTTTGGGCCAAATTGGAAGGGTGTTGGGCTGCAACACACACGAGGCCTTTTCGGTCCCTCGGTTAACCGTTGGATTATCAAACGAAGTCCAAATGGCACGAAACTTGACAGGCGGTCTACCGGTAGTAAACCAAGACCGCCTGACAAGTCTCGGTCCAATCCGAAAACATTTAACACCCGCACACGAAAAGAGGTAAAAGGGACACCGGGTGACATAGGAGCGCCGGATTGCAAAACGGACAACGGGGAAAATGCTCGGATGCATGAGACAAAAACGTATGCAAATGAAATGCGCATGATGAGATGATATGCAGTGCATGACACGCAAGCAATGACAAGGCAACAACAGCAAATAACTGGAGGACACCTGGCACATCGGTCACGGGGCGCTATACAAGCGTGAGTCTAACCGCTTGTTAGCATGTATTAAGGAGAACACCGCACCCCAGTGCAAAGAGTCGGCGACCATCTATGATTTCATTGGTCTGAAACCACCTACCTTCCATAATTCCATTGAACCACTCGATGCAGATGACTGGCTTTGTAGTATCACACACAAGCTGTGTTCTGCGAACATAGCTGACAGTGACAAGGTCACCTACGCTGCTTATCATCTGGAAGGTCCTGCTAGTATTTGGTGGCAGAACTATGAGGCTATGCTTCTAGCTGGCCAGATACCCACCTGGAGAGATTTCACTGAGGCTTTTCACGAGTATCACATCCCTCTGGCTCTCATTGACCGCAAGAGAGAAGAGTTATGTAGTTTCACCCAGGATAAGATGGTTGTTGATGCTTACAGTAGAGAGTTTGAGAACCTTGCCCGCTATGCTACAAAAGAGGTGCCCACAGACGCTAAGAAGCAGGCTAGGTTCCGGAAGGGTCTCAACCCCAAGTTGTGTCGTGATCTCCACTTGCATCATTGCAATACATTCCAGGCTCTTGTGAACAAGGCCATTAATGTAGAGACAACTCAACTCACTTACGAGGAGTCTCGTAAGCACACCCGTGATTTGGGTTCCTCCTCCGGTTCTAGTTCACAGAAGCGTCAGATTTGGGTTCCGAACTCCGCTCTTCCACCCGGTTATTCACCAAGGCCCTCTTATGTGGCGCCTCACCCAGTTCAGTTACATGCTCCACCCAGGCCTACTGGTAGACTGCTTGTCAATGCGGGTCCACGTCCTACTTCAGGGACCTGCTTCACATGCGGAGAGCCAGGACACTATGCACGTGACTGCTCTCAAACCAACTATGCCCCACCTCAGCCTGAGAAGTCTGTTGGCCGTGGTAAGCCATCACTCAAGATGATCAGTGTCAAGTCAGCTCCCACTGAACGTGGATGTGTGCATCATGTCTCAGCTAAAGACGCTCATGATGATCCAGATGTCGTTCTTGGTACACTCCTTGTCAATTGTCATCCAACATCGGTTTTGTTCGACACTAGAGCATCTCACTCCTTCATTTCTGAAAGAATGCTAACTTGCACGGCATTTCATTTTGTGATATGCTCTCTCCACTAGTAATTCAAACCCCTGGATCCAAATGGCAAACTTCTAGTGTAAGCCATGGTAATGAAATCCTTGTTGACAGACTTGTATTCCTTGCATCACTTATAGCCCTCAAGTCTACAGATATTAACATCATCTTGGGTATGGACTGGATGAAAGCTCATTATGCCAAGATTGATTGTTACACTAGGTCTGTTCAGCTTACACACCCATCTGGCAAATTAGTCACTGTCTCCACCAGAGTTGCTAAGCGTCAACTCTATTCTCTTAATGCCAGCCCTCTTCCAGACCTTGAGGATATCCCGGTAGTCCGTGACTTTCTGGATGACTTTCCAGAGGAACTGCCAGGTATTCCACCTGACAGAGATGTAGAGTTTGTCATAGACCTTATCCCAGGAACCGCCCCAATTTCTAGAAGACCCTACAAGATGGCACCCTTAGAGCCAGCCGAGCTTAAGAAACAACTCGATGAATCCTTGCAAAAGGGTTTCATCCGTCCTAGTTCTTCTCCCTAGGCTTGCCCCCTCCTCTTCGTCAAGAAGAAGGATGGTACGGAGCGAATGGTTGTAGATTATCGTCCCGTTAATTTGGTCACAATAAAGAACAAGTATCCGCTCCCCAGGATCAACGATCTGTATGATCAGCTCGCTGGATCCTCAGTATTTTCAAAGATGGATTTGAGGTTAGGCTACCACCAAATCAAGATCAGAAACGGGTACATTCCTAAGACGTCTTTTGTCACTCGTTATGGCCAGTACATGTACACTGTCATGTCCTTCGGTCTAACCAATGCTCCAGCTACATTCTCCCTCTTAATGAACTCGATTTTCATGGAGTACTTAGATAAGTTCGTCGTGGTTTACCTCGATGATATCCTTATTTACTCGAAGAATGAGAAAGAGCATGCCAAACATCTTAGACTTGTGTTAGAAAAACTCATAGAGCACCGCCTTTATCCCAAGTTCTCCAAGTGTGAATTTTGGTTGCCAGAAGTGACCTACCTAGGCCACGTAATCTCTGGTAAGGGCATTACTGTCAATCATGAAAGAGTTCAGGCCATTCTTGATTGGACTCCACCTGAAACAGTTAAACAAGTTAGGAGCTTCCTTGGTCTAGCCAGTTATTGTCGTCGCTTCATTGAGAACTTCTCGAAAATGGCCAAACCTCTCACGGAACTTCTCAAGAAAGATAAAAAGTTTGAGTGGTCCCCACAATGTGAGCACAAATTTCAGGAACTGAAAAGACGCCTGACTTCTGCTCCCATACCTGTGCCATCGGATTTCACTAAAGACTTTGTTATCTACCGCGACGCCTCACGACAGGGACTAGGTTGCATTCTTATGAAAGATCACCATGTGATTGCCTATGCATCTCGACAGTTGCATCCACATGAGGAGAATTATCCTACGCATGATCTAGATCTTGCAGCCGTAGTCTATGCACTTAAGACCTAGCGACATTACCTTCTTAGTAAGCGTTGCGAGATTTACACCGATCACCAGAGTCTCAAGTATATCTTCACCCAACCAGATTTGAACCTTAGGCAAAGACGTTGGTTGGTGTTGATCTCAGATTACGACTTAGGGATTACCTACACCCTAGGCAAGGGAAATGTCATGGCTGATGCACTAATTCGTAAGTCCTATTGCAACAATCTCATGTTGCAGCAGGGCCAACCACTGCTCCATGAGGAATTATGTAAGCTTAACCTTCACATTGCTTCTCACGGATTCCTTTCTACCTTGGTGGCGAAACCTACCCTTGAGGATCAGATTATTTCTGACCAGAAGTTTGATAGGGGTGTTATCCGCATCAAGAGAAACATTAAGAAGGGAGTTGGTGGATGTTTCTCTATGGATGATCGAGGAGTTGTTTTCTTTGAGAATCGCTTGGTGGTTCCCAAGAATCAACATCTGCGACAACTGATTCTTAAGGAGGCCCATGAATCTCCTTTCACGATTCATCCCGGTAGTACTAAAATGTATCAAGACCTATGCCAGAGGTTCTGGTGGACTAGGATGAAGAGAGAAATTGCTCAGTTCATTTCTAACTGTGACGTTTGTCGTCGCGTTAAGGCAGAGCATCAAAGGCCTGCTGGCACCCTTCAGCATTTAGCTATTCCTGAGTGGAAATGTGATAAAGTTGGTATGGACATCATCACCGGCTTTCCCAGGACCAAGAGAGGGAATAATGCTATCTTCGTAGTCATTGATCGTCTTTCCAAAGTGGCTCACTTCCTACCTGTTCGAGAGAGTATCACTGCTAGTCAGCTCGCTGACTTATATATTTCTCGAATAGTGTCACTTCATGGTGTTCCACTAGAGATCAATTCAGATCATGGTAGTCTTTTCACTTCTCATTTCTGGGAGAGTTTCCAAACTGCCATGGGCACCCATCTTTCCTTCAGTACCCCTTTCCACCCCCAGTCAAGTGGTCAGGTGGAAAGGGTCAACCAAATTCTTGAAGACATGCTTAGAGCTTGTGTTATCTCATTCGTTATGGATTGGGAGAAGTGTTTTCCCTTCGCCGAGTTTGCTTATAACAACAGCTACCAATCCAGCCTCAAGAAAGCTCCTTTTGAGGTTCTGTATGGACGAAGATGTCGAACACCTCTGAACTGATCAGAAACCGGTGAAAGACAATTCTTTGGACCGGATATGATCCAGGAGGCAGAAGATCAAGTTCACATCATTCGTGAGAATTTGAAAATAGCCCAGTCTCGTCAAAAGAGCCAGTATGACCGTAGTCATAAGGAAGTGGCTTATGAAGCTGGCAACAAGGCTTACCTTCGGGTTACTCCTTTGAAGGGTACCCATCGTTTCAGTATCAAGGGCAAGTTGGCCCCTCGTTATATTGGTCCCATTCTCATTCTCGCTAAACAAGGAGAGGTTGCCTACCAGTTGGAACTACCCCCACATATTTCTCGAGTTCATGATGTCTTCCACGTCTCTCAACTCAGGCGTTGCTTCTCGGATCCCATCCGCGGAGTGGACCACAAAATGCTTGATCTCCAAGATAACCTCACTTATCGAGAGTACCCCGTCCGCATTCTGGATCAAGCAGAGCGTGTCACTCGATGTCATAACATCAAATTTCTCAAGGTTCAGTGGTCTCATCGTCAAGATCGTCTTCGACTTGAGTACCCCGCTTTCTTTCCGACGACTCCTGAATCTCGGAACGAGATTTTTTTGAGTGGGGGCGAGTTGTCACATCCCTAGTTCTGGTATGAGCTAGACCAACTAGTCATTTGTGCAACCTGTTTAAATTTCATTTAAATTTGAAATGGGGATTTGTGAAACCCTCAGAAATTATTTCTGGAAATGACCCAGATAAAAATTGCTCCAAAAAGGTCCAAGAAAATGCTCATGTTGCTCTCTGAAAATCTTGGACAGAGATAAAAATCAAACCAACATTTTGAGGACCTCATAAGTATTTATTTTGGGCAATTGGAATTAATGCAGTAATTATTTGCTTTGGATATATATTATATATATATATAATATGTCCAAAACTTATGCTAGTTGTTGAGGAGCTCTCGAATAATACCATTAGCTCCTACAAAAATTGGCATAAGAAAATAAATTAGTTTAGTATTATTTTTAAGCAGAAACAAATGTGAGAAAATAGGAAACAAAATAAAAATAGAAAAGAAACTTGCCTGCGGCCAGCTCCCGTGCTGGCCCAGCACTGTGCGGCCTGGCCGGCCCAGTTGGCCAGCCCAACCCACCTTCCCCCTCCCCTGTCATCTACCTTGCGCCAGTACGCGAGGCGCGCGCCCGGCGCGCGCACGTGCTCCGCGCGCCACGCGAGCTGCCTGCCTGCCTGGCTCCCCCTCGCCGCCTGGATGTTCCGCACGATGCCACGCGCCGCCCCGGAACCCCTCTCACTCTCATCCTCCCTTCCCTACCTCCTCTGCTCTCTCTCTCGCTGGACCAAACGAGCCGGTCGCCGCCGTTCGCTGCCCCCGCGCTCCCCGCCATCCCCTCGCCCCTCCGTCGTGCCCAAAAGCTCCTCCACCTCGTCCGCTACCTCTCCGCCAAGCCGTGCATCGCCGGACGCCCCGTGGAGCCGTCGTTGTCGCCTTCTTCACCTCCAGCCGCCGTGGATCTCCGTCGCCGCTCGCCGCTGTCAGCGCGTCCACGAGCTCGCTTACCATCCCTGCAGCTCCGCGGTGAGCCATTGAACTGATTCCCCTTGCCCCGTCGCCCCGCACGTGCTCAAGCGCTAGCGCCGCCGTGCCCGAAGCTCGCCGCCGCACAACTATGTCGCCGCCGTCGTTTCAGGCGCTGTAGCTCGCGAGCGAGCACATCAACGTGCTCAACATCCCTCCACGGACCCGTAGCCACCAACGGCTTCCCCTCCCGAGCCCCGTAGCACTGAACCCGCGCGTGTCCGAACTCCGGCCGCCGCGGATGACCTTGCCGCGGTCGTCTCCGGCCACCCCAGCTTCCGCCGTCTGCTCCATCAGCTGCGCGCGAGCAGCAGCTCTTCGTAGAGCCTCCCCACGCCAAAAACCATCGCCTATAGGCGATTCTCGACGCCCTCCGCCGCGTCTGGCCTGGCCGGCGTCGAGTCGCCGGCGGGTTTTGACCCCGCTGACCAGGAGGTTTGACCTCCCGTGGGTCACTGGTATGTGGGGCCCGACCCTGTTAATTTTTAGTTAGGATTAGTTTAACAACTAATTAAACCCTGATTAACTAATTGGGATCACTGACGCGTGGGCCCAACCCCATTAACTAAACCAGTATAGGTTTAATCTAATTCCGGATTAGCCACAGACACTGACGTGTGGACCCCACATGTCAGGTTTGACCTGGTCAGCCGCCTTTGACCTGCTGATGCAATGCTGCTGTCATGCTGACGCAATATATCATTTTCTGGTATTAAAATAAATTAGGAAATTCCAGAAAATGATACAAACTTCAAAAATTCATAGAAATTCAACCGTAGCTCAGATTGAAATAAGTTATATATGAAAAATTATCAGAAAAATTGAATCTATCCATCTATACCATTTTCATGCATGAAAAACCAACCTATACATGCTGTATATGTGAATACACACCTACGACATTTATAAACACTTAACTTGGAGTTGCTTTTGAATTCTTGGTTCAAATGGACTTCATCCAAATAAATGCTAGATGCATTAACTCAAACAACATCACATACTATCGGTGGGAACGAAACCTATGGGATCACAAGAATCCCTACTACGGTTGCGGGGTGCATGGTCGTGAGAAGAGCGGATCAAACAGATAGCACACGGTTCGTTTATCCATGTTCGGGCCGCGGGGATGCGTAAAACCCTACTCCTGCTTTGGTGGATTGTATATATGTGTTCTTGAGCTAGCTATGGGGCGTGAGGACCTCCAAAAAGCCGAATCCTCCTCCTGGTCGCCTCGGGTCTCATATTATAGGAAACGGGGGGTGCCACAGCAGCACCAGGAGGTGGAAAGGGAATAGTGATGTGAGGTTATCCCTCGCATTACATGACAAGGCACATTTAATGCGTCTTGCCCAGGTGTCCTCGCTTTATCGGGGACGGGGAAGAGCCCTGTCTCGTCCGTCGCCGCTCCCTCTCGCGTCGACACGCGCCCTGGCCAGCGGCGCCCGCGGTGCCATGTAGGCAGGCAGGCAGCTGAGGTGGCGCAGTGGTGGGTCTCCACGAAGATCTGCATGCCGCCACGCAGGTGCCTGCCCAGCTGGTTGGGTTGGTAGCTGCATGCGAACGGCAGTGGAGGTTTGACTGGCGTGGGCCTAATGGTGGCCCAACGGGTGTTCTTGGCAAGGGCCTTGCCGGGGCCCCGACAAGGGTATTGCCGTGGCGCCTGCTGTCATCCCCGGCAAGGCTCTTGCCGGGGGCCTTGTGGTCCTCCTTGGCTGGGATTCCACCAAGGATCATCATCTTCTGAAGGGTGTATCTGATCTTGAATGTCTTCACAAAGATCTGCATGCCACCACGGGGATGTCTCCCGAATCCTTGCCCCATGGGGACAGTGGACTCAAGGGTGACTCACTCCGTAGGTGTGGGGCGAGCTGCCACGGCAAGGGTCTTGCCGGGTTTGCTAATACCACCTCCCGGCAAGGATCTTGCCGGGGGGTCCGTTTCGTCCCCTTTGCTCTTTGTGGTCTTGGTCTTGGTGTCGTTCTGCTTCTCCTGAGCTTCGGCCTTACCTTGGCTCACCTCCCTTGCCTTGCTCAGTGTGGTGGTGCCCGTGGCTCAGACTGCCCGTGGACAGTTATAGGGGTACAAAAAGCGTACCCCTCTTTTTGTACACCGACAGGAGCCCCCAGGCCTGGGCCACACGTAAGCGTAATCGCGTCGTTGGGCTAGGCCCAAAAACGATGCGCGGGCAGGCAGGGCGGTTTTTACCGCGGTAAGTCTCTTCGCGCGCTGCGCTTCCCATGCTTCCCGTGCGTGATGGAGCGTGGGGAGGCGTGTGTGACATGGGCGGCATGCGTGGGGATGAGCTCTGCATGCATGCGTCACGTCGTAGTAAAGGGGGCGGTTTGCGCCTTCCCCATAAACGGAGGGAGGTGTGAAGGCGCGGCCCATTTACCGAACGGGGTCGAGGCGTGGTCTTCAAGGCGTCCACTCCCCACGACCATGGGGTGGGGAGAGGTCGCCTCACCCATCGCCTCGGTCCTGCACGCCTGCCACGTGACTCTCATGCGCTTGGGATGGTGAACGGTGGAGGCGGGAAACCGGCCGC